>NW_006775780.1:1736503-1756610 GCF_000442215.2 Lipotes vexillifer | reverse complement strand
CAAAAAAAAAAAAAAAAAAAAATACCCTTTGGAAGTTTCTTAAAAAGTTAAACATATACCTACCATGTGATTCAGCTATTCCACTCCAAGGGATTTATTCAAACTGAATTTTGATTTCTGATTAGTTGAATGTTTCTTTCACTAGAGTGTAAGTGTAAGCACCTTGAGTTTAGAGACTGTTTATTAATTCTTATTTTATCTTATTTTTAAAATTTAATGTCAATATTCCTAGCATCAAATATGTCTGGAACCTGATAGACCAGGAAATGTAATCTTGTGAATGAAAGGTGGGCCACAGAAAATACTGCTGAATTTGATTGTCACTGAAGGCATATAAAACCAAAAATGATAAGGATTCATTTATTACCACATTTCTGCCGGTTGACTGGGCTGTTTTTCTGCTACTCCCCCCTGGCTCACTCATGTGGCTGCACTCAGCTGGGAAGACTGGACTGGCTGAGCTGCTCCCTCCGCATGGCCTGATGGGCTTCTCCACATCATGGAAGTCTCAGGACATCATGGCAAGAAGAAAGCCCCAAGTGCTCAAGAACTTAACTGGATTCTGCCTGTATCCCATTCACAAGTCACCTGACTAAGTAGCAGCATCAGTGTGGGTCAAAATAAAGACATGGAAGCCAGGAGGAGACATTCATTGGGAGCCATGACTGTAGAAACTACTATACGATATGAAAAATCACCCACATTTTACCAATGAAGAAACTGAATCTTAGAATCAAATGACTTGTCAAAGGTCACATGGCTAGAGTAACAGAACAAAGTTATCTCCTGTTCCCCTGACTTCAGAGCCTCTGTTCTGACCACCACTCTATGTAGAATGTTCTCCCTACCTCCAGCCATTTCCCGCTTTCTCTACCTATCTCTAATTTTAACTTCAGCTTTCGTTTTGCACCATTTTAAACTAACTAGTTTAAAAAAACAAGTAGCATGCTCCAATTTCTGCTTTTTCTCACATTCCGTCGGTCCAGTTAGTCTCTTGGCTGAGCCTCTTTTGGATGAGTGCTGCCTTTCCCCCAACTCTCTACATTGAACTGCCTCCCAGGATGTCTTCTCACTTCGTCACTGCCTCTCAGAATCCCAGAAATACTTCAAAGTCTAGTCTGCATATCACACTTTACACTCAGCTTTCCTCATTCACCTGAAGTAAAACTGGCTGTTGCTAATGACTTCACACTTTGTCTTAACACCCTTATCACATACTGCAATATTTAGGTATGCAGCTTCTATGCGACTTTGAGACTGGAAGTTTGCAGTTCCCTGGGTGTTTTTGGAGGCCTAGAATAACACAGCTCTGTAGGCAACACTCTGCAGACCATAGCAAATGTGAGGCATTGACTGAATAAGGAAGTTGCCTTGTTTTCTCATTTGTATTTCCTCTTTAAATAACATAACAGTGGTTCTCAGACTTTAGTGAGCATAAGAATCACCCAGGGGTCTTATTAAAATGCTAATAGTTTTTAATTCCATAAGTCTACCTCTGCACGTTTGGAAAGCTTCCAAGTGATACTGAAAGCGTCTCCTCCAGGGACTATACATTGAGTAGTAAAATAAGATACAGTTCTGAGGGCTCCACATTTAAAATAATAGAGCAAGGGTTTTGGAGAGCAAAATAATACTTACGAAATAACAATAAAATAGTCAAAGTCAGGGCTTCCCTGGTGGCACAGTGGTTGAGAGTCCGCCTGCCGATGTAGGAAACACGGGTTCGTGCCCTGGTCCGGGAAGATCCCACATGCTGCGGAGCGGCTGGGCCCGTGGGCCATGGCCGCTGAGCCTGCGCGTCCCGAGCCTGCGCTCCGCAACGGGAGGGGCCGCGGCGGTGAGAGGCCCGCGTACCGCAAAAAACAACAACAACAAAAAAGTTAAAGTCAGAGTATCTAGGAGAATTTGATACATTTCCTATCACCAATTTCAATGTATTTGGCCTATGAACCCTCCACCAATCCTGGTTTATGCTTTAATCTGTTAAACTGAAGGAGTAAAATTTAATAACATAGGCTGGGATGTCTCCACAGCTTATATATTTTCTTAGTTTATTGAAGAAGCCTTCAAAGGTGATTCTGTCCCCCAATATCTTCCTTACATTTGTCTCAGTATCCGTCTTGTCCTCTTCTCCTCTATTATCCTAACTACAACCAATGTGATCCCATTAAAATACAAATATGATTGGCTCTTCCAATTGAAAATCATACATGGGTGAAGTCTGAACTTTGTAAGTGGCTTATATGGCCCCTGCCTACTTCTCTAGGTCTTTATAGACTGTAGAATCCTGGTATACCATATGTGATAGTTTAGGTTTATGTTCAATAAATAGCCACATTCCCCCATTCAATGAAGGCAGAGCATATTCCTCCATGCCATTCCTTTGGGCTTTTCCATGTAACCTGCTTTGGCCAATGGTATGTTTGTACTCATATCACAGGCAGGGACTTTAAATATGCATGGATAGTTTGACTTGATTTTTGCTCCAGTGACCTGTCATGAGAAGAACATGCCTGGGTAGTTGCTTTCCCTTCTACACAATGCTCAGAAGAATTCTAAACACCTTGGAGAATACCTGAATCTAATCCACATCTTATATCTAAGTCCAGTTTAACCACAGCTTGAAGCTAAGCTATCCTTCTGAGCTCATTGTAAGTCAGCCAAACTATAGTCAGTCTGTAGATTAATAAGTATGAGAATAAATGCTTATGGTAGAAAGTCATTAAATTTTGAGGTGACTTGTTACATACCATTTTATAGAAATAGCTGACTGATATATCACAAATCTTTCAGTTCTTCTGGTTTTCCAATCTTCCTTTTTTCTCTGGACTTTTGCACAAATTGTACCTTTGGTTTGAGTCACTCTCTTTCTCATTATCTCTTCTGGTTTAGCTAGTCACAACATATCTCCATGGTCCCATTATAGAAGAAACTTCCTTCTATGAAAAGATGTCCTGGCTCCCAGATTTGGATAGCATACCCTCCTATGTACTTCAGCATCATGGTGCACTTGCCTAATACTGTTTCTTATCAACTATAATTGTATTATTAATTTTCTTCCTCTCCCACTTAACTTTAAACTCCCAGCGTTCAGGAAGAAGATCTATTTGTTAATTTTGGAGCCTCAGTGCCTAGCACTGTGCTCGAACATTTTGGAACTCTTGATGAAATTTTGTTGAAACAACTCAATTTAGGGTACCGCCATTTCATTATGTGAGCTCTCTGCTCCATGATGCCTTTACTCTTACCTGAGTTTAAAGCCAGGTTGATAACTGTTAATAGAGAGCAGAGCTGTTTGGGCTTACGTACACACACACACACACACACACACACACACACACACACACACACACACACAAGAAAAACAAACAAAAAAAGTAACGGATTTGAATAATTTCATACCGTGTGCCTTATACTTTCACGTGAGCTAGGAAGGAAGAGAACTATTGGCTGCACTGTAAAAAAAACAAGCTGGATTCGTTGGAGATGTTCGTATTCATGACTGTTGAGAGCTGCGTTTTGAGCAATGAGGTTCATGGAGAAGAGTTAATTTAATTTCTGTCAAAAGATGGCAAGATGAGAATACAAGTATGTCGAGGAAAAGAGATGGTGACACCTTTGGAGGAGACAGCAATGGATTGAAACATCCCATATTTGGTTGAGAGAATCTTCACTTTAAATGGATATTGACTTTTTACTGGAACTTGCATTGTTACATGATTACATGATAGGTCAAGGCTCTTGGACATTTTCTCTGTTCCAATTTTAGACCTCTTCTTTGTATTGGATTTTTTTTCTCTTAAGTCCCGTTGGAGCTATAATCATACCTATGAAACATGTCAGACACCCAATAACCAAAAAAAAAAAATATCATAGAATGATAAAGTAAATATAGGGAAATATTAAAAGTTGATGAATTTGGGTAAAGAGTACATAACATTTACTTGTACTATTCTTGTAAATTATCTCTAAACTTCAAATTATTACAAAAAATTTAACTAATTTAACAGATCAAATGATAGGATTTGTTACCAGGTCTCAGAGGGCCCATTCTAGTGGGCTTTCTACATTTAGAAATCTCTGGACCACAAGGGGGCACTAAACCCTATGTTTGAACACGACTCCAAACTCTGGGGTTCCCATGTCAAGATCTTCCACTGACAATTCAATAATCACGCATCTGCTCTATTACTGGGGCCGCACTGCAAGACAGTTGCTGTGGCTCCCAGAGTTTATGTTGGAACCACAGAGATTAGATCTAGAAAAACATTGGTTCTGGAGTTCCTGTACTATGGGAATTTAAGGACCACACTCTGGCTGGGGAGACAGCAGTGGGCTGGTGTTGAACTGGGGCCACATGTACTGTTCTTACTTATAGTGGGTAGTTTTCTGTGAGGACCTTTGGAGGTGATAGGATAATAAGGGAGAGAAAGCCCCTGCAGACCACTTTTTAGTGCTGCCACGGGTTCAGACATCAGAATGGTTGATACTTCCTTTGCTCAGATATTACTTCAAGGCCCGGAACAAAGAGCAGGTGCTGCATGACGTTCAGAGTAAGGAAAAAGCTGCGACTGTCTGACATAGGGTTATCATCTCAGAAGTCATTTCATAAAATGAAACCACAGAACAAACCATTGCTCCTAAATGAACAATAAAATATCAAATAACCTTAGCTCTTATCTTTTATATATGCAAACATCCCCTCTGAAGAAGACTCTAAAAGCTACATGCAAATCTGTTCCTGAGTAATTTACCTTTCTGTGAAAGAAAAGGAAAATTACTGAAAAATTATTTAGGTCTCAGCCTTAACTGTTCACTTTCTCTTGGGCTTTTCTACAAATAAACATTTTCCTTTATAGCACTTGGCCTGTAAAGTTAGGGATGCATTATGTATTAACATAAAAATTTCTAGTTGCCTTTATATATCATTTTATTTTTCTTTCAGATGGATGATTTATTTATTCAAAACCTACTCTAGAGGATATGTCAGTGCCATATCCCTTTAGCCTTCCGGGAGGTAATCTGCAGATTCATTAAACATTTCCCACTTAAACATCTGGGACCCTCTGCCTAAAGGCTTTCTCCAGCAGCTGGCATGGAGTGAGAGATAAACCAGAAGTGCTGAGGAGTAAATATTCCCTGTAAGAAACATCAACCAATGAGAGTTAAGAACTGACAGATAAATATCCCAGCTTCTCTTCACCCTCAGTGGAATAAATCTGAGGTGGGCTCCACACCATCTCTCAGAAGGTTCCCAGTGGCTTTGAGCTCCAAGTGTTCCCAGTGGTAACCTCCTCAATAACACATCATTTACTGGCCACCTTCTCTTTGCTCTCTATATTTCCCCATCCCTCACCTGCATTTCCTGCGATACAGCCGAAGAAATGACTTGATCTGGTTTTTGTCTCTGTGTATTCAAACCAAGACACCTTTCTCTGCCAGAGGCACTAGCCTACACATGAGGAGACAGGTAACAAGGCAGAAAAATGTCCTCTCATGGAACTTACCTTCTCCTGGAAGCAGCAGAGATGAACCAAGTAAAATTTAGAGATAGGAAATATCAGGAATATTGTGGGGTAAATATGTAAAACAGGATAATGGGCTGGAATGTGGGTATGGAGAGCCTATTGGAAGGCATATGTGAACAAAACTAGAAAATGAAGTAAGGGTGAGCTTTGCTGAGATCTTTGGGAAAGCAGACCAGACAAGGACCTAGATAGAGCCAAATCCTGGGGCAGAAAGGAGGTGAGGCAACCATGGAATGGAAGGAAGGTCAGTTTGACTGGAGAGTAGAAAACAAGGAAGAAAATTATATAAGCTTCAAGACAGAAACATTGGAACAAAAGATACAGGGCAAAACGTTTATCTTTAATATTATATATTTATAGTTTGGTTGATTTGTATGTTTCTACATACAGTCAGTACAATATTAACTCACTGGGGAACGTATATTCGTTCATTCAAAAAACATTTACTGAACATTTACCAGGCACAGGTACTGTGTTAGAAATGTAGGAAATGGAAATAAGCAAGCTAGAATCACTGCTCTCATGGAGCAGAATTTCTGGAGCATGGAAAACATAAAACCCCTATCTTTCCTTTTATTTGAAATAACTGCTGTGAACCATGACTCTTTAAGGCATCTTTTACTATACTAGTGAAATGTTGGCTCAATTTTATAACTTTTCTATAAAGTTTCAATCATTAGAATTTAACACTATCCTATTTAATACTTCAAATTCATAACCTGTCTAAAACTCTCTCCTTCCCCAAACTCTTCCTGATTCTGATTCTTTCAGTTGAAAAGAAAAAGGCAAGTGTCTTTACAGACTGGATACAGTTATTATAACTGTAGGTAAGGATATGGCTGTCCTTGCTTTCAGTGGATCTGTTTCTACCTGATATAGATCTGTTTCCATCCTCCAGTAGATATCTGTGGTTTTCCTTAGGCGATGTTCAACTTTGCCCTGGGTCTTCTATGGAAGACTCCCTTAGAGAGAGGCAGCTGAGTCCTCCTTTGGCCCTGCCAATGGTCCACGCTCCCAACCCCTTTTTTCTTGTCAGGGACCCCAGTACTCATCCAGGAGCCTCACAACTCCTGAACTCTATTAACTATGATCCTACACCTGGAATCACTGGAACTATTAAAATCTTCATCCTCACTCTCCAAGAGTTACAGAAAACAACACTCTTATACAATGTTTTCCAATCCTGCTGTATGGCCCACTTGAGAGGAACCTCTGCCTGCAGAAAATAACTGGACTGCAAGAAAACACCAGACCCTATGTTCAGACAAAACTTCCAACTCCAGGGAGCCCATGTCAAGAGCTTCCATGAACTGTGACAACATTCTCTACTCCTATCAGAAAGTCTCTGCAGATTCTATACCTTGGGAAATATCCATTCCAAGATGAGATCTGCTTCCCTTTCTTATAGGAGCCTAAGACTTCACAAGTCTTCTTCTTTTGGAGGGCCACAAAATTTGACCTTAGAGGTCAGGAGATAACCCCTTTCCTCTTGGCCATGGTAGAAGAATTGTAGCTAATGCTGTCAGTGCCTCAGACACAACCCCTCAGCTATCACCATTCCAGTACAAACCCATATCATCCTACTGCATGCAGCTATGATTCTAACCTGAGCGCTTTCATCCTCATGCTGAGTAATTGACATCACTGAGAAATGAGGGTTAGGAGTTGGTGTGTAGATACCCCAGCTTCCACATCCCTCAGATTGGACAACTCTGAGGTATGTTCTACACTGTCTCCTGGTATGCCCAGCAAGACTGAAATTCAATTGTTTTCAGTAACAACTGGCTCCATAACACACTCTTTACTGGGTTTCCTTCCTTTTCTCACTTCTTCACTCCACTATTGGGATTTCCTGGAATCATATCCCAAATAAATCACTTCCATTCAGAATCTGCTTAAAGGAGAACTCAAACCAAGATGAGAAGAAATATCCTTCTATCATGGACCCAGTACTTTCAAAAACATCAGTGGAGTACTGCCTTTTATTTTTCCTTCTCCACTTTGATAATCATCTATAATTTTTGCTTATCGGCAAAAGTTGCACTTAATATTAGGTATATTTATTTGCATTCACATCTGTATTTGTATTTATACACTTATGTAAATATATAAATATATATCACGTATCTGGACACTTAGGACAGAATAAAATATCTTGAAGATCTTCAGTCTCAGTGCCTCACAAATATTTTCCAGTACTTCCTTTGCATCCTACTGTCCTCATCTGTAACAGGGCATTTGGACTTTGTCATGTTCAATGCCTCTTCCAGCAGAAGTTTCTTCAGCTCTATGAAAGTTCTGGAACTACAATTACAAGGGGTAGAATGTCCAAGTATCCCTTTCCTGTAACATTCCTCCAAGGTTCAATGAGTGGAAGAACTGGGGGAAAGAAGAGAGCTAGATGTCCTCCCTCCAGCTTTAGTGACTCAGCAAAACCAACCATATAGACCAGTGGGTGGATGCTCTTTGAAACATTTCTGATGTTAGGAATGGTTAGGCAAGTGCATTCTGTGCCTTGATTTTCCTGTCAGACACAGTCTTACTCATTGACTTTGTAATGTATTACTATTAGGTATGCGACCAATTTAAAGTCTTAGTTTAAGGAATTATATCAGAAAGCAAAGAGACATATACCATAATCTTATTTTGCAGTATCCTTTTGACCCATCAGGATACCAGTAGCAAAGACTGAGCTGTGCTATGTGTGTTCTCAACCTTGAAAGGAAATTCAGAAGAGTATCAGTGCCAGTTTTGTCTTTACCTAAAAGACAAAGCCAAAAACACTCTTGATTTAATTGGAGAAGCCCCAGGATGGAGGGCATCTGTTCACCTCAAGATCAAGGATTCTTGCTTTATTCTGTATCTTCGACTTCATTCTCACAAATTGATTATTTTTTCCTGCCCGTGGAGAGCCTTGGCACATGATCAGTGTTTCTGACTCTCAAAGCTTTTCATATTCATGGTGATTTTTAGAGCCAATCTCACAGACACTGGGAATTATCCACGAGAATCTCACCTGCCCCTGGTACAATGTGGAGTATCAGAGCAGTGCCCCATGAGTAAAAATCCTTCCTTATTTCCAGAATCAGAGCCCACAATCTTATCATCTTGTACTGACTGGATTTCATACTTAATATTTTATCTAGTGGAAATTTCCAACATTTATCTATTTATTTATTTAAAATAACTTAGCTTTGGGACTGTGTATTTAACTAAAACAACCAAGCAACCATGATTCTGCTGTCAGTGCGGGGAGGATTTCCCCCCTCCCTACTTTTGAGTTCTTGTGGCTGAACTAATAAAAAAAACTGACATAAGACAGATTAACAGGAGAAAAAGAAACAAATTTTAATCGTGTGTCTGGGGGTCTCATAGAAGTGGGAACTAATAAGTGGCCAAAGCAGCCAGTTTTTATACTTTTAGACAAAGAACAATATATTTATAAGAAATTGACAGGACAAAGAAACTTAAGTTTGGGGTGCTTAATTAGTGAAAAATCTAAACAGAGTTTGGGCTTGAGTAGTAAATTAAAGAAGTAACAAGGTTTGTTTATGTAGGCTTCTCCACCTTGAATTCCATATCTTTGGTGATAAGGAGGTCCTTCTATCTCCAGATGCAGGGAGAGTATCTTTCACAGAAGAGATTTATTTCCTGCTTTCAGGGAGCTAGAAAGGAGGGTCAGAGTGTTTTCCTTGTGTTGGCCATTTTTTAAGTGACTTTAATTCAAAATAAAATACACTCTTATTTTAGCAGTCACAATGTTCTTCAGCAAGGCAGATGTGGGGTTACCTAGGACTTAGTGCTTGATCTTTTCTTTTGGGAAGGGGTGGGAGTGAATGTCTCAGGGATGACAGAGAAGCAGGAGAAGAAAATGCAAGCATGAGCGAGTGTGCATGTGTCTGAAATTCACCATTTACCCCCTCCTGTGTCTATCAAGGAACAGATATGTAATGTACTTTGCCCATGACTGAACGGTGCATGTGTTTTTTCCCCTCCTCCATGTTTTCTAAACTTATACTAAAAGGATTCATCCAATCATTTTGTTCAGATGGCTCAGGATTGTATTTCTTTTGCTTACCCTGTGCTCTTGGGTTCTATAGTGTTTCTATAACTATTTAACAATAGTGTGGCACTGTAATCTATCATATAGAACTATATGTATGGAAATTTTTGATCAGTTATTTTTTGATGAAATATATCCTGTTTCAAAGGCACAGTAAAGTTGCATCTATCTTATAGACTATAGGCAATAAAGCTAACAATAAACCTTATTTAACACACACACACACACACACAAATCAATATGCCACTGAAGCACATTTAGGGCTGCCTGCCCTGGGCCCCAACGCTGCTGAGGAAATCGAAAAACGAGAGGTGAGACCAACTGTTTCACCAAGAGGACACAGTAGTTCTATTTTGCTTTGGTTTTCCTATAGCCCAGGTAGAGGCAAGCTAGGATCAAAATTTCTCACAGGTTCCTACATACTTAAGTCAGAGAAAAATATCCCATAGATCTTCTACCCCAGGGGTTTCACAAGTACAGATTCCAAAAATAGTAAAGCTTGAAGTTTTTGATGAGGAAGCAAATAGGCAGGCAAAACCCCCAGAGACTCAATTATCATTCAGATGGGAAAATATTTAGGGAGGCAGTGGAAGAACTGAAACTCGTGTTTTGTTTCTCAGTCTTTCCTATGAAGGTCCTGACATGAAGATTCTCCTGCTGGCTGTGACCTGCAAGACCCCCAGCTGACTTGTGACCTTGAGTTTGAGCTCCTCATTCCAGGTCTCCTCAGGTAACACCTTCCACAGTCACCGCTTCCCCTGCTATGTGCACCAGTGTCCTGTTCCTAGTCCCCAACGTCTTCAAGTTCCTGATTAAAGAATAAGAGATAGGGCTTCCCCGGTGGTGCAGTGGTTGAGAGTCCACCTGCCGTTGCAGGGGACGCGGGTTCATGCCCCGGTCAGGGAGGATTCCACGTGCCGCGGAGCGGCTGGGCCCGTGAGCCGTGGCCGCTGAACCTGCGCTCCGCGGCGGGAGAGGCCGCGACAGTGAGAGGCCGCGACAGTGAGAGGCCGTGACAGTGAGAGGCCACGACAGTGAGAGGCCCGTGTACTGCAAATAAATAAAAAAAAAAATAAGAGGTACAAGTTTACTAGATGTTTTGCACGGAACTTCACATTGTTCACATGGTGTCAGATCCATCAACACCAAAGCCCAGTCTTCCCTCTCTCAGTCAATAACACCTGGTTCGTCCTGGCAGCAGTCCCCAGAGGAGGAAAGGTTAAAGTCCTGAGAACAAGCAGGCAGAGCCCCGTGGCTAACTCTGCTATCCCAGCTGTGTCTTTCGCAAGACCCGACCAAGGCAACAGAATCCTGGAAACCGGAAGTGGCCCCAGGCTGTAAATACCAGGATTTGAAAGTGGAATACAGTTAGTTTTTAACTAAATTTGATATTGTTCTTCCCCCAGGGAAAAATGTTTTCCTTATTCTGAGCAGCCCAACCAGAAATAAGCCATATGTTGGCTCATATCAGACAGGAAATGGAATCCTCCCTGTGACGTCTGGCAAGCACTCGGTTGGCCTTGGGTTGTGCACAGATGGCTCACCTGGAACGGTTAAGGGTACGCTCTCAGCCTGGAGAAGGTCACCTCAGAGACAGAGCGATGACACCTCTAAAAGCAGGGCAAGGCCCACATCGCAGTAGCTCTGAAAGTGCTTCTTTGTACAGAGAAACAGAGGACACTCCTACAGGGCTGTTTAGGAGGAGGTGGTGGGCTAATTACCAAGAATGTGTCACATGCAGCAAATAACCTCAGTCATCAAGCAAACAATAGAGCTGAGTAGAGAGCAATTCAGTGTCCATCAACAGAGTGAAACGAAAGAGCCAGAAAGCCCAGAGAAATCAACTTTTGGATTGAAACCCAACAGAGAAGGCAGCTGGGGGGCCCGCACCTCAGCATTTTGGTGATGCTGCCCTTTGTGCTATTCCAGTTCCCTCTGTCTGTCCTTTGTCCAAGAAGGAATCGTGTCCAGATTGGAACCCTCCAGTAACTGGAAATTTCAAAACAGAATTGGAACAAACAAACTGCTTCTGTGTAGACTGATTCTATCAGCGAGAAAGAACCACAGGGAAATCTGCCTGACAGACCCTCCAGATTGCTAACAGATTGGCTTAGAGGACACCCTCACACATTCCCCAGACCTTTGTCCCAGCGACAGCTTCTGATTCAGGTCTGAGAATAGCTCAGGAGGGGAAGAAAAGAAAAGCATGAAAGCTATTCTTTCTGTGGGATCATTCTTTCTGTTTACTAAATAAATTAATGGAAAGCCTAGAGCTGACATTCACCGAAGTTCAAGGAACAAATTATGTTAAAGTACTTTACAAACCCCTATTGGGATATGTTAATTGTATTTTTCTTATATTTTCCACAAGGAGTCATCTATAAATTGATATGTTAATACCCTACGTTGATTTTATTTTATATACTGGAAACTACATTAAACTATCTTTCTAA
Organism: Lipotes vexillifer; assembly: GCF_000442215.2. NCBI lineage: Eukaryota > Metazoa > Chordata > Mammalia > Artiodactyla > Lipotidae > Lipotes > Lipotes vexillifer. The sequence goes on along the minus strand of NW_006775780.1, from coordinate 1,744,566 downwards.
AGCAACTTGTCCATAAGTCAGATGTTACTTTGTCACTGTGTAACAGGATTTTATTGTAACAACTGACAATTCAGAGGCACACTGGTTATTTTAGGATCAACTCCCAGCACACTAACCAGAATGTTCCTGGATTGACAAGTACAAAAGTTAATGAAAAGTGGGCCGCTGTTTCCCTTTCTTACCAGCAATTTAAGATGAGTCCCACTCCCCACTGCTTTGTGTGCCAATGGGGGGAAAAATTACCTGCAAACACCTCTGGGTGAAATGCGTCAGTGTTTCAGGATTAGAGTTATAGAAAATAAGAATCGAGTTCATTAAACATTTCCTCCAGTGTATAACGTCTGCTATCAATCCATCCTAAAGCAAAGAAGCAATATTTGAGGTTATATGGAATGTCAATACTAACAGCCTCACCACACACACACATCTGAAGGGGCTGGAGCTGAGCTGAGGTTATTGCTTGGATTGCCTGGGCAAGATTGCAACTCACCACTATGATTACATTAAAAAATCCCTCATCAGAAAATGATAAGACTGCATGCCCCCATGACTTGACATCATTACATTCTACATTCTGTTCCCTGGAGTCACTCTTTTTTAAGGTCAGTTGGTAAGAAAATCTATACTTCTTTACAGAGGCCCACATTTTACTAAACGAATACATTTTCTTTGATGAAATACCTATGTTGTTTTCCAGATAGACACTGTACTTTTTTTTTTTTTTTAACTGAGTAAACATTCTGCAGCCTTTCTGGTGGTCCCTATTCTTTTATTCTGGTCATCTTTTCAAAATAAACTTCAGAAGTTGCAAACCACAAAGGCAGTATTTTCCTCACCACTAAGGGGCATGGCTTTTTCCTTTATAGCTGGCAATGGTACATTTTGTGCAAGATTCTACAAAAATGTTCACAAAAATTCCAGATCCAGAGACTTCTGTTCTTCTACCTGTAAAATGAAATGGGCTAAACTAGAATACACTTCAAGATCTTTTTCAAGATGATCTTTGGGAAGATAAAGAGTTACTCTCCCCTCCAACCCATTATGCATTTTCCTGTGAATCGAACCCAAGACAGATAAAGAATTCTTCAAAAGAATTTGATTCCACAACCTTATTGAGAAAACCTCACCAATGATCTTATCAAGGAGACTTCCCTGGTTTTGAACTAAAGTTTTCTATGCCTGGCTTCAGGCTAAATGTCTTTTTGTTAGGTCATTTGAGAGAGAGATGGAAAACCAATGAAATGGGGATGGAAAACCGTTTAGAAATTTCTCGCAGAAATGAAAACACTAAAATTCAGAAAGATGAAGTGAATTTCTCAAGTCCACACAGCTAGAGAACAGCAAAGTTGGGACTCGTGACTCCACAGCTACCTGCTTCTTAATGAATTATGTACTGAATCCTATCTGGTGGTCAGCACTGTGCCTACTGGTAGGAATCATAGGGATTTAGAAGAAAAGATCCTGCTCTGAATCAGGGTTTAGGTGAAGAGAATTCACAACAACAAAATACTGGGCAGTTGTCATGGAGTATAAGTGGCTCACAAGCCTATTGGAATTGGTGAGCCCAAGATTCAGTGTTGCACAGGAGAGGGGCACCTAAGATGACCCATAGGGTCAGGGAAGACCTCTCAGAGGGTTGACATCTGAGCTGAGTCCTGAAGGAAGAGTAGGATGTAAGGAGCTGAAGACAAGGACTCCAAGCAGAGAAGGCACAAGTCCAGGGGACGCTGAGGTCACGGCAAGCCCAGCACAGAAAAGCAACGCCAGCAGGTGGCCATAGGTGGGCCACGGTGCACAGGATGAGGGGGCTGGCAAGTTCCCAGCCTGAGAGCTAGACACAGTTCAGATGGAGTAGCCCTGCTTATCAGATGTGCTGACACACTTATCCCCTGGACATCACCTAACTCTGCCCACACCTGCCAGCTCTCTGTTCATATCTATGGCTCTAACCAGGGGGTTGTCAGCAGTGGGTAAATTCCTGAGAAACTAAGGACAGACTTTCTAGCCCTGCGTGAATAATTAGATGAAAGAAATGAGGAACAGAAGAGTGCAGCTGAGGACATCATCAGAGCACATACAGGAAGGTAAGATACCTTTGCTTCCCCACCAATTTTCATTTTTTTCATTGAAGTGGGTGGGGAGCTCTTCTGTGGGGAGGAAAATGGAGCAGGCTAGAGTAGCTAATCTGGGGAAAGCTTGGGAGAGCTGAGTGGACAAACAAAAGCATTGAACAGCCTGATTAATATGGGAACTAGGACTCCTGATGCAGTATTTCAGGGGAGGCTGTTTGGATTTACCCAAGTTAAGTGCAATGGGAGTTCAGACAAGCAGGCAAGGCCAGTGTTCCCGCCACTGCGTCACGGACTAGCCAACCCCTATCCTAGACGATGAAGGTAACATTACCTGCGCCAGCTATTCCCAGGGTTGTGGAGAAATTAGGAGTGCCATTGCTCATTGGGAAGTGTTTTTGTTTGCTTATTTATATGGCTGTTTGTTTGTTTAATAAGATGATAGACACCAGCTATAGAACTCAGGTCCTCCACACTTTTTGTCTGTCGTTGCTGTATGGGCTTTCTCTAGTTGTGGCGAGCAGGGGCTACTCTTTGTTGTGGTGCACAGGTTTCTCATTGTGGTGGCTTCTCTTGTTGTGGAGCACAGGCTCTAGGTGCGCGGGCTTCAGTAGTTGTGGTGCATGGGCTCAGTAGTTGTGGCACGCAGGCTCAGTAGTTGTGGTGCACGGGCTTAGTTGCTCTGCAGCATGTGGCATCTTCCTGGACCAGGGATTGAACCTGTGTCCTCTGCACTGGCAGGGGAATTCTTAACCACTGAGCCACCAGGGACTTACGCTTTTTTTTTTTTTTTTTTTTTTTGGTGGGGCCCCGCCCTCTCACTCTGGTGGCCTCTCCCGTGCGGAGCACGCGCAGGCTCAGCAGCCATGGCTCACGGGCCCAGCCGCTCCGCGGCATGTGGGATCTTCCCGGACCAGGGCACGAACCCGCGTACCCTGCATCAGCAGGCGGACTCTCAACCAGTGCGCCACCAGGGAAGCCCCAGGGACTTACTCTTATTCACGTTCTGGAAACTACCCCCAAAGTACTTCACTGAACCATGTCTAGGAATAATTCCCAGAAAAATCTTTACAAGAGACATGTCTTCCTCTTCAGTGAGTTAGAGCTGTGAATGACAGAATATTTACTCAGCAGAGTGACAGGAAAGTGGTGTACATTTCCCCAGAAAGTTCCAGCTACAGCCCAGACTTCTGGTAGCAAAGCAGTGAGTGACATCCTGCTGGGTGGTTTTTGCAGGGTCCATGCAAATGAAGCAGGAACAGTGACTGTTGCTGGGCTAATCAACAAAGTGAGATGCCGGTAATTAGGTTTCAACTGACTCACATCCCATTGTAAGCATTAAGTGGGGGGAAATATGCAGATTGCTGGTTAATAATAGAACAGTTTTCATTCCATAGTCATTTTCTTCCTGTTCATCAATTTGTTTGATTGCTTGTGTGGCAAACACTGGATCTTCCCTGTATCTGTTTAGCTATTTGAGACTCTTTTGAAACAGCCATTTATTAATTAGAGGTGTCTTTAAAGCACAATGGTAGCTCCTGATGGCCTATGGAATATTATTTTGAAAATTGGGAGCTTCTAACAGTGACATGGTGTTTTCAGAGAGGTGGAGGGGAGAAAAACGTGTCTTCCATCTGTGTGAGGGGGTGGGAGAGGCAGGACTCAGATTCTTGAAATAAACATGTGTTAAAGGTTCAAAGCATAATGTACCCTTCAATTTACCCACTTTTAGATAAAATTATCTGCTTAGTCAGGTTAGAGAAAATTCTGTCCACCCTCAAATCCCGTACATTGCTCTTCTTTCCATAATTGTAGTTCCCATTAATTTAACATAATAGATTTTCTCTTCTAACTTATGGCACTTTCTCTTCCCCAGAAAGTTCAGACAGGCCTTTCTTTCTTTCTGAAATTATGACTTGGTCTATGACTCCTAGCTGGATTGGGGTCTATTTTTGTGCCTGGCTGTGTACTAAGGAATTATTTATATACTGTAGGTACATGGCAAGTTTGTGAATGGTACAGAGAAAATGTACAAATAAAAATCATTATAGATTCATAGATTAAACCAGGGATCTTCCTAGTCAATTGCCTATAGGTGATGTGAAGGAGATAGATATAGTATGAAGAGTAGAAAGTGAAATATTGGAGTGAAAGAGAGCAGGGGTTCTCAAATTTAAGTGTGAATCAGAATCATGTGGAGCCCCTGATAGAGCCCAGGTACTGAGCCCTTAGAGATTCTGCTTCAGTAGGTGAGGGACGTGCCAGGAACCTGCCTTCCGGCAAGTTTTAGGTGATTCTGATGCTACTGGCCCGTGGACCACCCTCTGAGCAGAACAAATCAGAAAGCCAGTGCTTCACAAAAGCATTCAGTGTACAAAGCTAAAAGTTTTAAACAAAACAGGGTTCTGAAACACACACACAATACCTGCAGGGGTGATTAGATCCTTTAGCTTCCTGTTTACAAATACTGATATAAACAAAATTAGGTAGGGGAGTTATGAACCACCAGGCAATGAGCCTAAAACAAATCAATGTTACTTTGGAACTGCCTTCTTTGATCATTTCCTTGGTTTCTAGGGAAGCCCCAGTGAGAGATTTAAGAGTTGGTGCTATCAGGTCTGTATCACAAAGGAGGCGAGGACTACGGCAAGGAATATTAGGAAACTCTCTACACTCCCTAATATTTTTTTCAAAGATGACATCAGGTCAAGCCAACCATTCATCATAAACACCGAGAGGAAAGTGAAAAGCTGCCAAAGTCAAATTTCAGGGGCTTAAAAAAAGAGAATGAGAGGAGTCCACCTTTGCCTGGAAATGAAAGGATAAAAGACTAATTCTAGCAGAGACACCTCTTTTTTGGGAAATACATTTTGATTTTGTAAAGCCACGCCTGCCATATTGAATATGTGTTATAGGCCAGTCACTGTAGTAAGAACATTACTTCATTTAATCCTCAGAATAACCAAATTATGTAATCATTACTATTATTTTCACTTTACAGAGGAGAAAATCGAAACTTACGGAAGTAAAGAAATTTGCATAAAGAAGACGGTACTTGACACAGCTGGAATTAAGTTTGTTTTCTTTCCTACCATCTCAACTATTTAACCCCTGTGGTATAGTCCTCCCTTCCCTTGTATGTTCATGATGATTTTGAGATTCCTTGGCGACCTCTCTTTCCCCTGACTCATTTTCCATCTTCTAGCAACGTAACAACACCCCACAAAATAGGCTAGGAGTGATGTGCTCTATTCACTGTATCCTAGGGACAATCTGCATACTAGTTAAAGTTTCCCAGTACAAGGAAATTGCCCCAGGAGTGAAGGTGATGCTATAAGAAGGACTAGTGTATGTTCTGAGTTCCTGATATTTCATGAAAACCTATAGGGGCTGTATACTTTGAGATACAATTCTTATTCATGTTTCATGAACATTGGTTTCACTGAAAATCTTTATTTGTATACTTAGGGCAGCATTGTATCCTTCAGGATGTGGTGGATCACAAGCAATGTTAAACTTGACCAAGAGTGACTTAAAACAAGGTGTCAGGAAGTGGAAAACAAGATGTCTGGAGGTGGATGGTCCAGGGTAGAGTCAGTGGCTCGGTGATGCCATCCAGGACTCAGGTTCTTTCGAAATTACAATGGTCCTCCAACCCATCACCATCACTTATTATCCTCTCTCCAGGTGGTTGCAAGGTGGCCACTCTAACATTTCTTTGCCATAGCATGCCAAGAAGGAAGGAAGGAAGAACTGTGTTGGGAGAAAGGTGTTGTCTTTTTATCAGGGGGTAAATCTTTCCTGGATGCCCTTTTATATTGGTAGTTAGAGCGGAGAGGAGTAAAGAGGTAGAGGGTAATTAGAATTGGCTCCAGGCCATCAAGATCTGTTTCCTAGGTTTGGGCACATAGTTGATTTGGAAAGAGTCTGCATTATATTACAAGGACGAAGGAGGGCATGGCTGTGGGTAAAAGTGCTACCATTGCTATTCCCCCCAATATCAAGCCTTTTCCCATATAAAGTCCTTGGTTGAGGACTAAAGAGAATATATTCAGTGGGACAGCACTTGTCTTCTAGGAGATCAGAATTTAATCCAAATCCAAACGGCACTGCATAGATGAAACACAGGTGATGATGAAATCACCATTATGGTAACGTTTTACGAAAAACTGCATCTATTGTAGGGAGAACATCCCTTATGCATTCTTCCCAGATTTCATTTTGCAGTACACGCTTATTCGTGAGAATGCTTTGATTTGTCCAATGAACGTCTGATAGCAGAAAGAGAATGTGGGCAAGCCACACATTTGCACTTGTTTTCATTTTTGAGAGTTCCTGTACTAAATGAGAGAAAGAACTTAATTTTATTCTAGCCCTGAGAATTATTATGAGACTCACAATGAATGTTGCATCACTGGATATTAATAATACGTTTTATAAAGTAAGCCTGCAGGCTGGGTCTTTATTGGATTCTCTTCCAGTGAGATTCAAAGTTATTGAGAATGTCTGCTTAAAATAAAAGGACGTTCATGAATGATGAATGCTCACGTGCCACATAGATTCTCTGTGATTTGGAGCACTTGGATTTATTTCACAGTCTACACTGCTAATCCTGTTATAGTCCCAACTGCATCTCTGATTATGGAGCTTTTGATGACCTTACATTTCTCTTCTGCATCATTTTAAGTAGATTCCAAAGTTCATGACTAAGGAGAAGTAATTTCTCTAGCCTGTCTCTTTTGTTCCCAATAAAGAGTCTATTTCAGGCCACTGGGCTCATTTCTACTCCTAGCCAGCTATCCAACCTGCATCACTTATTCAGACAATTCATTTAAATCTCTTAGTATGATACCTGGCAGAGAGCTTGAGGAAGTGCTAAATAAATGCTAGTTATTATTAGTTTTAAAATTGTTATTTTATTTATTGGTAGTGTTAAAATTCCTGTTACCTCCAAACCTTTACCCAGGTACTCAAGTGATAAGTGTGCAGATTCTGAAACTAGATTACCCGGAACTGGTCTCCACCACTTACAGGTACCTTGGACAAGTTCTTTCATCTCTTTGCACTTCAGTTTTCCCCTCTGTAAAATGAAGTTAATGAAAATATTATCCTCATTCTCATTTTTTAGGGAGTAGGTGAAAGAACATGTCTGTGACACTTAGATTAGATGCATTAGCTACTGACAAATTCTACAACTTCTATCATCACGAGCAATGCTACTACTACGGAAGCTACTGCTATTTGTGTAAAACTATTCTGCATCACTCCAACTTGTGTTGGACATATATTTTCATCTTCTCTATCGACCTGTGTTCTCCCTATAGCCCCAAAGTCCTTAAAGTTTGTGTAACAAATTGTCCCAAACACTTAGTGGTGTAAAACAAGATTTTAACATTTTCATGGATCCTCTGGGCCAGGAATTTGGGCAAAGCACTGTGAGAACGGCTCATCTTTGCTCAGGTCTGGGTTCTGAGCTGGAAGACACAAAGGCTGGCCCCACAGAGCATCAGCTAGAGCAGCCCAAGATTGGGGCTGGAATCGTCCAGGCTCACTCACTTACACACCTGGCGCCTGGCCTGAGAAGACTCAAACAACTGAGGGCTGGAACAGTTGGAGCTCCCTGGGCATCTCTTTGCAAATTTGTGATCTGCCCAAATGGTCCCTTCAGTACGGTGGCTTCAGACAGGTGGATATTTTATATAACAACTTGGGGATTCCAAGGTGTGTGTCCCAAAAGAAAGAGCAAGTTAGAAACTATATTGCCTTTTGTGATCTTGCTTCTGAAGTCACACAGCAGCAATTCTGTCATAGTCACACACCCAGAGGGGGAGCATGGACCCCACCTCACCATGGAAGAGTGTCAGTTTCTTATTGTAAGGAGAGCATGTGACGTGGGAGGCATAAGTGTGGACATAGATGTGGGCGTAGGTGTGAGCATCTTTGGAAACTAAAATCTGTCATGCCCCAATCAAATCCAATCTTTAACATGGAGAA
>NW_006775780.1:1733525-1736493 GCF_000442215.2 Lipotes vexillifer | reverse complement strand
CTTTCCCTTGGAAGTTCTCCTTATTTCTCTAACACAGTCCATTTCTTTGGAGAAAAGAGGGTCTTTCTCTTAACTGGAGGTCTGTTAGCCCGGACCTCCAACAAATAGAGAGAAGCTATGTTTTTGGAAGCGCGTCTGCCAGCTCCTGGTCCTGACTTGAGAGCACTGGAGGAGACCAGTGTTATTTGCTGATTGTTTGATGGCAAGTTTTCTCTGCTTAGTGACTCATGGATGCTTTACTGTTTCAATGTCACATCCTTAAATAGAGCCCCTGTTTTCCTCACTAACTGGATTTTAGCACTAGCTCTTCAGCTTCTAGTTTTCTGGAACTTCCGTTCTATCATCAGCTGCTATATTCATTTGACATTTTCAGAAAGTCATCCCTAACTCCACAAATGTCTCCTTATTGTCTGCTATATACGACCCAGATTTCTTAGCCTCCTTGTAGGAGGTACCATTTACTCGCTTGTTACTCCTTCTCTTCAGCCCAGATTCTTGTTCCTTCCCCAGTAAGATTCTCCTTCTCTTGCCTTTACTTCTACTATAATGTCCCACCTGGTTCCTTTTCCAGTTCTTTGCCACTTTCAAACAAGGTTCGAGGTTATTACCCCCAACCCTGAGGAAATCTTTTCATTCATTCATACATTAATTGGCACTAACTCAGACACACACACACACACACACAGTACTTACAAAGTCATTTTAGGAGATATTTTTAAATGCCTGAAACGTTTCATCACAACTGGGGTTGTTTTGCATGCATATACTCATCCTGGTCAACCAGACTACAGGAGTCTTGCTTCCTAATGTGTCTTTGGTATTTTCATGACACAAACACCTCAGGTTGCATCCTATATTATACGTATATCAAATGTGTATTCACTTGGGCTTCCCTGGTGGCGCAGTGCTTGAGAGTCCGCCTGCCGATGCAGGAGACGCGGGTTCGTGCCCCGTTTCGGGAGGATCCCACATGCCGCGGAGCGGCTGGGCCCGTGAGCCATGGCCACTGAGCCTGCGCGTCCGGAGCCTGTGCTCCGCAAATGGGAGAGGCCACAACAGTGAGAGGCCCGCATAACGCAAGGAAAAAAAAAAAAAAAAAAAAAAAAAGTGTATTCACTTCCTAATGGATTATACTGCCTGACAGAGTTTAGGTTATTAATGGGTAGTGTTATAAAAGCCTTCAAATCAACTGATATAAATATTTTACCAGAAGAGGAAACTAGAACTTGGTCTAATTATAAACCTCTAGAAGAAAAATGGGTAATGTCTACAAATGTCGCTAAAGAAAAATGAACTGCTGTCATGTCTCAGAGAACTTGGATATGTTTTGTCTCCTTCCCTATTCTTTATATTGGCTTACTCTGTGCATGTCTGACAATGACTAAAGGTGTGTATTTTTATCCCTTCGTTTTGGAGAGAAAATTGAGGAAGCATTTGGGGGAAGAGGCATGATGGATCTTGAGAACAGTTGTGTAGAGTCAGTTGCCTGATAAAACTGTGGGTCTCTCCTTGGATTTGGCCATGCCACTTGCCTTCGGTTATGGAATCACTCCCTCTCATTCTATAGCTCAGCTCTTAGTTTTACAGTCTACATTGCAGCAAGGGTCAGTGTGCTTTCGTGAAGATGGTGTGATGGCTTTGTAATGTAACCACTTGGCTGGGCTGAACTACACCTCCCAGAACTCCCTTCCTCTATGTTCCTAGTTAGATGGGCCATCAGAGATAGTTTCATACAAAATTTGGAGGTCAGAGGTGATGCATCAGCTGTATGCTATTGTTCTTGGAAGGCTGGAAAAGATGCTTTTGTGATTCACACATTGTCATTAATGTACCAGTTCACCTTATTGCTGTGGGGTAGCAGTTGGGCTTGCAACTGGTCCACCTTCTCCTGGATTTTCCTTCAACGTCTCCAACTCTTGGGCCAGATGTGTGTTTAGCTCATGACAAAGCTCCAGCTTTTTCAGGACTCCCACACCACCAAGATGAGAGGCAAGAAGACTGCCATGGTCCCAGTCTTTCCTTGTGAGCTCTGCTTGCCTTTCATCTCCGCCACTTTACCTCCATCTTCTTTTCCCAACTGCCTGCCCTGGAAAGTTTAGCATCAGATACAAAAACAAAGTCTTAACAGAGACAGTTTAATGAACTGCCACATGAGTTGTTACAGGTCAAATTCCTGTAACAAATCCCCATTGTTTTTTTTTTTTCTTTTTGCTGTACGTGGGCCTCTTACTGCTGTGGCCTCTCCTGTCACGGAGCACAGGCTCCGGACACGCAGGCTCAGCGGCCATGGCTCACGGGCCCAGGCGCTCTGCAGCACGCGGGACCCTCCCGGACCAGGGCACGAACCTGTGTCCCCTGCATCGGCAGGCGGATTCCCAACCACTGCACCACCAGGGAAGCCCACAAATCCCCATTTTTTATGGATATATATAATCCTAGTGGTTCTGCTTCTCTGATTAAACCATGACTGATACAGTGGGTTTTCAGTATTATTTTTCATAAAATGGAAAACATGTCAGATTTCAAGAATAATATGTTCTTTGTGGGTGGAAAAAAGAGAGTGTAGAGTTTGGGAATTGCGTCAAATGTTGAGGGCTCTAGACCTCAGGTCCTAGGCCAACCTTTCAAAATATTCCATCTATCTCTATCTGTACGTGGCAAGAACAAAAAAATACAAGGTAAGCCCAGCAGTTTACTATTGGTGATTCTCTTTATATTTGATCTTTAGGAAATGGAACTATTTTTCACTGGAATTTTTTCCCTAAAGAAACTCAGTCTTCACAGCCACTCCTCTCTGACCAGAGAGATGCCTTCCCAAACTCATTCCTTCTCATATCAAGCTGCATATCAAAGAGCTCCCATCTATTTATTCAGCCCTTGGCTTTTTTTTTTTTTTTTTTTTTTTTTTTGTTATGCGGGCCTCTCACTGCCGTGGCCTCTCCCATTTGCGGAGCACAGGCTCCGGACG
>NW_006775780.1:1704417-1733286 GCF_000442215.2 Lipotes vexillifer | reverse complement strand
TTTTTTTGCACTACGCGGGCCTCTCACTGTTGTGGTCTCTCCCGTTGCGGAGCACAGGCTCCAGAGACGCAGCCTTAGAGGCCATGGCTCACGGGCCCAGACGCTCCACGGCATGTGGGATCTTCCCGGACCGGGGTACGAACCCATGTCCCCTGCATCGGCAGGCGGACGCTCAACCACTGCGCCACCAGGGAAGCCCTAGCCCTTGGCTTTTGAATTGAAAGAATTTTTCAGCCTAAAACTATTTTTTCTGCACTGCACCCTGAGGAGAGAAATCAATCTCAGTTTCTGAGAGAAGCAGGGAAGAGTTTGCTAAGCTGGTGGCCCTGGGAGCAGAGCCATGTATGTTGTGGAGACATTAGATTCTATGTTTTTTCCCCTATAAAAAAATATTGCAGAAAAGCTTAATAATAAATCCACTAGCTTTCCAACTCTATTTACAATTTGCTGTAACACTGAAGGCAGTCATGAAAAGGCAAATTTTCCTGGCCCCCTTCTCATTCTATGGCTGGTGGCTAGAGAGCCATTCATGGCAGCCTCCTGCTGGAATTTCCTTACACATGTTAAATTCTTATAGTCTTTGATTCCTACAAATTCCAAGTCATCATTTCTTCCTATCATATTGACAAGCATTAACTGTTTCCAACCCATGTCATGGTGGTGTACTGAGACCCATCCTAAGTCCATTAAATTTGGTTTTTGGAGCCAATTATTTATATGAGATAAAACAGTGAATGGAATTTTGATTTGTCTGTTTGTTGCTAACTTTTGTGTTGCTTTTGCCTCAATTTATTAATTCATAAAACTGAGATAGTAATAACCTTTTTTTAGGGCTGTTGAAAAGGTCAAAATAATGTAACAAAATCTCCTGGCTCAAGTTCCACACATCCTCAGTCAGGTTGTAGAATTTGGGTGAACTTATCCAAGAATTTGTTAGCTGTTATTGTCACTTGATGAGGGTCCTTCAGACTGAGTGGGAAAGGATGACATGGATGACCTGGAAGAAGTTTCTGAGAGATATAAACAAGAATCAGTATCCGGAAGCGACAATAGATAGATCACTATTCATCTCATTCCATATGGTGTGTATTTGGTGTTCCCTGCCCCTTGTCATGTAAATTTGCCTCTCTGAAGTGTTGGGAATAGTCAAATACAGTTGGCTCTTGAACAACCATGGGGGTCAATCCTTGTGTAATTTATAGTCGGCCCTCCATATCCACTGTTCTTCCTCATCTACAGATCCAACCACCTATGGACAGTTGCAGTACTGTAGTATTGACTATTAAAAAATATCTATGTATAAATGGACCTGTGTAGTTCAAACCTGTGTTGTTCAAGGGTCAACTGTAATATGCAAAGCATCTGGTATTTCCTGAGGGAATGACTTCCCTTAAATTATAGTGATGAATAAACCAGACATCCATCTCAGATGGGAGAAATCTTCTTGCCTTATTTTGACAAATTTATTTTCAACAAGAATTCAGTGAGCCTCCATTTTGCATAGAGCAGTACTGATCATCTGTCAGTGACTGGAGAGACATGGATGCTATCAAAGCCCTAAGGCTTGAGGGTGGTTTTCTCATGCCTCTCAGCCAACCCACGTCCATCACTTTCAGGCAATGGAGGAAGGAATTCAAACCTTTTGACAGTGTTCATAAACTCAGACAATACAGGAAGAAGGAAGGTATGTCCTTGAATGTCCATAGGCTGGTTTTGCTTTGCGGAAAATTGCTGCTTATTTCTTGCCTAATGTTTGGTAAATCAGAAAAGTATTTCATACTGACTAAAGGGTCTTAGATATGCATGTCTGATATAGCTTTAAAATTAGTATTCTTGGAGTCCAGTGAGACAGATTTGATTGGCTGATTGGCTCATTCATTCATTCTTGAGGACCTTACCCCCTGCTCCAACTCTTGCCAGCATCACAGGTGACACTGATGTCTGAACTTTTCATTTCTGTAACCTCTTTAATTCCAATGATCTTCACCTCCACTGAGCTTCAACCATACACTCCCATGACAATACCAAGAACCTGAAGTTAAGCCTCCTCTAAAATACTATTCCCTAACCACAAAATTAAGGCTTATACTCCCTGAAACTCTCTGTATCAGTCCTTTGACCTCATTATTCTGCTAGCCCTAGACATTTCCCTACTTTCTGCCTGCCCTCCTGTGACACCATTATATATTACTTCAGCTATCTTCCTTATCTTATCTTTAGTTCCATCAACCTGTCTTATAAAATTCTAAAGCTATATCCCTCCAACCTTCTCTTCTTTCCTGCCAACATGCTATGGAACACCACTGGAAAGTCCTGCCATGATCCTTCATGCCATTCAGCTCATTGACATGCAATGAGCTTACTACACATCCTTCATCTACTCCAAACTATCACAAGTTTCCCAATAAAGTCTGCCTCTTCTTCTAAAAGGTCTGCTCCTCCAGAACAAGAAATATCATTATATGTGCAAGATATTGTGCCATGCCCCCAACCCCAGCACCTAACATATTACCTGGCATTGTTTTTGAAAATCAGTAAACATTTGATGAATGAAAGAAGACCTACCGCACTTCTGAATCTCTCAGAGGATAATTCTCCATGCCCCACAAATAAAACCAAGAGATTAGTTACAACCATTTCACCTGTTCCTCTCCCATGGCAATCATCTCAATCTATCATCAACATCTTTCTATCCACCTTCCCAAAGTTAATTCTTTAATTTGCACTTTTCAAAAGCCTTAATCACTCATTTTATCTTCTAAATTTTCAACTATTTATTCTCCAAAATCTCCTTCCTCTAAGTGTATGCACATACTCAACTTTCTCCTTGTAGAGAAACCCCCATTCGTTGCTTTATTCTGCTTTCTTTTCACAGTCATTTGTTTTCAGAGCAGTTGCTTCCTTTCCTCACTTCCCCTTATACTTTCTACCCTCTGCAATATGACAAACATACTCAATATTCCAATTATGCCAAGAGACCTAGTTTCCTAGTTTCCAAGCCAAAAAGACATGTTTGAATTCTTGGGTTATTGGGCCTCTTCTTCCTTGGTTCTCTAATATTTCTACTTCTTCTTTATCCATTTACTCTGTGGGCTGCTTTTATTTCTTCCAATTAAACACTGATATTTTCCATATATCCATCCTCAGCGCTTTTCTCTCCCTATACTCTACACCCTCATCCTGAATAATCTCATCTACAAATGTGACTGAATTTATACCTCCTAAAGCTAAATCCCCAGCACAGGTTTCTATTCTTCCTATAAAGATTTTAACCCCAACAAATCCAAAATGGAACTAATCATCTTATTGACCACATCCCAACCTGATGTACCATCCCACTGTGCAAATCAGAAACACAAGAGTCACCCCAAATGCCTTCCTCACCCTCACCACTTATAATCACCCCCTTAATTCAGTCAGTGCAAAAACTCCTAATGTCTCCTCAATCAAGCATTTCCCAAAGTGAGCTTGAAAATGCTTCATATTTTATTTTTCTCTAGGGATATCAAAGAATCTGAGAATTCCTACAGTAAACAAGGTCTTTAATTTTGTGTAATCCAGAACGTTCAAGCTTACAACCACCTCTCCCATTGCTAACACTTACAGAAATTTCACAGAATTAAATGTTCCTGGAAACACAGTTTGAAAATGATTGTTTTTTGTCCCCCTTTCTCCACTGTCACTGTGTAATAGATACTGTTGGTACTCTGCCCAGATTCCAAAGGATGTTTTTACCAACATTGTGCCACCATTGCCCAGCTTCTGTGCTCTCGCCTCTAAAAACTCACACTTTTGACCTTCAGAGGATGGTCCTTGGGCGTGGACTCTTATTGTGCTCCTGGCCAGCATGAAGCAGACCCTAAGCCAAGGATTTGTGTGCTTCCCCTACAGAGAGATCCAGAGGTGTATCAGAGTCCACGTCTCCTTTAGTATAGCTTCTAGCCAATGGCAAACAGGTATGTGATACAGAGTGAGGTGTAATTTATGCTACAGATCTCATTTGGGGATTAAGCTGAGACTGAGCCCATTCCTGAGCACACATCCTTGTTTGGTTTTTTGCCTTCTCTGTTCTGCTTCCCATATTTCCTCATGCATTCTTCTGTGAGCAATGCCTTTGTAAATCAGTTGCACACAAATCCTGGCTCAGGGTTTGCTTCCTGCCAAGCAGGGGCCGACAATTTATTGCAGGCTCTCTCCTTCTATGATGTAGACTACCTGCATCTTCCATTCAATGGTCTCTCTGCCTTCAGCCTTCCTCTCTTCCATTTCTTCCAGGATAAAATCCTTATCCTGGCACCTTGGGCATCCACCATCTGACCCAGACCAGATCTTCCAGCTCCAGCTCCTCCTACCTTTCCCAGTGAGCCTAACCTCTAGCTGTACCAAGCAACTACTGTTTCCCAAATATACAAAGGTCCATCGTGGCATCATAATATTGCACAAGCTGTGTCTCTTGTCAGAAGTGGCCTTTCTTAACTTTTCAAGTCAGTAAGCTCATACTCTTCCTTCAAAAGTATTTCCAACATCCCAGTGACCATTTCTCTAATGCTGTCCTTTTGCAGTCTAGCTCTCTGCCCTTCACCTCTAATAATGTTTGTCCATTATAGTTTAACTGTTTAAATGTTGTCTGACTTCCTTTCTAATGTTGACCTCTCTGAAGGTCAATTTTTCTGAAGGAATGGATCTTGGTTGCTTTGACCACCAGAGAATCCCATTACATAACAGAAGGTGCTCAGTAAATTATCCATTACAACCTAGAAATTACCTGTATATTAATCAATGACCCCTGGGGTTGAGGCATTCTTGTCATAGGCATTGTGACCTAACTAATCTAAGAGAGCAATGTTATTTGTTTGTTGTCCCTGTCTTCCACGTTGCCGATCACAAATTATCTATGTCAAATCGCACACACAGACCACATCCCGATGTGGAATATTTGATGTGTCAAATTGCCATCTGTAAGCTTGCTTGCCAAATTTATTCGGGCACTTTAAAGAAATTCAACACCAACTTAGCTTTGTGTGAAATGATTAGATAATACATTTGTAGGCACTGAAGTCTTATGGGATTGAACCGTTAAAGCATATTTACAAAAGAAGAGCTGTTACAGGAGGAGGTTGGCCATTCTTATTTTCTCTGTTGAAGAGTGGATCTGGGATTTCAGTGCTGATAGGGACACGGTGGCCCTAGCTCCTGACCTAAAAGTACCTTTCTTTGTGGGCTTGCCAATGGCTCTATGAAGATAAACATTATGTGTCCATGTTCCTAGTGGCAGTTTCTTTAAAAAGCAAAATTAATAGTCTGCCCTCTGTCCTCAATTCCCACTACTTGGGATGACTTTGTATATAGATCTGTAACTTGTACTACCTGCTAAGTCTTATAAGCCCCAAATGGGAAACTGGCACAATCTATTATTGCTTTAGCCTCATCTGTGACCGACACACTAGAAACGTTATCTGGCTTTTGTCTGGGACAGAATGCGCCAGGAGGTCTCTCCTCCTGGAGGCTTCCTGAGTTTGTCTGCAGGCTGCTGATTACAAACAAGGAAACAAAATAAAGACCATTCTTCCATTAAATGACCAGGACATTCTAATTCCGGTGCTGCCTTAAAATATAGTTTATTTTTGTGGAAGTAAGTAAATGTTTGTTCATTAATGTTATATGTAATATGTCCAGAAGACCAACACTAAACACTTTTTTTGGAAGTAGTGAAATGTGTCTTCCATTATTTTCCATCCGATGATTTTTACTCTTTTTTCTTTCTTCTTTTTATTCAATCTTCTCGCCATGTAATAAACCACGCCCCCAAATTCAGTGGCTTAAATTATTATTTCTCATAATTCGATGGGTTTAATGGGTTCGGGTTCTGCTAACCCGAACTGAATTTTCATGCACCTGTTGTGTGCTATGAGTTGTCCAGGAGACTTTGTTGATCTTGGCTGGGTTGTTTCATGTATCTGCAGCCTCAGTGAGGACATTTGGGCAGACTTGACCTTGCTGTCTATGTCTCATACCCTTTCAGGCAAGACTGGCATGTTTCCATGATGAAGACAGAAGAGCAAAAGAGAGAACAGAAGTGTGCAAGGGCTCTTGAGGTCCAGGTTCAGAACTTGTTCCCAATCATTTCCACCATATTCTATTGGCCAAAGCAAGTTACAAGGCAGCCCAGAGTCCAGGGGTGGCCTAGAGACCCCTCCCCCCAATGGGAAGAACTGTATCACAGACAGAAGAACTGTCCACACTCACATCACAAAGAGTGTGGACGCAGGAAAGGCATAGGGTTGGGGACATTTTTAAAAGCAGTCTCTCTCCTTAGCTTTTCGGGTGTGATATAACTTCAATGTTTTCAGTTTACACCATCCCAAACATACCTTTTTGTCCTGAAAACCTGCGCTTGGGAAATCATCTGAGAAACATATTCACAGAGAGATGAATGCCTCTTAAAGATAAATGTGCTGTGTCTATATGGAAAATAATGCTAAAGGTCTACTTCACCCCCCAACATACACAAACAACATAGACTCTCGAAAATAAAGAGAATCATACGTAAGCAAGTAGTTCCAAGAAGCATTCTTTGTGGCAAGGAGAAATTCTCAGTAAAAGTTTTTATACTATAGCAATAGTAATAATAACCAATTGTACAATAATACTATCCACGTGCATTTATTGAGCAGTTGCTATGTGTCAAGATTCGAGCCAAAATCTTTAACTCATAATCTCATTGCTTTGAGGAAGTTACTATTGGTATTATACCCATTTTATAGGTGAGGATATTGAGGCTTAGAAGGATTAAGTAATGTGTACCCTGTCCCCCAGTTATTTGATGGCTGTGCTGGGATTTGCGTCTGTGTTTGCCTGTCACAAAGTGGATGCTCTTCACCATTGCATGCACCCACATCTAGCTTTATTTACAAATTGAGGGTAAAATTGATGCACCCAGTAGTTCCCCACCTTAGCTGAAAACTGAAATCACCTGCTTTTATAAAATACTGATGCTTTGGTACTGATGCATATCTACCCCCAGATATGCTGGTAATTGTGCTGAACATGAGTATCTTAAAATCTCCCCCAGATGATTCTAATATGCATCTATACCAGTGCTAAGTGTGATCCATGGGCCGGCAGGATCAGCATTACTAAGCTTATTAGAATGCAAATTCTCAGGCCCCTTCCCAGATCTGATTCAGGAATCAGTGAGGCTCAGGAATCTGTGTTTATAAAATCCCTCCAGATGATTCTGATGCACTGCTTGAAAATTACCACTTAACACCAATGATTCAACCTCTTGCATCAGAATCTCCTGGAGAGCTTGATACTGGAGATGCCTGGATCCTGCCCCAGAACTACTGAAACTGTATTTTCACAGAAGTCTCCAGACAATTCTGACGCACCCGGGATTGAAAACCACATCTTTATTCTAAGTAGACTGACCTTCATGTATTTCCAGTGTAGGGACATCAGGATCTCTTAACCTTACAGAGTTTTCTCCCTCTCACGAGAGACATAAACATAATGAACACAAATTTTTGTTCTAAAAGAAGAGTCTGGGGCTGAAAGTAAAGAATCACATTCTCTGGTAAGAGTACAGCCTGATACTGCAGGATTCCAGAAATGACAGACTGATTGGTATCTCAGCTACAATTAGTAGGATATAATGTCAGAGGGATGGCTGAGCTGTGAGCTGTGGTATGAAGCCACACAAAGCCCCAGGACCCATAATGTGCATCTCAGCAGAAGCCTGACTGTAGCCATTATCCTATCCTTAGAAATAAATCAAATGCCCAAGCATAACTGAATTTAAGATTAAACTCAGAAGCTGATGCCCTGCATGAACATTGGATCTCCCACGGCAAATAAGAAATCACATTCTATTTCTTCCCAAAATTGCCATTTTCGATCTCTACTGGCATATCTGAGAAATACTGGCCCATTACTAATTGGCCCCTTAGCTCTGGGTCCTAGAACAGAAGAAATTAGGTTTAAGAAGTATTTCTATTGCAGGTTATCTGCAATAGAAAAATTTAAAAAATGCCTCCTTTAGTAACTTCTACTGAGAATCCTCCAAGTAAGACAGAGAATCTGTATACATTTAGGTATCATACTTTTTTTTTTAAGATTTCTTTTTGTTGTGGACCTTTTTTAAAGGCTTTACTGAATTTTCTACAATATTGCTTCTGTTTTAGGTTTTGGGTTTTTTTTTTTTTTTTTTTTTGAAATTAGGTTTAAGAAGTATTTCTATTGCAGGTTATCTGCAATAGAAAAATTTAAAAAATGCCTCCTTTAGTAACTTCTACTGAGAATCCTCCAAGTAAGACAGAGAATCTGTATACATTTAGGTATCATACTTTTTTTTTTAAGATTTCTTTTTGTTGTGGACCTTTTTTAAAGGCTTTACTGAATTTTCTACAATATTGCTTTTTTTTTTGGTTTTGGGTTTTTTTTTTTTTTTTTTTTTTGGCTGCCAGGCGTGTGGGCTCTTAATTCCCCAACCAGGGATCGAACCTGCAACCCTGCACTAGAAGGCAAAGTGTTAACCATGGGACCACCAGGGAAGTCCCAGGGATCATACTTTTTAAATAAGCTTTCTTTTCAATTAAAATGCCTTCCATTCTTTTGTTCTTCAATTAGTTTATAATCCAATAATAAACATTTACTGAGTGCTTACTGGCTAGAAAGTATGATACTAAATACCGTGGGTGATTTAAAATAACTTGTGCGTAGTAGAACTTGCTACTTGAAGAATGAGTCCCAGACCAGCAGCATCAGCATCTTCTGGGAACTTATTAGAAATGCAGATCCCAGGTCCCAACCCAGGCTGACTGAGTCCTCTTGGTAACATCTCCAGGGGACCTGTATAAACATTAGTTTTTGAGAAACACTGCAAATAGAAGACATGGTCTTGTCTTCTCAAGTCAGTTGGAAAAGCACTACATACGTATATGAAAAGTTAAATAATATGAAAAATCAGGGATGGACCAAAACATGGTCTTCGCCTTTGAGGATGTTAAAACTTAGAGGTAAAAGATTGTGATAAGTTGATTATTATCTTAGGCCAAGTTAGATAGAAGTAGAGCCTGAGAAAGAAAGTTGGTACACATGACTTATTGGGGGAGGGTTCTCAGGCGAAGGGGAGTGAGAGAGGCAGGATGGGCCAGGGGAAGGAGCTAAGGAAGGATGTGGGCCTAGCTGGAATCAGCCTTTTGTACTCTGTGAGAGAGTATCTGGCTGTGGGCTGCCCCTGGGTTGGGAGTAGAGAACATATACTCTTGGCCAAATTGCTGAGAGCAATTCTGTAGAAAGGAGGGTAACTGTGAGATATTAGCAGTCAACACTCACAGCAGCTGGGGCAGCAGGTGCCCTGGCCATTAATGGGATTCTGGACAGGGCACCAACAGCATCTACTGGAATGATATAAGATTAAAAAAAGAAAAAATAAACAGCACAAGGAATTAAAGGAATGGTCCCCCGGTGAAGTACATCACTTCCAGTATCTTTTAGGGGTTGAGAGGAATAGTCAGTGTGTAATCAGTGATCTGGAAAGATGCCACAGAGAAAATAGAGTTTAAACTGGACATTGGAGTACCCAGTCATCTTTCCCTTCTCAATAACTGCATTTGATTTTTTCCTGAGGAACTCTCGCCTTCTCCACCATCACCACATGTGGTTTATGATGGTGACTACACCTCTGACTTCAGGGAGGTCCATAAGACTCAGGTCTACCCAGACAGGGCATCATATCCCTGTGGCCACAGGGACTGGTTCCGGCATGAGAACTTGGTCAAAATCACAGATATGAGAGGCCCAATATTCAGCTGTTAGGGAGGACAGCTCTCCTTTTTCTCCTGGTGTGTAGAGCCCAAGAAAACGTCAACTGAGAAGACAGAAAGACTGAAACAGAGAAATCGAGGTTTGATTAAATGAAGCATGAATCCTGACTCACCCCTAAGAATTCGCAGAATATGTGAGCTAATAAAATAATAAATTCCTTTTTTTTGCTGTTTAAGCCAATTTGAGCATAGTTTTCTATCCATTGCAATTAAAAGTATATTAAGATTTAGATATGAATGCAGCTTTTCTTGCTTTTAATATTTCTTGTGGTCTTAACAAGATGAATTTCCAAGTTCCCTTTCTTTTCCTTACAAATCTTTCCCTTTTATTTATACCACTGTAGAAACACTATTTTTGATGTAATTATGGTCTATGTTCATATCATTGCTAAAACCAAATTCAGAATGCTTTCTTACTAGTTACTTCAAAATTGCATGCTCTTTTTGAACCCACAAACCTTATAATAGATGAAAATAAGATGAAAACTAATATATATTAGGGAAAGGTAATGCTTCTTAATAGAATCTTGAGCAAAATGTGTCAATTTATTTCTTGACTTTGTAAATTAAAACAACGTTTTAGAGAAAATATTTTTACCAATAACCTTTCTCAAGCTCTATTTTCAAATACTGATAGAAGTATTCATACAAACAAACTGAAAATACATTAACTTTAAAAAGACAACTACTGAACAAAGCAGTTTTGTATTTTAAGACAGCATAAAAACTAGTTTATTACCAGTGTCAAAAAAATATGAAGCAATCATAAATAACTTAAGGGAAAAAAACACTGAAAATAAAGAAATCTGAATTTTCAAAGAATCCCTAAGAAATAACTTAGGGTATGTATTTCTAAAGCTTGAGTGGATTTCTGAGATTACTTACGGCAAAGTTCCAGAATTGGTGAAAAAGCAATGTCATTGGTCAAGTGAATTTGCTTAGTTCTTTTCTATTTTATCTTTTAACTTTATTTCAGATTATACTACCCATAATAACTAACATCAGTTGAGTGCTCACCAAATACACACTTGACATATCATGTCTTTCTTAACCCTTGTAACCATACCTGAGCCTTCATTGAGGAGATGAGGAATCTGGTGCAAAGTGTTTTTTGTTTGCTTTTGTTTTGTTTTGTTTTGTTTTAACTTTCTCAAGAACACAGGATAAGTCTCAACCAACTCAAGCTTGAACTTGACACTGCTCCAAGTTCCTGAGAAACAACTCAGGCAAACATCTTATTGTTTAGGCTGCATGCAGCTTGGAGAACATGCAAGTTTTGGTAGCAACAATTAAAGTGAGCGTGATCAGTGAAGGCAGGTTACAGGTGCAAAGGATCTAACTGATGATTACCCTTGGTTTCATTACCACATGAATATACATTATTCATAAAAAGAACAGCAAAATGACATTTGAGGTTATTGGGCAATACTGGATTCAATGGTCTTGATTTGTCCCTGAATGTGTACTCTGGCAATAAAATAAAGGCCCCTACTGTGTGTATAAATGACAGGGTCCAAAAGCAGCATTATCCTGAAACCTCAGGCTCTACACGTCTTCTTGGAGTCTGTAATGGAAATCACTTATTTTTGCCAGCCTGCTATCTCTTGTCTGGACAGCAGGGCCCTTACCTTCCACCTGGCAGAGCCCCTCCCTTTTCTTTGGGTTCTCTTGGTTGGCACTGTCTCTACCTAGGCCAGGCTAACTCAGCATCAGCCTCACCACTGGCTAGAGAATAGGGCCATGAGCCAAAGCAGGCCGATGAAAGCCCTAACAAGGGCTTTTAATGGAGGTTCCAGGAAAGAGGGTCTTTCTTTTCTCTATGTTGGTGGAGAATAAGCCTCAAGCTGCTAGAGGCCATCCTTGATATCATTTGAGGTGATTCTGCCAGAGAATAAATTCAACAGAGAAAAGAAACAGGACTGAGAGAAGAAAAGACTGTCATAGTGATCACTGTTTCTGAAGTTAACCCATTTTAGACTTTACATAAGCCAACACATATCCCTTTCTGTCTAAGCTTAGACTGACAAATGGTAGGCATTCCACTGGCATCTAATAACGGAAGGAGAATGCACTAAAAATACAAGGCAGCATATAATATCTGCATCAGCACATAGGGCAATTCGGAAAGAGTTTTCTAAAACTACTGTAAGTTGTACTGAAATTTAAAAAAAGAAGAAAAGTTCTATGTGGAGGGTATGACATTAACAAATACATAGAGGCAGGAAGGTGTACCCAGAGCTCTGGGATACAGATGACTTCTCACCTGCCATGGTGACTTCATCTTGGAGAGGTTGGAAAAGATGATGGTGAAAGTCATGCCAAGTTATTTGCATGAATTATTTCACTGGGCTCTGTAACAATCCCATGAGTTCGTTACTATTATTGGCTCTGTTTTATAGATGAAGTAACAAAGGCTGAGAAAAGAAAACATTTGTTCTACATAATTCAGTAATATAATAGGGCTAGGTTTGGAATCCAGTGATTTGTACATGGATTCTGAACTGGTAACCACCACAGTTATAGCCACCTCATAAGATTAAGCAAAGCCCCACCTCCCCCGGACTTGAACTAAGAGCCATTGCTCTGAAGTCACTGGCATTACGTTATCTTCGTGTTCTGTTGGACAATAGATCAGGGGCTGAGGTTGGAGATCAGTTGGAAGTCTGGTAGTCTGTAGACAAACAATATTTTCTAGATTTCTAATTGTGAATTATGGTAGCAGATGATGTAAGCCAGAAAACTCCAATTGCTGTATAATATGGTAATTTTACTTCTAATTTTTTGAAGAACTGTCCTACTGTTGTCCATAGCAGCTACACAATTTTACATTTTCACCGACAGCGCCCAGGGATTTAAATTTCTCCGTATCGTCACCAATGCTTGTTATTTTAGTTGGTTTTTTTTGTTTGTTTTTTAACAGTAGCCATCCTAATTGGTGTGAGTTGGTTCTGATTTGCATTTCCCTAAAGATCAGTGATGCTGAACATTTTTTCATGTTCTTATTGGTCATTTGTGTACCTTCTTTGGAGAAATGTCTATTCAAGTACTTTGGCTTTTTAAAAATCAGATTTCTTTTGTTGCTGTTGTTGTTAATAAACTTTATTTTTTAAGAAAAGTTTTAGTTTTCCAGAAAAACAAGCATGAGTGGAAAATACAGAGAGTTCCCACATACCCTCACCTCCACTCCACCTAATTTCACCTATTATTAAAATCTTGCATTAATATGGTATATTTGTCACAATTGATCAGCCAATATTAATGCATTATTAACTAGATTTCATAGTTTACATTGGGGTTCATTTTTTTGTTTGTTTGTTTGCGGTACGCGGGCCTCTCACTGTTGTGGCCTCTCCCATTGCGGAGCACAGGCTCCAGACACACAGGCTCAGCGGCCATGGCTCAGGGGCCCAGCCACTCCGCAGCACGTGGGATCTTCCCGGACCAGGGCATAAACCCGTGTCCCCTGCATCGGCAGGCGGACTCTCAACCACTGCGCCACCAGGGAAGCCCCGGGGTTCATTTTTTGTGTTGTGCATTCTATGGGTTTTAATAAATGTATAATGACATGTTTCAACACTTACAGTATCATATAGGATAGTTTCACTGCCCTAAACTTTCTCTGTGCTCAGCCTATTCATCCATCCCTCCCCACACCCTTGGCAATCACTGTTTTTTTTTTTTTTTTTTTTTTACTTTCTCCCAAGTTTTGCCTTTTTTACAGAATGTTGTATGGTTGAGATCTTACAGTTTGTGGCCTTTTCAGATTGGCTTCTTTCACTTAGCAACTTGTGTTTAAGGTTCCTCCATCTCTATTCACAGCTTGATAGCTTATTTCTTTTTTTAAATGAATAATATTCCATTGTATGTATATACCACAGTGTGTTTTTGGTTGTATCTGTCTTGGCAATTATGCATAAAGCTGCTATAAACATCCATGTGCAGGTTTTTATGTGGACATAAGTTTTCAATTCATTTGAGTAATTACCAAGGTGTGCAATGGCTGGATCAAATGGTAAAAGTATGTTTAATTTTATAAGAAACTGCTAGACGATCTCCTGAAGTGGCTGTACTATTGTGCATTCTCACGAACAATGAATGAGAGTTCCTGTTGCTCCATATCCTCGTTCAGCACTTGGTGTTGTCCATGTTTTGGATTTTAGCTGCTATGACAGGTGTGTAGTGGTATCTCATTGTTGTTTTAATTTGCAATTTTTTAATGACATATGGTTTTGAAGATATTTTCATATGTTTATTTTCCATTTGTTTATCCTCGATGAGGTGTCCAGATATTTTGCCTGTTTTAAATTGGGTTGTTTGCTTTCTTATTGATGAGTTTTAAGAGTTCTTTGTATATTTTAGATACAAGTCCTTTATCAGATATGTGTTTTGCAAATATTTTCTCTCCATCTGTGACTTGTCATTCATTCTCTGAACAGTGTCTTTCACAGAGCAAAAGTTTTTGATTTTAATAAAGTCCAACTTGTCAGTTTTTTCTCTAATAGATTGTGTTTTTATTACTGTGTCTAAAAGGCATCACCAAACCTAAGGCCACCTAGATTTTCTCCTATGCTAGTTTCAAGGAATTTTATAATTTTTCATTTTACATTTAGGTCTATGATCCCTTTTGGGTTAATTTTTGTATAAAGTGTAAGGCTTGTGTCTACATTCTTTTTCTTTTCTTTTCTTTCTTTCTTTCTTTTTTTTTTCTATTTTGGCTTGTGGATGTCCAGTTCTTCCAGCACCATTTGTTGAAAAGCCTATCATTTCCCCTTTGAATTGCTCTTGCTCCTTTTTCAAAGATCAGTTCACTATATTCGTGTGGCTCTATTTATGGTCTCTCTTTTCTGTCTCATTGGTATGTTTGTCTATTTTTCACCAATAGCTCACCATCTTCTTTACTATAGCTTTATGGTAAGTCTTCAAGTAGGGAAATATCAGTCATCTATTTATTTTTTTTAAATTCTAAATTTTGCATTTTTAAAAACATGTGTCTGTGAATCTTTACAAATGCACATTGTTGCCTTCAGAGTCTGCATAAGGCAACTGAGGTTACCACTCCCTTCTGTCTATCAGTACAACTCAATCTATCACCAGAGTGTCAGGACCTGGGATCTCTAAACCACTAGCTAGCTATTGACATCAACATCAATGCAGCAAGCACCTTCACCTCATTAAATGTTAACAAATCTTATAGAGCTTTCCACATCCTTGGGGCATCTCTGTGACATAGAATGTGGTACCTAGAGGACACTCAGATGATGTGGCCAGAGTAGAGGTAGACTGGGGGAGGCAGTAGCAGGCTGACCACCTGTCTTACTGCCTGTTGAGCCATGTTCAGAGCTGAGTTCTGGGATGGGGTCTCTCAGCTAGGTGCTGCTATCAGGTTCTGACAGGCTGCCCATCATCCAGTATCCATTTTGCTCACTGACCCCAGCCTTCTCAATACTTATTAATTCCTCTATTCCCTTCTTAGGATGCCACAGACCTCTGAAGTTGCATCCCTGAAAACTTTCCTCCTTTGACCCACAAAGACAGATTACACACACACACACACACACACACACACACACACACACACACGTACATTTCCCCCTCCTGCCACATGTGATGTAAAGTAGATTTTGTGTCCCAAAGTGAGTCATCTCCATCTAGAACACACTCAATAAAAAGAGAAATTTAACCTCTGACAGAGCATTGTCCCTGTTGTGCACATTTTCATTTGCTAATAATCTGGATATAATCCACACTACATATGGTCTCTTTCATTTTCTCTGTCTCTTGAGTATACATTCCTGGCTGTAAGCAGCACTGGTCTTATATTGGTCTTTTCATTCAAATCCCTTCTCACCAAAACTTACACAAAAGGAATAGCCAGGTGGTGAAATATGTACAGATGAATTGTGTGAATTGTATGAATTTATGTTATATGAATTATATGGTGACCATGCCTCAAAACAGCACGGTTTGATGATATGTTGTATCAAACAAGAAACTCAAGACTTTTGCCCCATCAGGCAATTACACACAAAGAAGAAGAGGTATTCTGTTCTCTTTGGTGGAGAGAATAGTAGTCAGTAGTTCTATCCCTCACCCAGGGTAACACTCCCAATTCGAATGTCATTCTGGATAAAATGCTGTATGTAAGATTCAACAGAGTCAACAGATTCAGTCATAAGACAGAAAACGGGAGGAATTCTTTTCCATGATTACTAAATACCATAGAAATCCATGGTCTCTGTAAAGAAAGCTTTACAGCATAAGGATATGTTTCCTCAAAAAGAATATGGACACGGTTTCCAGAGCAGTATTCGATTCATAACTCTAAATTACATACTCTAACTAAAGGAACATTTTCTCTCCTGTCATCACAATGAATAGAAACATTTCCATGCTTATTTTTTCTTAGAAAAAGAGTCATGCGGGTGATGCACTATGTTTTTTCATAACTGCTTGGTGTCAGTAGACATTCAAAAGGTATCCATCCCCAACGTGAAGCACTGACAATTTTCTACTTTTTTAGCTGCTGCTAGAATGTAAGATAGATAGCAAGATAAGGGGCATATCTTCAGCTCGCACTTTTTCAAGTAGCAGTTAACTAGCTGGTGGATCCTGCCCTTTTCTTACTTCTCTTTTCACTTATCCGCAATTTGGCCATTTCATTTCTCATCATGTCAGAAGAGAGATACCGAGAGGTAATAAAATTCAGAGTCATCAGTTTGGCCACTTTTTAATATACCTGGTCAAAGGCTATATAGGAATGGATTTTGAAGTTACTGACAAAAATTGGAGACTCAGGAATATTTGTATTTTATTTGGGTCCATGTTCTCCTTCTGCTTGGCTGATTCTTAACATAATTGTTAGGATGTACCTTGCATACATAAACATTCAATAACTATGAATTGAATGAATTAATATATAATGCTTGGGTTTGCCAAGCTAATGAAATGTGGCAATTGAAACATTTGAAATGTGGGGCTGAGGAACTGAAGTTTTACTTAAATAAAGGTTTAATTCATTTTCATATGTGTTTAAATGGCCCATGTGGCTAGGGGCTGCTGTGTTGGACAGTGCAGCCAGCATGGAGCTTTTACAAATGAGACCACACAGCTTTTCTAGCACCTTCTCCCCAGAAGCCTGCCACTCTTGCAGCATTCCAGTGGCAGATTCTAACTCAATATTTCCAAATATGAGTAATGCATAGATATCGTTTAAAAGAAAAAATTCTTGGACTCTAGTACTGCCTCTGAATTTGATTTGCCTTTGGTACTATATGATCCATGATGGCTCAATTTTCCCACCACTTTTCCATTATTAAACACCCACAAAACCTTTATTTGTCCCAGGTAATTACATTGTAGAGTCTTTGTGTGACTCCATGAACAAAAAAGCAGGTCCTAAACTTGCAGGACAAGGCTTATAAGGGATCATCTAAGGGACTCGAACAGGCTTTAAAATATTGTTCTTTTATTCCATTCATCCAATGAAAATCCTAAAAACAAATTTTCTCCTAGAGAATTCATAAACTCCAGTTTGATAGATACTGTTCTAACATCACTTTTAAAAATGCCCTACTTCCTGGCACTACACTCTACAAAAATCTTCAATTTCAGGAAATGAGTAACCTCAACCAGGGTTCCAACTGTGCTGACAGCCAGCCCTGGGATCAACACAGTCTAGTGTCTAGTGTGCAGGGAACCTGATCTCAACAAATCAGAGCCCACTATGTAGCTGGAGCTCCTTTCCCTTCTAGAGTGGTCTGCAGGGAAAAGAAAAAGAAAAGAAAAAACTTAAACATCATACTCACCAACTTGCAGTCTGAAATTTCATGAGAAAGTCACTTTGGTCATTTCACATCATTCGCTTGGCTGGCTCATGAGCCTGGATCTCTCTGAAACATGTAGTCTTAAAAGGGCTTCCCCAGAGGTTCTGATGTCAGTGTCAGAGTTGTTTCCACATTTCTGCCCCAGTAAGGACCATCATGCCCGCTGTGATCAATATTCACTTCCTGTACAATGAGTCGCACTTTGGTGGTCTGGATTTGGCACACATAATTCAGTTCAAGAAGAGTGATTGGATGATGCAGCTGTATGTTGCTCCTTATGACCCATAGCTGGGAAACCCTCTACAACATAATGCCTTGTAAATAACTTGACACCCTCCTGCCTGTCTGCAATTTACAATTCTTAACTGGAATATTTAATTTTACATTGTGGGTAGTTCTAGTCTCTCCCAACAATTTTCCCTACTCCCCAATGTTACCGTCCAGTTGTTTTCTTTTATCTGTCCACACCCATAACCACATCAGTCATTTAGATTCACTGGCATAAAACAACACCCTCTCTAGCCTCCTCAAGAAATACAATCAAATCTGCTTATGTTTCGGGAGGTTCTTGTGGGGCTTTGTGGTGTCACGGAAGGATTGGAATTCTGTAGCAGTGGGCTCAGCTCTCCACCCCCTCCTTTCTGCCCATTCTCTGCGAACTTCCAAAGACCCATACTGTTTCCCTTTGGCCTTCCTGCCAAGCACCATTCCGTGGGGACTCTTGTCCAAAACTCCTACTTCACATTTGTTTTTGCTTTAGGAGAAAAAATGTAGTCCAGCCAAGAGCCAGTTTGCATGACTGTAACTCCTTTCATTGAATCAGATATTTTTTAAAGGAAATATTTCTGTAAGAACCTTCTTTCTTTTGTCCGTATTTGAAGTATGATGCTTATTTTGAGTCACTAGCATAGCCAAGTGTCACAGAGCACATCACCTTCACATTTAAGCTTAGCTACATTAAACCCAGCACAATTTTCCTGAAGAGAAATGTGCCTCCAAAGAGCACCTTGATTATGGTATTATCCCACTCAAAAGGAAATAATATTGGCAATTTATTTGCTAGGGGATGGAGTTCAATGACTGAACTCAAATCTTCAGAGGGCATAATAAAACAGTGGAAAACGTTCTGAAATGATCAGAATCACTGAAGATGTGATTTCAAAAACTACGACAGGTCTTTTCCGTGAGAACTTGTCTGGTGATACAATTGTTTTAGAATCTTGAAAATCATCTGACGTTATTAAAAACATGTAGAACCAGACTACTTATAGCCTCCTACATTCTTAACTGTCTTCTAAATTTGCAGTATCATTTAAAATTAAGACATTTTCTGGATCAGAGGAATGATTTCAATATTCAAATAGGCTTGTTACTTAAACGTTACAGAGGAGCTAATTGGTAGTCACCCAACCTCAGAAACTTATATTCTGTCGTGTGGGAAGGAAATAAAGCCCAGGGTAGCCCGGACTTGTTTTCATGGCGGTCGCAGGGTTCCACAAGAAAGGCAGAAGCATGAAATGTCTCTTGAGATCCAGCCTCAGAACTGGCACAGTGTCACTTCTGCTGCATTTGTCCAAGCAAGTCTCAGGTCAGACCAAATTCAAAGGATGGAGAAATAGGTTCCACCTCTCTGAGGAAAAACTTCAAAGCCACATTGCAAAGGGGCATGGACACAGGGACAGGAACAACTGTGGCCATTTTTGCAAGCAATCTACCACAAAGACATTTTCCTACTTTGAAGTATTTAAAACCCACAAGAGTAAGTGAAAAATTCACCCAGGAAATTCCTGAGGGAAAACAACAGGGTCGTCATCCATAATTGTTATCAATTAATAAAAAGTTACTCACTGTTGTTTCTCTTGGAAGACATTTTCCACTTACTTACTCAGTCCTGTCCCTGTTACAGTCACACCTGATCTCTTCCACCTTCTTTGGTTTTCTTGGAAAAAAAGACAAGAAAAACGTAATGGGCGATTGTTGGTGATTGCTGTCTAAAACTTTACTCTGATAGTTGATAGTTGATGTACATGGCAAATGTTTGTGATATTTGACCTGGATGGGGAAGTTTTACAACTCTTAGGATTTAATAAAAGACCTATATGCTCCCCTATGGGACACCATCCACAAAGTTCGGCACACACTTGTCTAAGAAAAAAAATTTATAAAATGTTTTTATAAACAGCACTGCACTTAAGATGCAAGCTTGGATAAGGACTTGAGGGTCTTACATGTCCAGACAGGGAGGCTAAATGCTACTTATAAGACATCCTGGCCATGGACTTGGGCTGCATCAGTAGTGAAACTCCCTTATGGACTTTCACCAGTGGGGGGCTGAAATGCAGGCTTGTGGGCATGTGTGGGCAGATCCTCCTAGACGGGTGTTGTCCAATAGCAGAATAATGTGAGCCACCTGCAGAATTTTAAGTTTTCTAGTATGGGCATACCTTGTTTTATTGTGCTTTGCTTTATTGCACTTCACATATATTACATTTTTAACAAATTGAAGGTTTGTGGCAACCCTATGTGGAGCAAGTCTCTCGGCATCCTTTTCCCAACAGCATTTTCTCACTTCAGGTCTCTGTGTCACATTTTGGTAATTCTCGAAATATTTCAGATCTTTCATTATTATTATAGTTGGTATGAGAATCTGTGACCAGGGTTGGTGTTACTACTACAACTTGCTGAAGGCTCGGATGATCGTTAGTATTTTTTAGCAATAATTATTTTTAATTAAGGTATATACATTGTTTTCTGACATAATGCTGTTGCATACTTAATAGGCTACAATACAGTGTACATGTAACTTTTATATGCAGTAGGAAGCCAAAAAATTCATGTGACTCACTTTATTGTGATATTTGCTTATATTGAGGTGGTTTGGAAATGAGCCCACAATATCTCCAAG
Source organism: Lipotes vexillifer (assembly GCF_000442215.2). NCBI lineage: Eukaryota > Metazoa > Chordata > Mammalia > Artiodactyla > Lipotidae > Lipotes > Lipotes vexillifer. The sequence continues at coordinate 1,712,731 of NW_006775780.1, read as the reverse complement.
GTATGCTTGTAGTCACATCTTAAAGGTAAAAAGGAATAGGTGAAATTAACTTTAAGGATATATTTCTTAACTCTGTGTATCCCAAATATTAGATTGTCAATAAAGTGTGACACTCGTTTGGCCTTTGAGGGCATAAAGTATGCCGCGGTCCTGTCTGCATGCTCTGTGTCTAGGCCATCCCAACTATTTTAATCATATACTCTTAATCCTTCAATTACATGAACAACTTACATTGTCCTTGAGTTCCACTTAATAGATTATCAGACGACACAAATTCCTTAGACATGGAGTGAGTCTGATGTTTAGACTAGTGTTAGAGAGACAACCTAGAAAGCACTGTAAGAACAGTCCTTGGCTTCCTCAGGGTCCTTCATAGGAACATATATTTATTTTCCAGTAAATGGATTTCATGTAGTTTACACTTATAGCTCCCATTTGACTCTGAGCCCTATGAGAGCTATATTTTTCTGCTATAAAAACACTTAGACTCTTAACTCCCCTTGATGGGGACCCCTTCAAATATTCATAAAGTTTTCTGTAAATGCCTGAGTTTACTTTCTATTCTGTAAATATATCAGTAAAAGAAGAATCATATATCAAGCCAAGACAGGTTCAAACTTTAGCCTGAGATTCTCTTTGAAGTCAACAATCTCTAAAATACAAGTCACAGTTTTAAAAATGATTTTCTGGACAAAGAAATTCAGGGTCTGAAAGGAGGGGAAATGAGAGCCAAAGGAAGAATTCTCAGTGGCTGGTAGACCCCAAAACTGGACCTACCAACCTGACCAACATTAATGGCATATTTAATGGGCGTGAAGCCACATGGTTGAGAATATCAACAAGGGACCTCTTGGTTTTTATCTCTCCAATCTTTTAGTCGATAAACCAAAAATTATTTAACATTTTCTACCGTGCAGTGCTGGGTGAGGAACAATAGATAGTGCTTCAGGAATGTAAGTCATGATCCCTTCCATCAAATTGCTTAAATTTTATTTGGTAAATAAGCCCAAGGTCACCTTGAGCCACCATTCCTCCTTATTTCCTTTGTGTAAAATCCCTTCAGTGGAGCAGGGTTGCCTCCTTAAAAGCCTTTCCTATCACACTAATAATACACTATGTCATAACTGGCCTTATTATTTTTAATTATTGCTATTATTACTTTATTATGACCTTGTAAATACATTAAGTGATAGATAGATAGACATTTAATTGGGGATCTTTCTGTCTCTAATTTGGTTAAGGTCATAAAAAGCTGGGAAGAAAACAGTAGGTGGTAGGTACTTGCACCTTTAGAAATGAGAGGTAGGTTAGGCTACAACATGCAGAAGACCCTGGGAATAAGAAGTTTTGTGGCTTGAGCCCAACACTCACCTCAAGTGTAAGAAAAGGTTAAAACATCTCAGAAAGAGAATTTGGGAGAGTTGTTGGTTCGCTGTGAATTTCCCCTCCCTCATCCAGGGTTTGTCCCCAGTCTGATGGAGGCTTTTGGAGACTGTGTCCCCTATGTGGTGCAAAATACTCAGTGGGAAAATCTCATGGAGATAAACAGACTGTGGCCACCCCTACTAGTTGGTAAAGTGAGAAGCTTTAGCTATAAATGCAAGTAAGAGTTTTGAGTAGTCCCTGGGACTGGATACTTTTACTACTTAAATGAAACTGTTTTGTGCCTAAAAGTGATTGGAGAAATTTTTTATTGTTGGAATGATGATATGAGTTGAAGAAGTGCTGGAATTGGACCAACATTTCATCCAGAAGAAAGAACTAATTTCACAGTGAATTGTACTAAGTTGCAGAGAGAAAAAATAGTGTTCTTTTATGATTGGTCCTTCTAGAGCTTGTTCTTTCAACACATCAGTTACACATATCTCTGTGCTTGCTAATTTCCTATGTTCTCCATTGGAACATAAGCTCCCCAAGGGCAAGGACCTTATCTCTTTTTTTATCATTGATTCCTCTGAGCCTAGAAAAATGCCAAGCACGTTGTGAGTTCTTAATAAATATTTGTTGATTGAATGCATAAGTGGGTAGTTGGACATAGGGGATTAGGAGCTTTTCTACATGATTTTATTTTATTTCTTTTTTGCCAAGAAAATTTAAGTTTATTTGGGACAGAAATGGCTTTGGATTTTAAGTCCACATTTCTTGACTTGGACAGAGGTTGCTTTTTAAAAATTAAAAAAAATATATTTTTATCATTTCCTTTTTTAAAAATTGAAATATAGTTGATTTACAATGTTGTGTTAGTTTCAGGTGTACAGCAAAGTGATTCAGTTATACATACATATATACCTATTTTTCTCAGATTCTTTTCTAAGTTATTACAAAATATTGAGTATAGTTCCCTGTGCTATACAATAAGTCCTGTTGCTTATCTATTTTATATATAGTACTGTGTATATATTAATCCCAACCCCCTAATTTAATGGCCCTCTTCTTTCCCTTTTGGCAACCATAAGTTGTTTTGTATGTCCATGGGTCTATTTCTGTTCTGTATATAAGTTCATCTCTGGGAGAATGACTTGGTTGAAATTTTTTTAAGAAAGGAAATATAAAAACACTTATATATCCTTCCAGAAAGAATAGAATAGGAATAGTGCCTTTCCACTCAAGCCATAATTTACGCTGGCTTCAATGGAGGACTCTCAAAAGTCACATTGAGGCTTCCCTTGTATAAAATCACAGCTGCTTAACGATATTCACCTTGTGTAACTAAATACTACTGTGGCAGCTTTTCTTCCTCCTATGCATTTTCTCGTGTGATATTCTACTGCTAATAAAACTGTCAATTTTCTTTTACTTCAATAAAAGGTCACACATGACAACAACCCCCTTTGCCTACTAACAGCAAGAGCCTTTATTAATATTTTAAATGTACACAGTGATATTTCCAAAAGGTCACATTTTTTAAGAGACATAAAATGTCAGTCCTAATTCTTTTCCCTCCTTTTCTCTGCCCTACCTCACTACTATTTTGCTCTTCAGCCTCAGATATTGTGCTTATTATAAATGATGTTCAACCAGGTAAACATCAGGTAGGGTATCAGGTAAGGGGCATAGCATGGGAGGCAAATGTGTTTACCATCCATATTTCTCTCATGGCTAAATGTACAAATGTGGCCATAAATGGACAGCTTTCTGAATATAAAGATTCTCGTGAGTCATCACCAACAGGTCTTACGATCTTAGTCCTTTTCCCAATACTCTATTAGTTATTTATTGCCATGTAACAAATTACCCCAAAATATAGAGTTTTCAAACAACACACATTTATTTTGTGAGTCAGAAGTATGAGAGTGGCTTAGTGGGTCCCCAGGCTTTGGGTCTCTCAAAGGTTGCAGTCAAGAGGTTGGCTAGAACTGTAGTCATCTCAAGACCCAACTAAGGTAGGATTCATTTCCAAGCTCACTCTTGTGGCTATTGGCAGGATTCAGTTTCTCACAGGCTGTTGGTCTGCAGATTAGATTTTGGGCAGAATCCTCCCCCCTTGGCATCTCCATAGGGTAGCTTACAACACAGCAGCTGACCTCCCTATGAACAAGCATTTGAGAGGGCGAGAGAGGGCAAGCAAGATGGAAGATGGGGTTTTTGTAACTTAAATCATGGATGTGACATCTCATTATTTTTGCCATATTCTGTTTGTTAGAAGTCAGTCACCAGGTCCAGTCCACATAACGGGAGGGAACCATATAAAGGCATGGATACCAGGAGGCAAGAAACATTAGATTCCATCTTATAGGCTACCTACCACAAATATGCAGCATGGATTTGCACCAGTGGAAAAAAAAAACAGAAAGACAGAAAGAAACTACTGATTGTTTACTATATGACAGGCACAGTGCTAAAAATTTTACATGAAATAATTCATTATCTTAGAAAAACTCTGTAAGATGGGTGCTGTTAATATCCACATTTTATAGGTGAAAAAACCGAGGCTCAGGGACATAAGGCAACTTCTCCAAGATTTCATGACTGGTCTGAGGCAGACCCTGCCTCTTAATCTCTATACCACACAACCTTATCCTGCTCCCTTTCAAGCCCTCCTTTGTGATCAGTGACAGACATTTACGAAGATAGCTGGCTGGTATTTGGATCACACCACTGGCTATGAGAGGGTGTACAATGCACCAGGTTACTCAAGAAGAGAACCCTGACACATAACAATTTTTTTCTCTGCTAGGAATGAGAGATAGAAGTTAGTCAGATGTGGATGTTACTTCAAGAAGCTACTGTGTGGAGGGGAGACTGAACTGTAAAAATCCCAACATAAGGCAGAATGACAATGAAAAATTCTACCTGGGGAAGGTAGCATCATAAAAGGATTTGCTCACTCAGTTTGCCTAAGAAAGCTAAAACGTGGCTTCTGACCATGGATAATTCATAAGGATTCTACTCTGCTCCTTGTGAGGACATGATTTGAAAAGATGTCTAACAGCTAGGCTTTACTAAGCCAGTGCCAGTTGCTGAAGTGCAGAAGTTTCTTCACCGGTTTAAATTCTCTAAACTGGTAATTTTATTAATTTGGTGTACATAGAACCCTTTAGGTACTTAATAAAAACTGAGAAACTTCTATTTAGACAAAGTAAGATATACACAACATTATTACAATATCTGTTTTCTGTGTCACCAGAATTTCAGAGGCTACTGAGGCTTTAGCTTTAAAGCACCTCTTTCTTTGGTGTTAAGATAAAGTCGACAAACCACTTTATTTAAATATCAGGATATTGATGAGAATTACTTGTTAATAATCATTAGTATCTTTTGCATGTATCCTGGACAGTTAAGCTAGAGAATAATGTCTAGTCAAGGAAGCAGTGCCAGAATACTCCAGAAGGAACTATTATACATTCTATCTTTTATCCATGCAAATGAGTGTCACCCCCTGTGTGGTGCCAGTGAACTCCTCGAGGGGACCTAGAATTCCCACACCTGTCCAGTAATAGCAAGGAGTATCCTCACCTCAGTAGTCAACAGAGGCCAAGTGGAGAACCGGGAATTCAATCTCCATCTAACAGTAATGAGGTGGTCCTCCTAACCCCTTGCACTGCTGGAACTGTGTAAGAGAAAAAACAGAAGGTTCAAATAAGATCCAGAGTCTTATTTAAACATAATACAAGCATATGCAGGTTTCAATCAAACAATCATTTGTCATACTAAAGACCAGGAAAATCTAAAACCGAACTAAGAAAGACAATAAAATAAAGATGAACAAAGCCCCTGGGACCTGTGGCACTAAAATAAATACCTAATATTTGTGTCATTAGACTCCTGGAAGGAGAAGAGAAAGAGGGAAAAATTGAAAAATAAATAATGGCTGAAAACTTCCCAAATTTGACAAGAGACATAAACCTACTGAGTCAAGAAGCAGAGTGAATCTTAAACAGGACAAACTCAGTAAATCCACACTGAGACATATCACAACTAAACATCTGAAAACTGAAGGCAAAAGAAAGCCAAAAAAAAAAAAAAACAACCCCCAAAACTCTATACCTTACCTATAGGGGAAAAAAAAACTTGAATGACAGTGGATTTCTCATCAGAAATGATGGCAGCCATATGGAACAGTTGCAACAATTTTCAAGTGTTGAAAGAAAAGAACTGATAACCCATAATTCTGTACCAAGTGAAAATATCCTTCAGTAGTGAAGGGAACATCAAGGCCTTCTCAGCTGAAGGGAAACTAAGAGATCTGTTGCCAGGAGACATTTCCTAAAATAAAATAAATTCTATATACAGAAAGGAAATGATAAAAAAAGAAATCTTGGGGAAACACAGTAAGCACAAATGTGGGTAAGCACAGTGGACTTTCCTGCTCCATCAACCAACAGGGTCTAACTGACGTTTATAGAACAAATCACCCAACAACAGCAGGATACATATTGTCTCAGACATTCACAGAACACATACAAATATAGACCATATCTTGGGCCATAAAAACAAACCTCAACAAGTTTCAAATAATTGAAAAGATACAGAGTGTATTCTCTGAACAAAACGGAATCAAACTAGAAATCAGTAACAGAAAGATAACGGGAAAATATCCAAAACTTGGAAAGTAGACAACACAGTTTCTCTTTAGAAGTAATGAATTTAGGGAATTTAGACATCATTGAAACTACCGGGTAGCCACACAAAATGATGATGTGAACCTAATAACCAACCTAGAGACAATTTACAGAGATTGTAACTGAAATTCAGTACTTAACAGGGATTCAGTAACTGTATACATTATAGGTATTTCCACATTTCCTTCTTTCATGGAATATTAGAAAAACCCACTTTACAGAAAAGTAGACACCATGCTTGGCAGCCACAGGACAACTATTAGCCATTCCAAGCTATTGGGAACTGCTAGCTGGTACCATCTAAGTAAGGATCATATTGGAAAGAATTTAGAAATATGTAGACATTGAGGCTCAGATGGACATCAAAAGGAAGACCCAAAAGAGAAATGGTTTTTACTAAACATATTTATTTCAAAATAGAATTTAAGGAAATATGTTTCAGAAGAAATGTGGAAATAGTCAGCTTACCCATCTCAATCAAAGTAGCAGGAAACTAAGATTTGAGCCCAGTTTCTGTCTTTAGTCATATGCTCTTTCTACAGTACCATTCTGTCTCTCTCCAGAGGCAAGAGTAGGTCATATACCATTGTTGTGTCAACCTTATTTCAATTTCTACTGCCTCACATTTAAGAATAATTTGTTTAAAAATAAACAGATGAAGTATATGTATAATCATCCATACCCTGATGTACAGGGACACAAACAAAAGAAATGAACAGCAGAACACCTGGAACGAAGTCTCATTACTATTATTAACATTTGTAAGACATTAATAAAAGCCCATTATCTTTCAGACACCTGGGCTTTTTGAGTGGGGTTCATGTCTTCATTTCCTATTGTTAGAGTTCTTGTTTTAAGAGCATATGAAATAAAACAAATAGACGCAACTTGAAGATTTAAAGGCACCAAAAGTAAGATACATCTATCATTAATAATTGTTGCCATTGAGAGAAATTAAAGCACCAGATATCCAATAAAAAATGGGCCTCCTGCCTAAGCATATCTATTCCAGATCATGCCTGAATTTCCACCTTTCTCTACTTGTCTTCCCAAATCTCTCAGTTGTAAATCTCAATAAAACCTTCAGGAAGCAATCTGGTAGAAAAATGTTTTAGCTAAATGCCTTCTGCAATGATATGTCTAGAGGTTTTAATTCCTCCTGCATATACTTCTCTCATCTTACAAGGATGTTGAATATCCAAATGTCCCCTTCTGGAAGGCTCCTCAAGCAGAACAGAGTTAACTTCCAGCTGATGATCAATTTAACTCCCACGCACACTAAAATGTATTTTTAAGAACTGTACTAAAATGAAAAAAAAAAAAAAAGAAGAAGAAGTAGGGGGAGAAAAAGAAATGGAGAAAGTCTTGTAAGAATTAGAGTTCTTGTTTTCACCCATTTCTCAAGAATTCAGATTTGCTTTTATGAGCAAAAGGTTTAATGGATGTGCCATTTCTTGCCTTGCTACTTTTGCCACTTGTGTTACTCACAGCTAATATGAGCCAAATCATCAGTGATTAATCCAACAGAATGTTAGGAGTCTGAAATACAATTTTACGAAAACAGAATATGAAAAGGGGGTGAAATTAACCAATTAGGAAAAATGTACAAGGCAAAGTTAGTACAATTTAAGGTACCCGGGAGTAGAAATGAAAGAAATGGAATTTGGAGAGTTAATGAAAAGATTCTGTTTTCCTACACCTCTCCTTTGCCTTGGGCACAGATGTGGGGATCTAAAGGATTTTACAGTCTGCATCCTCCTTGGAAGAATCATTCATTAGTAAGAGCATAGAACCAGAAATGTAGAAATGGCCAAAGGGCTGCTATGAGTTTGCTAATGGAATGGTTACAATGAAGACTTTACAAAGATGGAAAGTGCCAAGTAGGGTATCAGAAAATGACCTTAAATAGTAAGACGTTAGAATTGCATTTTCCCCAAAATGGAGTGACATCACCTTGTGCTAACACCTCTCTGGTTCTTCCCTGCTGCATGCCCATTGAGTACCACTAATCCTCCAGCGACACAGAAAAGGAACGCTTTTCCCTGTAATAAGCCAAAATGGATGTTGTTCCTTCCTCTCACTGATAATCTGAGTTTGCACAGAACAAGTCTGTCATCTCTTCTATATGGCAATATTTTAAGTATTTGAAAAGAGCTATACTGCCTTCCTTTCTGGTGTTTTTATTTCCCCATTGCTGCTGTACAAATATATATATATATATATATATATATATATATATATATATATATATA
>NW_006775780.1:1700174-1704407 GCF_000442215.2 Lipotes vexillifer | reverse complement strand
TGTACATATATATATATATATATATATATATATATATATATATATATATATATACATACATATATATACATTATAATTTTGACTGCATAAAAATAGTTCTCATGAGAAAGAATTAAAGAGACACTAAAATAGAATGATAAAGCATGATCTTTATTTCTTTTCTATATTTTCCAAATGTTTTCTAACTTTGTGAAATTGTTTAGGTAATGGGGGAAAAGGGTATAAAAATGAAAAAGAAAATGTTATCTTTCCTTCTGAAAAAAAATGTAAGTAGAAAGAGAAACAAATAAATTTGCTGAAGATTTGGCAAAAGGAGAGATCATATAATTCAGGCTTCTCCTCATTTACATGCTAAAACTGAGACCAGAATAGGTAAAGAGTAAACCATGGTTATTTCTCTAGATGAAATAAATAAGTTTTCTAACCCCCCAAAATAGGTTTTAGACTTATTTTTAGACTCAAAAATAAGTTTTTGACTCAAAAATAAGTTTTCAAAACCCCAATCTAGGTTCATTTTATCACACAAAGTCCCTGAGATTTCCTTAAAGTAACACTATTGCAGTTGATTTAATGTCCTTACTCCTACTGTTTGGTATTCCTTAGATTGCCTCCTTGGATTCATTCTTTGATCATGGAAGTTAAAGAAATGGCATTTGGAGAGATTATGCAAAGGTCTTGTTTTCTCATATCTCTCCTTTGCTTTGGACACAGCTGTGAAGATATCTAAAGCTTTGCAAAGTTGAGTCCTCCCTAGAAGAGTTATTAATACGAATATTAACCCAGAAATGTCAAAATGGCTGCTATGAGTTTGTTAACAAAAAGATAACATTGAAGACTTTGTAAAGATAGAATGTGGCAGTTAGAAAAACCTCTCATGTTTCTGTGGTTTGAGTTACAAAGATATCCCTCTTAATGCCCAGTGTCAAGAAAGTCGAGGCACCAAGTAATTACACCCATCCTCCATTTGATCTGACTCATCAACTAATCGCAGGTTTCCAAACTCACATGTGTCCTGAGAAAACAGGTAAATACAGGCAGGAAATGGCCTGGATATAGGGTAATGTTACTAGTGCCTTGGTGAGGATTACCCTGAGCTGCATGCCCTACACGGGCTCTACACTACCTAACTTTCCCAGCAACCTTGAGCTTCAGGAGCCCACAGTGATAACCTGCTCACTGACACCCCTTTTCCTTCCCTTACTCACTTCCTTACTTCCCTTCCAGTGCTTCCTGGGATCACTTTCCAAATAAGCTGCTGGCACTCATGACTTTGATTTAGGGTCTGCTTCTGAGGAAACCCAGTGTATGACAACTCCTTCATACATACATACACACACACACACCTAAGACCAGAAGTTGTGTTATCATGTATTAATACCTCAGTTAGAAGTAATCCAGAAGCCAACTGGAGAACAAATGTCTTATCTATTCTTGAGTATGACTGAACAGGACCCTATCTTGAATAAAGCTCCACTGGAATTCGACTAGGAGGCAAATGCCTCATGGTACGAGTTAAGCCCATCCATCCATCTTTGTTTATTCCATCACCCCTTACAGGTTTATCCTCTTCCCAGTGTACAACGAAACAGTTCTATTTACAATTGGATGGAAGACAGATTTAGCTTGTCAAAATAGTCATTATAGGAGCCTCAATGGAACTCACAGTAGTAAACGTAACAACAAACCTTGTACTAAATAGAGACACACTACCTCTCTCACCTTTGTCAGGATGTGGAAATTTACAGTGATTCATAGACTATTTCTCTAAAGTTTCCCTGGGTTTAGAAGAGACGTAATCCTACTTGCCATTAAATTCACTTTACTAACTCAGGCCAAAGACATTATTAAAAATGTCTGAGCCTTCTTTGATAAGGAAAAGAAATTAACCAAGAAAGTCCCACAACATACTGTCTTTGCTGCTTCCCAAAGTGCTTTGGAATTTATTTCCTGGAAGGGAGAGTTTAAGAAACTATATACAGTTTCATTAAAGGATTAGCTAATAGCTTACAAAACTATATACTGATGATCTGGGAGACTCCTATCCATGGGGGCTAATCTCAATCTTCTCCTGCTATGGTAGGACACCGAACAATCATATTAGTAGCCACAGCCTGTGGGGAAATCTGAAGGTTCCTAGGAGTGGTCATGGGGCACTCAGGGGCATCAGAGAAATGGCTCTTTATCACACTGTTACTATACAGAAGAATTTCAATATTTAATGACTAGTTTTACCATCACTGTGGGTAACAACTGAATATTATGCCACGAGTAAGGCCATATCCTGCTCTGACCGGAGTGACTGGCCTCCAGCCAATGCTCTCCACTCTGCTCCTGGTTGCTGCTATATGATGAAAGCTGGAAGGTACCAAGACTGATAGGGGTTGAGTACCAAAAGCCAGCCTCTTTATCTCAAGGGAAGCAGCTTCAGAACTTCCATGGGATCGGCTGAGGCTGGGATTTCTAATACTGTGCTATTGTTTGGCTTTGCCTGCCCCTTCCTCTGTCTTGCTTCCCCCTCATTCTCACCAATTTCTTCTGGGAGGACATGAATCCTGACCTGAGGGTCTGACTCTCAAAGACCCGAGCTAAGGAACTCTCCAGGCTGCAGTTATTTTTTAGCTCTAAATTTCATGGATTCCATCTTTTTCCTTCCCTACCCTACTATGAAGCTCCAATTGGCCCTGCCCCATGCTCGTCCTTACTATTTGATGTCTTAGTGTTTAATTTTGATCCATAGCCTGTGTTCTAATTCCAGAGGACATTGCATTTCCAAGCCTCAGAGTTCAGCTCTGAAAAATCACCAAGTCTGCATCTATTTCTTTAGCTATTTCTGCTCTGAATTGTTACTGCCAAGTTCCATGCAAATGTGGAACTGCCAGAAGCACGATGTTCCTTCAAAGCAAATCATTCCCCTATAGCTTCCTTAGCCCACGTCTGAATGTCCTTCAGAGTTGTGGAACCACAGCCACTAAAGACAACGATAGCAGCAGTTTATCAAGCACTTACTAGATGTGGGTCTCTGACAGGAATGTTCTCTGCAATACCATCTACGTCTCAGAGAAACACTTTTAGGTGAGTATCATTCACTCCAATGCACTTTGGGGAAAACAGGCAATGAGAGTTAAGGAATTTGCCCAATGACACACTGCTGGCATTTTGAAGAGCCAGGCTATGGGCTCCCACTTGGTACCAAAAACTAGTTCTAATCCCACTGCTGACTGTGTCTCCCCATAGGGAAGAGTGGGCTTCCTGCCATTGATGGGACAAAACTAAGGCCTCGGTATCTTTCCCCAGTAGTTGAAAACTCCTTAAACTCAGTTCAGTCCTGCCTCTTGTCTCCTGTTATTAAGCCCCCAGCCTTGCTGAAACAGCTTGGAGCTCAGGCCGTCCATTTTCTCTCCCGTTGGGACCCTGCTCAGTAACTCGCTCTCACCCAATTGCATTATTCTTGCACCTAGTCCAAACAACCAGCTGTTTTGTTCTTATTTTCTGAGATTCTCAAAAAGAACACTTGTGCAAAAGCATTTTGGGGCAACATAGAATTTAATGAAGCAAGTATCTTAACAGCAATTATACAGGAAACAATGTAATAGGTGTTGGGGGCTTCTCTGTCCTTGAACTCTCCCCACACTCACTGCTCAACTGGCTGTTCCCCCTTCTTCCCCAAAAATTATTAAAATACTCCTCGGTCTGCTGTATAAATGTGGAAGCCGGTCTGAAGCTGAGTTCCAGACTATAGTCACATATCAAAGGCTTTTTTCAGAAGAGCTAGCCTTTTGCCACAAATGAATTTCTTGCATCTGTTGCTAAGAAGATAAACATTTTTCCTACGTTCCTTATGTAAAGTTAAGGAGAGCTCAACTGGGGAAACAGAGCACCATTTATACTATCCTCCTCACCCCCAGAAAATGCAGATGAGGGAGACATGTGGCTTCTTGAAGCCAACAGAAGGTCCTGCTACCTCCTGAGATGCTCCATACATGAAGCAAAGTAAAGAAAGATCAAAACAGGGTCCAAAAATTGTGGTCAATGGGATGTGATTGTAATGAAAAAAACCTCAGCACCTTTAACATACGTATACGTATACAAACAAATGCATCACAATATAATGATTCTACTCACATGACAGTCATAGGATTTATTTAAGTTATAAAAATTGTCATGTACTACAAGTTTTTGGACTGGTCAGATCATGAATTCAGTTTTTTTTTTTTTTTTTTTTTTTTTTTTTTT
>NW_006775780.1:1680232-1699828 GCF_000442215.2 Lipotes vexillifer | reverse complement strand
GTTTTTTTTTTTTTTTTTTTTTTGCGATATGTGGGCCTCTCACCATCGTGGCCTCTCCCGTTGCCGGACGCACAAGCTCAGCGCCCATGGCCCACGGGCCCAGCCGCTCCGAGGCATGTGGGATCCTCCCGGACCGGGGCACGAACCCGTATCCCCTGCATCGGCAGGCGGACTCCCAACCACTGCGCCACCAGGGAGGCCCCATGAATTCAGTTTTAAAGGTGTGTGATGACTATCTTTTCATTGGTGTCAGAGTATCTTTCTGAGTATAAGTATGACCTAATTTGAGAAAATTTCAGTTCTAACTTTAAGGCTCTCTATGAATGTGTAGTGCTAAGTGCTGCTTCTCCCCTACCTAACTCACTATAATATGTCTTGGGTATGTATCAGCCCAAGCATCAAGACCTATTCTTATTTGAGTAAAAGCGTCTCTTGCATATATATCAATTAAGAGATGGGAAGACAGACATAAAAGACAGCATTAAGGGGAAAATATACAACCTGACTAAATAAATGGAAAGACACATTAAACAGATCAGCTGCTTTCAGGATTGCCCCTAACCAATGAATCACTTTGTCCAATTATTCCTTTTACTCAATTGTGTAAACAAATAACCCCTGAAACCTCCCCAATAAGTACATTGTCTTGCTGTGTATACTGCATGCATTTGCAGAATCATATCAATTTCAAAGTAAGGGAATACTCTACATCATATCATCCAGACTGTATGATATCCCACAGTTGATGCGGTTACATAAGACATTGAGTTACTTGACAAGAAAATGCCACAGAAAAATAAAATAATTACAACCTTAGCCCACCCTAAATGTAGCTCCTCTTAAAAGGCTACCAGAATACATCCAAGTTCATAGTTTTCACTTTTCCTCAGAAACAGTGAGTAGCACCAATGTCTTGCCGATGAGATATTAAATAGAGAAAGTACCATCCTTTTATTCACCATAGGTTTGGAATAGAAGAACTTCTTAAATGACTAGGTATCATCTAGCTGTAGAGTATGGTAGATAGACTCCAAAAATAATGGGTACCAATTCCTTCTTGCTCATGCTGTACCTCACATCAAAAAGTAAGACCTAATCCCCCTCCCTTTGAAACTGAGCTAGCCTTAGTGACTTGTTTGACCAATAGAATGCTGCAGAAGGGAGGCTCTGAGCTTCCGAGTCTAGGTCTTTCAAAGATTTCACCTGGGTTTCTGGGATGTCCCCTCCTCTGAACTCAGTTTTCATGCTGTGGGAAACCCAAACCACATGGAGAGACCACTAGTAGGTATTCTAGCTGACGGTCCCAGATGAGCTCCAGTTAACAGCAAGCATCGACTGCCAGCCATGTGATGAGCCATCTTGGGTGTCCAGCCCAACCAAGCCTTCAGATGTCTGTATATTAAAGAGCCATCTGACCACAACTTGGTAAAAGATCTAAAGTGAGAACCCCCCAACTGAGCTCTGTCAACCCGTATAACCATAATGCATACTAACATGTGGTCATCTTACATTATTTTAAGCCATTACATTTTGGGGTGGTTTGTTACACAACAGTAAGGAGGGAAGAGGAAGGAAGAAAGCAAAAAAGAAGTTTCTGGAAGATCTATCAAATTACATATAAAGGACCCACCTCACACCTACAAAATTTGCATCTCAAGAGGGAGGATCTAATGGAGTAATGTGTGTTTTGAAAAGCTTTCCAAGATTCACTGAGGTTTTGACATGACCCGCTTAATACGAGACAGTTTTGCAGCTTGCAAACCTTAAGTATATAATTTACCATATAATTCTGAAACTCTCTCCTTAAGCTAAGAATAGTGAACCCAATCTGCTTTATTTAATATATATAAATAAGAGACTACAAGACAGGGTATGTGATTCTATGAGGATAGAAAGTATTCAGTTGGTATGACACAAAAGTTATTTTTTGAGTTATTTTATTTAATTAAAACAAATCTTTATTTTATCCCATAAAATGTTGCCTCTTGATATTGACTGTAAATTTGAGGGTTTAAATCTGTAGGAGCTGCCTGAACCTTCTAATCTTTTCATTGCCATGCTTTTCATTTGAATATTTCAATTTTGAATTATTTAGAAGAGTAATTTTAAATGAAAAATGATTACCTCATTTCTTTATATAATTTTTAATAAGTGGTGTATCTTTAAGTGTAACACTTAAATGTGTTAATATTTTTGGTTTAGAATGACATGGGTAGGAAAACTTTTCTGGAAAGCACAAGAGAATAAATATTTTTAGGATTTGAGGCTCATGTAAGACCCTTATTATACAACCTTTTTTTTGTTTGTTTGTTTTGTTTAAACATACTTATCTCTAAGGTGTACAAAAGGAAACTTGTGGATGTACAGTAAGTCCCCTACATACTAACCTTCAAGTTGAGAATTTTCAAAGACGTGAGCGTGCTTTCCATCAATGTCAGGCATGAGTGAAATTGCAGTTTGCCCTCCGTCTCCTATTGCTGACGATCCTTCAGCTCTAAAATCTCCCACCTCCTCTCCTTCCTCCAGTCAGTAACTCTTCTTGCCTGTTCACTCGATGCCAGCCCCTGTATGCCAGCTGTTGTACTGTACCAGTGTACTTTTCAAGGTACTGTATTGTAAGATTAAAAATGTTTTCTTTATTTTTTGTGTTTGTTTTTTATGTATTATTTGTGTGAAAAGTATTATAAACCTATTACAGTACAGTACTGTATAGCCGATTGTGTTAGTGGGGTACCTAGGCTAACTTTGTTGGACTTAATGAACAAATGGGACTTAACGAACACGCTCTTGGAACAGCTAGGAATGGAACTCGTTTGTATGTAAGGGATTTACTGTACTTGGTTTATGTGCTATAATTTGCCAACCACTGATTTAGAAAAAAAGTTTATACACAGGAATGTGACATGAATTAAAAAATATAGTGTCAGTCAAATATTATTTTGAAAATGCTGGATTAAGCAAAGTTAAGCAAGTTTCTTGTTGCAGAACTTCTCAGATCCTTTACTATGTGAATGTGTATCGCAAATCACCAAGAGATGGATGCAGTGTCCTACATTTCCTAAACATATTCTTAACTTTAGAAATAACATTTGCAAGTTTATCTTAAAGGAATAGTGTTTACAGTGTTTTCCATAAAACTCTCTTGGAAACACACATTTAGCTTATGGAATAAAATCTGAGTTCTAAGAAAATTACAGGGGTATACACGGACTAATGAGAAGGCTGAAACATCAACCTTCTTTTAGTCCAGCCAGCAGTGGGCTCTGGTTAGTGTGGTACAAGTGGGAGTTGTTTCCATGTTGCAGTTTAGTTCTTGAAACCATCCTGGATTAAGTGCCTGTTGGACATTGACATTGCTGTAAAGCCTACCTTTTCACAGGTGTCTGCCAATTTCTTATGGATGGTGGGTGGAAATTTAGGTCAGACCAAAATAGCAGCATCTGCACTCAGGAACTTACTGCCTACTTAGAAAATTACCTCTCTGACAGGAAGTTGCTAAGAACAAAGTCATAATTTTCCTTCCTTTTTTTTTTTTTTAATGTTTCTGACAACTTCAAAATAGAAACTACTAAGAATGTTATTCCCTCCGCCGCCGGCCCCGGTGTGATAAAAGGCTTGATAAAAGAGAAATTAAAATGATTAGCTAAGATGTGAAGTTTTGGTGACCTCAGCTTTTGTTGCTTATGGGATTTCTTAACCCCATACCTTGGGGTCGCTAATATTATACTCTACCACCTACACTTTTATTTCTTTGCAGCTCCTCGTTTTATCATTGGAGTTTCAGGATAGTGTAGGGGAAAGAACATTGGTTCATGTTGCAACTTGGTTATGCATTAATTATGTGACTTTAGGAAAGTCATTTAACTTTCCTGGACCTCACTTAGTTCTTTGGTGAAACTGAAATAAAGTGCCACGTAAAAATTAAATATCATAGCATATGTAGAGATGTTATCAGGTCATATACATAGCAGGCGATTAAAACAGATTTTTTTTTTTTTTTTTGCTTTCTTCCTTTCCTTTCCTGTTGCTTAATTAACTCTCAGTTCAGGGCCTGTGCAACACAACACGCTTTAAATAACACACACATACACACACAACACACACACACACACACACACACACACACACACACAAACGACACATGGGTATATCTGAGATGATAAGCAGAGGCAGCTGTGGCTATAGAAGGTCAGTTTTCTACATTGACAAGGTTGTACCAAAGCTTTGTGAAGGAGATCAGAAAATTGTGATCCCCAAGGATGAGTGGGAGAGCAGTAGATTGTGCGGAGATTGGTTTCTACCAAGCAACATTCTCACAGATGACACTCTATTTGGGGGAGCTATGAGGCATCTTAAAGGATTTCTACAAACTGAAAACCTTCCCTGCCTTTTCTTGTCACTCAGATATTCCTGCCAGTTTCCATGATTGGAAGGCTGCAGAACATATATAGTCAAATGCTCTGCTTATTTTATCAATTTGTCTTAAACTTAAATATTTATATCTCTAATGCTATAAAATCTCACCAAAGAAATGGATAGTGCCCAAATAGCTCTCAACATGCTTCCAGAGATATGATTTTTTCTATAGTTAACTGACTCTCAGTAGCCATTGCTGAGCAAAACTTGACCAGAACCAATTCTAGGAGAGATAGAGAATCTAAGCAATCCAACTGCTATAGGGGAAAAACAAACTACTTCAAAGAACTATCTTCCCCAGAAAGCATCAAGCACAGATGGTTTCCCAGGGGATTTCAACTAAACCTTTAAAGAACAGATCATTCTAATATTCATTGTTTTAAATTTGTCTGAAGCACAGAAAGAAAAAAAAATAAACTTCAAACTACATTTTTCTTTGGAAATACTACAACATTGCCACCAAAACCCGAAAAAATTAGTACAGTTAAAAAAAACAAAAAAACATGCAAAACTTCCAGGTTAATCCCATAATGAGAAGTGATACAAAAAGCCCAACAAAACAGTGTAAGGGAAAATGGAGCAATATGTTAAAAAAAAACAAAAAGACAGAATAACCAGGTGGGATTTAATACAAAAATGAAAGAATGTATCAATATTAGGAAATTTATTAATATGATTCACCATATAAACAGACCAGAATTGGACATTCATCATCATATTTGCTATAAAGGTCTTTAATAACAATCAAAATCCACTCGTGATTTCAAAATAAAAAACCCGTAAAGTAGAAATAATATAATGTTCTGAAATATAAATGATCACAATCCAAAGTCAGCACTACATTTATTAGGGAAGCACTAAAAAGCATTTTTATTAATGTTAGAAATAAAATAAGGGTGCTACTATCACCATTATCATTTAATGTTGCTCTAGAAATACCAACCAGTATAATTAAACAAAATAAAGAAAAAAGATTTTAGTGAGGAACCAAGAAATGAAATGATCATGTGCAGATGTAAATATGGAAAATTAGAAAGAATCTAATTAAAAGCTACCACAGACAATTCTAGAATTCAAAAAGTATCTAGGCACAAAACGAATGCACAGAAATCAGTAGCTTTCATGCATTCAAATGGTCAGAAGATATAATGGAATAAGAGACACCATTTACAGTAGCAACCAAAAAAATGATACATACATGAATTTAACAAAAATATGCACAATCTGTAAAAAAAAAATATTTTGCAACACTAGTGAGATGTAAAAAAGGAGAAAAAAATGGGAAAAAATTCCTGTGTTCGTAGCATTTTTATACTATTAAGCACTCTTGTGTTGGTTTTAAATTGAAGGCCATGATCCAAAAAAAAGTGAATAGTATTTTATTTGTAACTAGACAAACTCGCTCTAAATTTCATACAGAAAAATAAGCAAGCAAAAATAAACTTGGATATTCAAGGAGAGCAATAAGGGGAGAGGACTAGAGCTATAAATACTGAAGCATGTTATAAGGCCACAGAAATTTAAATAGTGTGGAGCTTATACATGAATAAGAGATGAATAGTAGAAGTCCAGAAATATCTATATACACATGGCAATTAAATATGTCATGAAGATAACATTTCAATTTCGGGAGTGGAGAGAAGAAGGCTTATTCAACAAATATATTGGAACAGCTTAATAGCCTTCTGGGAAAAAAAAATGTATATATACCTTAAACTCCATAATTTAACTGTAAAATTTAATGTGTAAAACACATTTCAGACTGATTAAAAAAAAATTTATGACAAATAAAACAGGAAATGGCCCAAAAAAACACATGAAAAAATTTTTGTATAATTTTGAGCAGACGAGACTCTTTGGTGTGATAAAATAGGTAGAGGGCATATAAAGAAAGGTTGGTAAATTAAACAACATTAATTTTTTTCCTTTAATTGTGCTCAAAAGCACTATATACAAAGTCAAACGTCAAACAATAAATTTGTAAAAAATATTTTTGACTCATATCACAGAAAATTAATTCCCTTATCAAACAACAAGTTTCTGCAAATCAATTTTTGAAAACCCTAATAGAAAAAGTGCAAAGCATGTGACATAGAGTTCATTAAAAAGTTTCAAAAATAGTAAAAATTGGGCTTCCCTGGTGGCACAGTGGTTGAGAGTCCGCCTGCCGATGCAGGGGACACGGGTTCATGCCCCGGTCCGGCAGGATCCCACATGCCGCGGAGCGGCTGGGCCCGTAAGCCATGGCCGCTGAGCCTGCGCGTCTGGAGCCTGTGCTCCGGCAACGGGAAAGGCCACAACAGTGAGGGGCCCACGTACTGCAAAAAAAAAAAAAGTAAAAATGTTAACTTCACTTACAATAGAATAGGTGCATATTAAACTTTGATATTAACATTAACAGATTAGGAGACATCATAAAGTTTGAAAACACACTTTATTGGTATCATTGTGAAGAAAGTAAATAAAGGTATAAATTGGAACAAGCTCTATGCAGAGCTACTTAAAAAGATGTACCAAAATTAAAAATGCATATGCCCTTTGAAATAGCAATTCACCTTCTAGGAGTTTATTCTATAGATAAGCATGTGTCAAATGATGGACATGCAGCTTCATTCCTTAGAGCATTGCTAGCAGCTGCAAAATATTATAAACAACCTACATGTCTATTAACAAGGACCAATTAAACAAATTATGAGCAATTTATTAAAATAAAATACTACATAGTCATTAAAAGATAGATCTATTTGAACTGATATGGAAAGATACCTTTAAAAATATCAAAGTGCAGAACTGCATGTAAAATGTGTACTATTTGTGTGATTACAGAAAAATAATAGGGATAATCTCCAAAAGGATACACAATTGACTGGTATTTGTTATCGCCTCCAGGGAGGGCAAGCTGCAGCTTCAGAACAAAGAAGGAAGGTGACTTATACCAGATCCTCTCCACTGCCTTTGAAGCCCTTTCCATCCACTTCTATTTGCCATTTCAATTACCTCTAAGTGTGTCTAATATGGACTTTGCTTTTCCGTTTTTCCCCCTTGTTTTTCATTCTTGTTTGGGGGTGATTTATGAAAAGAGGGAGGGTAAATGGCAGCTTTATGCTATCATCTTCAAACCAGAAATACCTATTCCCTTTTGTGCCTTTTGAATTTTTAACCATATACATCTTATCAATTATCAAAAATAAGTAAAAATAATTTTAACAAAAACAAAATGAGCAAAAGTCAAATGTTTAATTTTGCTTAATAAGGCTGCCTGATTTTGGGTCACAATTATGATCTAGGGAAGTCCTTAAATGGTACCCACCACGTAAGACAGAGAAGAGGAAGGGCGGGATGGTCTGTGAAATTCATTCTTGTTTGCACTTTAACAAGAGTGTTTTCTTCAGGTTTACCTATTGGTGCTCTGAGTGGAAGATTTCAATAAAAATGGCTTCTGCATCGACCAAGTGTTGAAGACCCACTGAAACACTGTCCCTGCTGTTTATAGCCCCATGGAGTCACTTTTAGATAATTAGTTACCCTACATTTATGGCTACTGAGCCTAAAGTATAATTTGACTATTATTAATTATTTCCATGGCTTGTGGTTGTTACATATTTGCTATTAACACCAATTTTGATGGTTTTTAGAGTTAATGCTGAGCCTTTGATGGGAAATGCAATCCCCAGTTTTACCACTATCATTTTAGAAACTTTACTCTTTTTATTGTCAGTTCATTTACTACTGGGTCTTCGTTGAATACCTTGTGGTGAAATTAGTAAGTTGCCTTCATAATGCCTACATTTTTTTTTTTTAATTTATTTTATTTATTTTTGGCTGTGTTGGGTCTTCATTGCTGCAGGCAGGCTTTCTCTACCTGCGGCGAGCGGGGGCTACTCTTAGTTGTGGTGCCCGGACTTCTCACTGCGGTGGCTTCTCTTGCTGCAGAGCATGGGCTCCAGGCACATGGGCCCAGCAGCTGTGGCTCACGGGCTCCAGAGCACAGGCTCGGTAGTTGTGGCACATGGGCTTAGCCGCTCCATGGCATGTGGGATCTTCCCGGACCAGGGCTCGAATCTGTGTCCCCTGCATTGGCAGGCGGACTCTCAACCACTGCGCCACCAGGGAAGTCCCATGCCTACATTTTGGAAGAAAATCCATTGTCCAGTGAGATATCCAATATAGCCATTAAGTTTCAGTTCCCTGGCTCCATACTTTCTTAGTATTTGGCTTAGTTTCCTCAGCAAATAATTATACATTTACTTTATATATATATACAAGACAAACAGCATTTTATGGATTGTTATGTTCTGTGGAAACGCTCCAAGCAGACTTCTTAAGTCAATTTGAAAATTTGTAGAACTCAACAGTTTCAACCAAAGAGTGAGTATTGTGATGTAGATTGCCAATCAGAAAATTAGAAGGGAAAAAATTCACTCTGAGTTTAAAGGTTTTCCAATTGCTACCACATAATCCTCCCATTGGCTTGAATTCCGGAGTCACACAAGGAAGCTGAGAGCAAAATAGGGTTTGTAAATACAGCTCTTCTGATTCTTCATCAAATGCTAACGGCCTCAGGTTTGGTATTGCAGGTGAGGACTGAGAAAATGGGCAGATGAGGTGGCGTCTCTTCTCCTTTCCATTCTATGCTGCTGTTAGTTCCAGTGTTCATAACGTATTCATTGTAGATGGGAAGCATGTCAGAAGTGGCTATACTCTCAACCACTGGAAAAACAAGAAGACAAAACACCACTGGAGCTGATAAATCTTGGATTTACTTCAAGATCCTTGGTGCCAGTGTTTCAAATAACTGTCTTCCTTTATCCTACTTCCTCCAATAATAAACATTTTTTGAGCATCCACCACATGGAATTGTGCCTACTATGGTCTACCTGGGCATGATGATGGCACCAAGAGTCTGCTGCCTGGGAGTGGTGAGGGAAATCTTCCCGGAAGATAAAATAGATAAGCTGGACTTAGAAGAGTAGATGTATGATATAGAGAAGCATCTTGGGCCACAGCTAAACAACTACAGAGAGAATTCTTTGTGCAGTTGGGCAGAGGCATAGGGAGCTTATACAGACGTAGGAGGAAGTGAGGTCAGAGAGAAGGCGGGACCAGACGGGAATCTCTGGTCAGGTCTGCACCACCTATAACAGAAGTTAAGGGAGCTTGTGGGGTCTGCTTTTCTTCCTGCCCTACTACAGGCAGTGAGAAAAATGGCAGGGGTTCACTGTTCCCTAAATTAGCCTGTGCTCAGGAGTCACTGCCTTTCTGAAACTATCTGACATGTGCATACCCCTCCCAGCCTAAAGTTACATCAGCTTTAAATTCTGGAACTAGTATCAGCATGACATAGAAGAAAGAGAGAGAGAGATTATATGACGAATTTTTAGTCACCACAGCAAAACCAACCTGGGAAATTTAGATTTGAAAAACCTACAAGAGGAAATTTTATTTACTTCTAATTTTCTATCTTTCAGTCTACATCATAATATTCACTTTTTGGTTGAAACTGCTGAGTTCTACAAATTATGATTTTGCAGATCATCTTTTAAAAATGTGCATTCAGCACTGTCATCTTAGGATCTACCAAAATTAAGTTCAGCCATTTTTGCAGTCCCCGATTTTAATCACCATTTTTCAAAATTTGTAAATCCACTCTTCAGGGTGGATTTACTTAATCAAATATCCCTGCTATGTGAGCATGTTTTCGCATGTGTGTGTGGATTGTGCCCTGCACTTCATTGGCATTCTTCTCAGCCCCCATAAAAGGGATCTTTTGCACATAGTAGGAATTTAATAAGTTGAATAAGTTTAATATGTTTAAAAAATGAAGCACATGGTGTTCCCATAAAACCGTAAAACCATCTGGATCCAGAATTAGCCATCCAGGGTAGACACTTTGATGCTATCAATTATCTGTGATGAGGAGAGGGCTACTCAGGGACTAGCCAAGTCAGTTTCCAAATTCCTAAACAGGAATAAATGTTGCCAAAGCTGTTGCCCCAGAATCATACCCCTGCTCCTCCCTCTTATCTAAGTTTCAGGAAGAAATTGCAAAGAGAAAAAAATAAGAATGGGTTAAAACCAACTAGACCCAAGATGGTGGAAAAGTTGACTTCCAGTAGACCTTGAGCCTTATTATATGCTCATTGTAATACATTAGCATGCTAAATGACACACCCACCAACGCCATGGCAGTTGATGATTGCCATGACAGCAACCAGAAAAGCCCCTACAAGGACTGACAAGGAGAGTTAAGGAGTGTTGCATCAGTCTCCAGGTCCAAACCACACCCTTATTCTCAGATAACTCATGGATATTCCTTCCCCTCTTTCCAATTCCCTCCCTTTTATCTCGACCCTCCTATATATTTGGTGTCTCTACACAAATTGGATTGAGAAGTTAATTTACAAACTAGGATCCTGCTTCCCCATTCTTTGGCCATGCAACAAAGCTTGTGCTGTTCCAGTCTTAGTATAGATTTCATTACTGGCTTTGCAAATCTGATCAGAAAAAGAATCTCCTTGGCCGAGAGAGGGGGTCTCGGCCAGGGTTAGGACCCCAGCATGGGTCTGGGTGACCAATTCGGTTACATAAAGGCAGAAGTGTATTTTGTCAGACTGGAGAATGACACTTTGCAAAGCATAACTGTGAGTTGCATTTTTCCCAACAAATTACAGTAGACATCCACAAGCAGCTGCATGTGGCTTCACTAAACGTAAGGACATCACAGAAGAAAGAGAAGCTAACCATGGTGTAGTTGTCTCCAGGTGCTGTAACCATCACCTCTGGAAACCAGCTGACTGCTAAAAGCCCAGCCAAGTGGCCACTTGAGAAGCGATGAAGGAATGGCCAATAACTGTCTCTCAGTAGTTCTGCTGAGCTCAGCTAATGCGATTTTGCTTGGAAATAAAATCAAATTTTAGTCTGTCCATTAGGAGATAAGAAGCTAATGTATCTTAAACACATTTGTCTTCCTCTTCCCATCACTCTCCCTGCTGTCCTGGCCAAGATTCCCTTATGGTAACGGGAAAACAGTCAGCATTTATTGCTTCAGGTGCTGAGTTCAGACAAAATGTCTCTTCTTTTGTCCACCAGGCTGCTGTCATACTGGGAAAGAACTCTGCCTAAAAAAGACAGAGTTATCTTCTTATTCTGTGTTTCTCATAGAGTGTCACCCAAAATTTATACTCGTGGTATAAGAGAACCAGTGCCACCTCCTAAATCCTTTCTCGTGTACTACCTTGTCTGGTAAAATGCTATTAGAACTTTAGGGAAAAACCTAAAAACAGAAAATGACCTCTTTCACTTTATTATTTTATAATGCAGTTGCTATATTACAGTATTTATTATGTAGTTACTATAGCCAATTACACATTTCCAAAGGGAGTCTTACTTAGGAAGAAAATGCCATTGTTTTCCACACCAATTATAAGAAACACTTGCAAAGAATGTGAGTAAAACAAGTGGTCAAGAACTACTAGTGCTAAAGCTTAAAAGCTTTACAAATGCTTTCATACAAATGTAAATTCTTTGTAGAAGAGTCCATCTGAATATTCATTAACATAAGGTGAAAATGGAAAAAGTTATTATCTACAGTGAGTAATGTATCTGTCCTTGATGTCTAAAATTATGTTGAGCTCTTTGACTGCTTTATTTAGAAAATGCTTTTCCACCTTGTAATGCATATAGAGCAAGTAATTTAATTTGAAAGCATTGCTTCAGAAAGAAATTCGATTTGGAACTTTCCAGCTGTATTAGCGTGTTTCATTTAACTCACAGTAGGACCTATAGTTCACTGTAACTGGTAGCATTTACTGTTTGCTTAGTATCCTATGCATTGTACATTTATTATTTTGTTAATTTTGCATCAACCTGTTGAGGTAGGTGCTATTACTACTTTGCCCATTCTACAGATGAGTATACTGAGGCACAAAGGTTTGAACAACCCATAAAAGTTCTCATGGAGAGTAAGTGACCATGCTGATAGACCCAGTCTCTAGCCCCAGCCTGTGCTCTGATCCACTTGAATATGCTCTTTCAAATGCAGCCTTGCTAAGCAGTGACCTATAGTCATTATTACTGGTTGACTGTACATTGAATGATGTAAGGAATATCTCAGTGGATGAGGCTAATGGTTCCAGGACTCTGGGTTTCTCATACCAGCAAAATATATGCACCTTTTTAAAAGTGAGAGCATGAGGTTTCTGATGATCTTGCTTTGAGAGAGTATTTTTAAAAATACTCATCTATTATCACTATTGTTGCATAAAAGAGAAAATTTTAATAACAAAATTTTGGAAAGATATAATCTCAGACTAGATTAAACTTTATCAACACTTGACTTCACTGTCCTTTTATTTCTCTTTCCTTTGTGGACTAGAAAAAAAAGTTATCACAGTTTAGCATTGATCCATACATCCATTTTCCAAAATGTTTGATGTAGGTTATGTAATCTACATTGCCTTTTGTTCTCCCTCCGCCTTCCTGATACGCTTCCTCTTCTCTCTCCTCCATGTCTCCTCCTCCTCCTACTTCTTTGCTTGTCCACCAGTGATGGTCATTAAGGATATGGTGAAATAAAGGCCAACAGGAAGAAACAAAGGATCAGTGCCCGGAAAACCTACATGCCGAGTAATCATTCTGTGGATACGTAAAAAGTAATCAAGGTGGAAAGTCAGTATGAACAAAAGTACCCTTCCTCACTAGAGAATTAATGTATCCAGTGTTTTCCCTGTGATATCCTTTTGGCTCACTCTGCTTTCTCTTCCTATGTGCAGGATTTCCTCCCACCCTTCTCCAACTCATCCCAATTTCCGAATAACTTTCCTGAAATCAGTACAGTAAGTGCCCTACATACGAACCTTCAAGTGCGAACTTTCAAAGGTGCGAACGTGCACCCATATGCTAGCTGTTGTATTCTACTACTGTACTTTTCAAGGTACTGTACTGTAAGATTGAAATGTTTTCTTTATGTTTTGTTTGTTTTTTATGATTATTTGTATGAAAAGTATTATAAAGCTATTACAGTATAGTACTACATAGCCAATTGTGTTAGCTGGGTACCTAGGCTAACTTTGTTGGACTTACGAACAATTGGACTTACAAATGCACCCTCGGAACGGAGCTCGTTCATATGTAGGGGACTCACTGTACCTTCATCACAACGTCACCATCTGTACCTAACCTTGTCCCTGCCTCCTATTTGCCTCTTCTCTGATCCTCCTTGCCCCTCATGTGGGGTAATGCTGAGGTATATTCCACACCATTTCCCCAAACTTCCCAGTGAGTGTGAGTTCCAGTTGCCTCCAGAGGTAACTTATTTTACAATCCATGTTTGATCAGTTTCCTTCTCCCCATGCCTCAGTTTTTCCTGGACTACCTTCCCAATAAACCTCTTGTTCTTGAATCCTTTTCTCAGAATGTGCTTCTGGAGGAAGCCAAACTAAGATACTAAATACTATCTTCATTTATTTCATAGTGATTTTAGTCATTGCTAAAATAACATCTGGAGAAAATGAACGCCATAGCAAAACAACTTTGTAAAAAAAAGAAACTACTTTGCCGGGGGACTGAACAGGAGTCTACAAAACAGGCTGGCACTCACCTTGGCCTTTGGGCAGCTACCGACAAATCACTGCTCTTTGCTAAGCAACTTATCATTGCCCCTCATTGTTGTTTCATTTCAGGCATTACAGAAAGAAGCAGTTTGAGAATATTGAGTTAAGACAATGTGTTGGCTGATATGAAACACCGCAGCTCTGCTAAGATGGTCCCCTATAGTCATAAGCACCTCAGAAACTGGGAATATGAATGAGTCCTTAAAATTTTTCTAGTAATTCTTTGTGGAGTCCTTCATAAAAGCCCTGACCTAAGCCTTGATTCACTGTATTTCAAGGATGAATTTTCATGATAGATAGAAGCCGTTTTGATCTAAAACATCAATTTTTCTGCTCTAAACGAGCTCAATGGGTATTTCATCTCTGGAAATACTTGGTTATGTAAGAACGTAAATTGTGATGCCCTGTTAACATTCACTGCTGTTTTGTGAATGGCACATTTAAGATCTTTTGTCTACGTGAGACTGGGCCCATTCATCAAAATTTCACCTTGGTTTGGTAAGTTTGAAAAGATCATGTAATACCTCATCTTCTCTGGTTTAGAACTACATAAAATAAATGTGAGATTGTTCAACTAGAGTAATAGAATTCCCAAAAGAGAGGGGGAAAAAGAGCAAATCTTCCCTTTTATCTTGGCAGTATCATTCAGTTTGGATTTTCTCCTATAATTTCCAGTTCTAGCTGTAAAGACTAAAACTCCAGTCAAAACAAATGCATGTCTTGTCACTTTTTCCACTTTATTGACCACTGATCAAATGATTAGCTACTCACCTGA
The DNA here is from genome assembly GCF_000442215.2 of Lipotes vexillifer. Taxonomy (NCBI): domain Eukaryota; kingdom Metazoa; phylum Chordata; class Mammalia; order Artiodactyla; family Lipotidae; genus Lipotes; species Lipotes vexillifer. The sequence goes on along the minus strand of NW_006775780.1, from coordinate 1,685,026 downwards.
ATCTCCATTCGAATGAAAGATTTCTGTATCAATAAGGAGTCACTTTGTTGAATGAGTAAATAGAGTAAAACAAGTGATATGATATGCCAAACTTGATGCGGACAAAGGAATAGGGCCCTAACCTGGCCCCTACTAAAAACCCAGCTTCTAAAGTTAGACACAAAGGGACTAAACTGGAGTCTAACTAGATGTGTTTTTGTGTTTTTTTTTACTTCTGAAAAGTTGGTTTGACACCTAATCCTGATTTAGTCATTGTGCTTTCTCTTTTGCGTACTGTTTTAGATGGGAAGTCACAGGTTATGATGTTAAGCTACTAAAGAAACATCTAAGAATATATAACTGAAAATGAGGTGGCCAAAAAAACTGAAACATTATTGTTTCAACTCTTAGTAAATCATTTCCCACAATTGTTCTAACTTCAAACTGGTCACTTATGGCAAATAAGCAATACTTTTGAACCAGTTTTGTTCTCTTTTTTAAAAAATCTGTCTAACATTTTAGATTGTGAGTAGCTAAATAGTCTCTGACTCAAGGCGAAATTACCTTCTGTTAGCCTTGACATTAGAGCAGCTGGAGGAAGGCGGCTTCGTGTTCTGCAGTTGTCAGAGGAGGAAAAGAAACCACTTAGTTACCAGCTAGAATCTGTTATAATAATCATAATCTTTTGTAAAAATCAATTAAATGCAAGACATTCTAATTCACTACCTCTAATCCTCATGGCAACGATCAAGTAGGTATTATTATCACTCTCTTGGATAGAAATCAGAGCTCCAAGAGGTTACATGTGCTCCACATCTAATAGCTAATAAATATTGGTGTCAATATATGAAGTCAAGTCTTATTGGCTCTCAAGTCCATACTCAATCTACTACTAATTTTTAGTGTTCTAGCTTTAATTTATAGCACACTTTAATGAAATGAAATTTATCTGGAGCCCTAATATGCAAAGCAGATAAAAAATGGGGTTGTTCCAGTTGAATCGGGAAGAGAAAGCCTGGAACCTCACTAATGAGATCCCTTCCCCATTTCCCACCCTCTCTGCAGAAGCCCCCAGTGCTTTCATGGGAAGTCAGGGCTCTGTGGAAGCACTGTGTTAGGTCTATCAGCAACATCCCCACCATAAACCTGAGCTGCCTTATGCATATCAAGGATCAGGTCAAAAACTCAGATGCCTATAGGTGCTCCCAACACAATCCCTCTACAACTTTAAAGTAAATGGAAGTTTCTTTTTCTCTTCCTGCCATGAGTTTTAAAGTCATAAGTCTCTGTGGACCAATGTGTTGTTTTTTTTGTTTTTTTATGTTTTTTTGAGTTTTAATTTTTGATTCCAAATTCCAAACTCAGAATGGTAAAGAAGAATATTAATGAAAGGCCATGTAAACACAATAGTCCCTCCTTCACTGTTGGTGGGAGTGTAAATTGGTGCAGCCACTATGGAGAACAGTATGAGGTTCCTTAAAAAACTAAGAAGAGTTGCCATATGATCCTGCAATCCCACTCTTGGGCATATACCCAGAGAAAACCATAATTCAAAAAGATACTTGCATCCCAATGTTCACTGCAGCACTATTTACAGTAGGCAGGACATGGAAGCAACCTAAATGTCCATGAATGGGTGAAGAAGATGTGGTACATATATACAATGGAATATTACTCAGCCATAAAAAAGAATGAAATAATGCCATTTGCAGCAACATGGATGGACCTAGAGATTATCATACTAAGTGAAGTAAGCCAGACAGGGAAAGGCAAATATCATATGATATCACTTACATGTGGAATCTAAAAAAAATGATACAAATGAACTTATTTACGAAAGGGAAACAGACTCACAGACTTAGAAAACAAACTTATGGTTACCAAAGGGGAAAGATGGGGGAGGGTTAAATTAGGAGGTTGGGATTAACATATACACACTACTATATATAAAATAGATAATCAACAAGGACCTAATGTATAGCACAGGGAACTCTACTCAGTATTCTGTAATAATCTAAATGGGAAAAGAATCTGAAAAAGAATAGGTATATGTATATGTATAATTGAATCATATTTTGCTGTACACCTGAGACTAACACAGCATCGTTAATCAACTATATGCCAATATAAAATAAAAATTTTATGAAAAGAAAAAAGAAAGATCTATTTAACAAACATGATACAGCACCTAGAAAGATGACACTATTTACATTTTTGTATATTTTACATCCATACATGGTACGTATACTATATGTATTTCAAAGTATAGTACATGTGCACTCAAATATAAAAAGTAAAATTAAACTCCCCTATGTTTCTTTATGTGTTAAATATGAAATGAGAAAAACTATCCACTAAGGAATTCTGCCCTGGCAATGCTGCTCAAGGCAGAATGATGTTATTTAAAATTTTTCTCTCATTAGAAGAAAAAGGAGTTTGCTTCTTCAGAGTCTGTGTGTATTTATACCAGAGCTTAACTGGCATTTTCATCATGGTGTTTATGAATCATAATATAGTTTCACTGCAGTTTCTGACACACTCATTAATTTGTTCCCAGCGGCTGTTCATTATCAACATCACAAGCAAACCCCGCGTTCTCCATGGGCACTGAGGGTCCACCGGAAATTAAGCAGACAGGGCTGCAGAGCATCTCAGAGCAGCACCAGCCAGCTTCATCTCCCACAGTAGGTTACAGACAGCACAAGGAGGGAGCAGCAATGAAAGGTAACAGTGCCTTCCCTGGGCCTATGTGCCTTCTGAGTTTCCGGCTGACACGGAGCAGTGATGCCTTGAAAGGGATAGGATTTTGCTGTCTGGATGATGTGCCTCTTCTGATCAGCCTGCCTCAGATGGGTCACAGCAACAGCTTCAGAGTTTTAGTGCAGAGAAGACTTGGGAACTTTCCTTTCTTTAGACTGTGATTCTGCTTCCTGACAGTGGGAAGATTTCAGCTCTGAGTTGGACTCTGCCAGAATCTACTCTGAGACGGGTCAGCCAACCGATACCACAAGAACAAACAGAGCCTCACTGAAGTTTGTTTCTCAGAAAGTCCTGTTTTTAAATGAACTTAGTGGTTGAACAAGCTAGATTGAAAATAACAAAAAAAATGAAGCATTGTCTGTTCATTTTTGTGGTTGTTAGCAGTCCCTCAGGTCCTTGGATGAGGACATGAAACACTGTACTGAGTGTCAGAAGACCAGAATCTCACCATGACCAGAGGAGTGTGGTCTCTGGGCATCTCAGGAGATACTTCTGAGCTTCAGTTTCCTGTTCACGCTATAGAGCTGTTTACATTTGCCCCACATACCGTTAAGGTCATTGGGAAGCGTGGATGAGGCAGGACACAGGAAATGATTTGCCAGTTTCTCATAAGACACTGCATGGTGAGGGACAGAAATCAGAGGGGTTTAAATCAGAGCACTGTTACACTGGAGAAACCATGTTAGCCCTTGACCTAGAGATGTTTCATCTACAGAATCAGGATAACAAGAAGTTTCAGGATAAAAAGAAGTCCACATGGGGGTCCTTCTGAATAGTGAATGAATTATTTGAATGTGGTCCACTCTTGTTCAATTCTAAAGTGAAATACAAATGTGTTTGGTGATTACCTTAGCGCCAAGCTGGAGGAGAGAGGTCTGGTGCCAGGTGCAGATACCAGGAGGCCAGCTTTCTTCAGAGCTCACCCAGAAGTCTATAGAGTGCAAACTTTCTACCTCCTTCTCATTAATGAGACCTCAGGATGTAGATCAGGAGGTTAGAAATAACTGTGAAAGGAGCTCTTTCAGGGGCCCATCCCAAACCAGGGGAGTCACCTTGGACTCCTCTCTCTTGTCTCACATCTGGGCTCTCTGTAAACGTGGTCAGCTCCATCTTCAGAAGGTCCCAAATTAGATCACTGTTCGCTGCCTCCACAGCTTCCATCCCAGTGTAAGGTACCATAATCTCCCCCTGCACCTCTGAAGAGCCTTTGAATAAGCTTCCTGCTTATATTGTTGCTTCTTCCTGTCTGTCCTCTTCACAGCAGCCAGAGCCATCATTGTTAAAATGTTAAGAGGGACCTCATCAGCTTCCTGCTCCAAAACCCCAGTGGCTTCAGGCAGAGTAAATCTGAAATCCTCATCAAAGCCAGAGGGACCTTGGTGACCTCGTCCCACACTGCCCCAGTGAGTGCATCTTCCTCACTCTCTACCACTCCCACTCCCTCTGTTTCAGGGCCACTGGCTGCCTTGCTCTTCCTGGGAACACATGCACACATATGCTCCTGCCTTCGTAGTAGGGAAGAACAAATCTGACTCCATATTTGATCTGTTTCTTTTGCTTTCACCTTTGTATTCTATTCCTTTTGCTACAAGAATGTTGCCTATAGCCTGAAATACACAGGATAGTCCGTTCTCAAGGCTCTGACCTTTAAAGGTATAGCAGTTTTCCATTCATATAGAGATAAAAAAGTTGCAGAACAGAGAATAACATTTCTCTTGTTGGAGGTTTACAGGAACATTGTGACCTGACCTACGTGGACAGCTGCAAGAACAAAGGAATCTGACACCAAGAAGTTTGCACCAACAAGCAACACCCCCTCCCCTTTTAGTATAAAAGAAGGCTGAATTCTAATACTGGTAAGATGGTTCTTTGGGACACTAGTCCACCATCTCCTTGGTCTGCTGGCTTACCGAATAAAGTAACTCTTCCTTGCTCCAACAACTCATCTCTTGATTTATTGGCCTGTAGTGTGGCAAGCAGTATGAACTTGGACTCGGTAACACCTTGGAGCAGTTTTTCTCACTGTTTCCTCTACCAGAAACACTCTTTCCTGGG
>NW_006775780.1:1653909-1680169 GCF_000442215.2 Lipotes vexillifer | reverse complement strand
CCAGAAACCCTCTTTCCTGGGAAGCCTCAAGAGTCCACATCCTCCTTTAGCTAGTCTTGCTGAAATTTCACCTTTACAGAGAGGTGCAAACCTAATTAAAATAGTGTGGGTACATGCATGCACACTTATGCCTGCCTACATACATGCACACAATGTGTATTTACTCTCCATCTCCTTAGCTGTTTAATTTTTCTTCATATACTTATTATCACCTTCTATATATCATTCATTTATTTTTCTATTGTCTGTTCCCCAACTCCTCCCCCAGTTAGAATACAAACTTCGTGAGAGCATAGACTTGGTCTACTTGATTCATTACTCTATCCCCAATGTCCAAAATAGTGCATGATACATATCAGGTGTTTAATAAATACCTGTTGTAGAGATGACAGCATGAAGGAATTATTTCAGATATTAGAAGTCATCAAAGGGCACCTGGACGTAGCTGTTACAAAAGTGACTAATTGACTTTAATGATGCAGAAGGTAGTCATGACCTCAGCTGGCAGGTCCCAGGGGACAGAGATTAACCTTGATGTCATGAACAGAGAATAACAGGTTGCGTGGCTAAATCTTCCATTGTCTTGTAAAGAGCCAACCCCCCGACCAGTAGAAAGAGGCACGCCTTAAAAATCATTATGAAGCAACCAGGCTAAATGAATTATTTATATGCTACCTGTGTTCTTCTCCATGATAGTGCTGATGTGCTTTCCCTGAGATTCCACCCCTCTTGCTTCCTCAACTATGTCCCAGGTAGCAATTTCACGCCACATAGAATATGAATCTAACAGGTGAATTTCCATCCAGGGTACAGTTCTCTTATTACTGATGTGGAGGATAATGTAAACAATGCTACAGTAAAGCCTTCCTTTCAAGGCTGAGAACTGCCAGCAATAAAAGCAAGAGAGAGTTGGAAAAACTTATTTGGGAGATGGGAAAATAAACATCCCTAACTCATTTTCTTTAAAAAGTTGCATAATGTGCAATAGAATGTACACACAATATTTACATTGTTGATGCATTTTTCAGCTTACTTGCCATTTTCTTCCTCTGCAAAGCTGCAGTAAACACTTTGCTACATAATATTATTATCTTCTTGTGCTTTTATTTCTGTAGGCAAGAGTCCCTGAAGTGGGATTTCTTGGGCAAAGGTGTCAATATTTTTTTTCAGCAGTGTTTCTAGATGATTTCCCTAAATGTGGTAGCAATTTACTCTCCCACCAGAGATGTATGTGTCTCCTCTCTTGCCTCCCACCTCCCCACAAAAATATCTCACCACATTAGGTTGATAATGTGATGACTGAAAAAATGGTACTTCAATTTTTAATTGCACTTTTCCTGCATGTGTTTTGAGTATCTTTTTCTAAATTTGCTGACTTTTTCCAGATCTTCTTCTCTGAATTGTCTATTCCTATTTACTAGAATGATTTGCCTTTGGTTTTAATTTTATCAACTGGAAGAGTTCTTTGAACAGTAGAGACCATACTCTTTTCTTGGAATTTCGGTTGTAATTATGTTAACAATCTATATAGTTCGATTTTCATTTTACTAGTGTTATATTTACCATACACTTTTTAAAATATTTATATAATCAAATATCTCTATTTTAGGATGGTTTCTGAGATTCCCGCCTTGTTTAAGTGTGCTCCATCATCCCAAAGTTATGAAAATATTCTATAATTTGTTCCAAGATGATCATGTTTTTATTTATGTCTTTAATGCATCTGGAATTTACATCTGTGTGTGGAGTCAGAAAGGGATGTCACATGTTCTTCCATATATGTAGCAATTACTACAGTAAGATATAGTCAATAAACTATCTTGAATTAAAATGCAATCGTGGTCACGTGATTCCCAAATTTCCTGGATGCAATTTCTGTTTTTTTTCCCAGGTGCTCTGATGAAAACAGCTTCCCTGAAAGCCATTAAGATCACTTGAAATAAAATGTGTTTTGCTGGGCTTCCCTGGTGGCACAGTGGTTGAGAGTCCGCCTGCCAATGCAGGGGGTCTGGGTTCGTGCCCCAGTCCGGGAAGATCCCACATGCCACGGAGCATCTGGGCCCGTGAGCCATGGCCGCTGAGCCTGCGCGTCCGGAGCCTGTGCTCCGCAATGGGAGAGGCCACAACAGTGAGAGGCCCGCCTACCACCCAAAAAAAAAAAAAAAAAATGTGTTTTGCTGACAGAACCTGACCAGGTAGTGGTCCACGTACTTTGTCAAACTTCCAAGCAGAAAGTTCTCTTACTTGAAGTTTTGCACTAATTTGAGCTCCTTGATGAGACACCCATTGGACCCTTATATGCACCAAACACACTTCTAAATATTTTTTAATAGATTTTTTCTTTTACTCCTTATATTAACCCTGTAAGGAAAGTATTACATTTATGCCCATTTTGCATATTAAAAAGGTGAAAACTAGAGACTTTAGTTTCCCAGGGTTACAAAGATGGTAAATATTGGGGCTGAGATTTGGAGCTTCCAGTGGGATCCCAGAGTCTGTGCTCGTAACAGCTAGACTCTACCAACAGTGCTATTTTGCTGTTGTATCTTAAACACTCCACTTATCACAATACAGAAGGTACACAGTGAATATTTGTTTAACTGGATTGAACTGAATTCTTCTCCCATACCCCATTAGAATAAATTTGTCTTCATCTGCTATCTTTGATGGAGACCCAAATGGCCTCTGCCTTCCTTCATGTGCCTGCAAAAAATTCCATCAGAAAATAAACTAAAATAAAGTGTGAGTGGAATTTAGACAACAGAATAAGTGTTCAAACCCGCCTGATTGGACTAGATCTTTGGCTTAAAAAAAAGAATAAAACAATTTTTTCACACTACAATCTTATAACATTTGGGAACAATGACTTGAAATGAGTTTGCTTCTTGAAAACCCTGAGTAATTTCAAAACAGGGTAATTTCAGTAGCTGCAAAGGAACAGCCCTAATGAGTTCTGCTCGAGAATCTTCTTCTCACCAGGAAATGATTGAAGGCAAGGAGATAACCTCTCATTAATTCCTTATTAACTATTTTAATAAGGATTACATCACTGTCTCACTCCAAGCACGGACAGTTGTCAGCAGGATTTGGTGCTCAAATTCATTAAGCTGACAAGGTGGAAAGGTCTGGACAACCAGAGAGGTCGTGTCTGTCCTCCACCCTCACCACGGGAGCCATATTTGATGAAAACGTGACACCCTCATTTCTCAGAGTGGCAATTTCCACTTCTAGTTTATTGCTATGCATCCCTCAAAAGCCCAGCACGAGTGGCTTCGTTCGTTCAAGGAGTTCTCGAATGCCTGAACCGTGGCTTGGAACAAGAAAACCCTGTAGGGAAGCCTGGCAGGCAGACCCAATCACGACCTACACTGGTATCAAGTTTCCATTCACCGTGGGGCAGGGAGTGCCTCCCACCCCAGGGTCACGGAGGATTCAACCTCTTTTGTGACAGTCCATCCCCACCAGCCAGAGCTTCAGGAAACCCCGCTGTGTGCTGTGTGTGTGGGTGGGAGGTATTCCGCCCCAGTGAAAACCAGCAAGGGAGACTAGAGCCCTGTGTGGCGTGAGATTCCTCTGTAGTCAACACTGCAGCTTTCACTGTACTCAAGTCATAGCCCTGCGGAGACCCACCTATCCCCGATTTTTAGTCCATGTCAGGTGGACAGGGCACCACCCTGCAACTTCAGGATACCACACATGACTGGGGACTGAGCAACCAATAGCCATGGGGATTGGCTCAGTGATTGGTGCACGTGGCTCAGTCAGAGCCAGTGAGCTCCATTTAAAGGGCTTCTGGGAGGTCACGTGGTGTAGTAAGGCCTGCCCCCCCACACACACACTCAAGACAGACACCTTGGGGAGCAGTTACCGGGGTTCAAATACCCAACCAGTTAATTACTCTTTGGCCTTGATGCGTTATTTAACAGGTCTTGACCTCAGCTTCTTTATTTCTAAAATAGGAATAATCTAAATACACGTCCCACACTGAAGATGTAAAGTTGAAAGGAGTTACCATATGTAAAGTACTAACATGCTGAGCAGTAAATTAAAAGCCCATTCAAGTATTGTTTACTATTATCACTTTTCCCTCCCTGAGACTTTTAGGAAAGAAATTCTTCTCCCTTTCCATGGAATTTGAAGCCCAGAAAATATAAGGTCTGGAAGTGCCATAGTCAACTTAGGGAAGCAGTTGTCTGCAAATAAAGCCAACGTGGAGCTTTCTTATTTAAGAGAAGTTAAGAGGCATGAAGAGAGTGAAAACTGGTCCTGCTGGTATCATTTAAGGCACAGATCAAGCTGTGCCTAAAGCCAGCTCTTTTCTATGACATTCTCTTCTCTTAAGTTAGCTTGATTTGGGTTTTCTGAAAATTTAACCCTGAGGCTTAGCAGTTGGTTTTTTCTCTGTGGTGGGGCTTTGACTAATTCTGGATGGGCTCTGTGCTCTGTGTGACTCAGTGGACCAAAGCCCAGTAGAGAAAGGCTGGAGTTGTCTTTCCACACTGTGTCGAACTACAGTGCCTGAAAGATGGTGTGGGAGGGATGTGGGCTTTTGAGTACAACACAGAGTTGCCTGGGCTTCCATTCCCTCAAGTCTGGAAGAATAATATTTCACAGCATCTAAAATTTCTGCACAAATCGGCAGGTGGGCGGAGTACATACTGATGAGTTAAAAAGAAGTAAGCTACAAGGAACGGCAAGGCCCTGGGCCCGAGTGCTCACCTATGGGGGCATAATTGTGGGCTGTAATGACCTTCAGAAGGCATGTAGATACTCAGATGGTCTCAGGATGGGGAGAAGAGGCTGCTAAGCCACCTCTGGTCAATTCAAGGATCATGGCGCCAGTAAGACCTATGTGGGTCCTTATGCATTAATCTGCTCAGAAACCCAGAGCTGTGCTGAAATCCCAACATCAGCCTGCAGAAACCAGTCTCATCCCTCTCTACCTTTCTGAACTACAAATGGTTCCATTTGCAGGGCCAAATTCATTTTATTTATTTAGTTTTGGCTGTGTTCGGTCTTCATTGATGCATGCGGGCTTTCTGTAGTTGCGGTGAGCAGTGGCTACTCTTCGTTGCTGTGTGTGGGCTTCTTATTGTGGTGGCTTCTCTTGTTGCAGCACACAGGCTCTAGGCAAGTGGGGTTCAGTAGTTGTGGCACACGGGCTTCAGTAGTTGTGTCATGTGGGCTCAGTAGTTGGGGCTCGCGGGCTGTAGAGCGCAGGCTCAGTAGTTGTGGCTCACAGCCTTAGTTGCTCTGTGGCAGGTGGGATCTTCCTGGACCAGGGCTCAAACCCGTGTCCCCTGCACTGGCAGGTGGATTCTTAACCTCTGAGCCATGAGGGAAGCCCCCAAATTCATTTTAAATGTCTCATTTTTCATTCCTTTATTCATGTGGTTGCTTTGACCAAAAATGTGCACACACACACACACACACACACATCTCACTCCTCTCTGATTTCTAAATCTTCCAAATCTTTTAAGAAATATTTCACCTTCTTCAAATCTTCTTAAATAACTTCAGCCTACAGCATTCTGCCCTTTTCATGAAGTCCCATCCATTAAATTAATATTTCTTCAGAAATACGTATGTGTTAGATCCTGCTTCTGCAGACACTGGGAGAACAGCAGCAAAAATTCAAGGTTCTTCCCAATGGAGTTCTGGTGGTGTTTAAGGACTTCCTCCAGCCTCTGCAAAAGAAGCCCTGATTTGCAACATTTGTCAGTTTTCATGGTGTAAAGACATAGACTATGGCCAATTTAAAACTACCAACATAAGTTGGCAAAAGATGGGTAGTAGTATTTTCACCCTAAAGATACAATAAATATAAATAACACCTAGAGCATGGATGAGAATAAAATGTAAAAAAGTAAATAGAAAATGATAAGGACTAAGCATTTGTTACCTTTGTTTTCAATGTAATTCATTTAATTATAAGTTCATATACTTTAATTTTAATAATGGCTGTGTTTCAAAACCAGCTCTGAAAATTCCTGAAAATTTAACAGTTGGCTCTGATGACCCAGTACAAGCTGGATACAGCATACCACTGTCTCTTCTCTAATGCTACATACCTTCTAAAAGAAGATATTTTAAATAAACAGATAAACAAAATATTAAATAATTAAAACAACAAATAATATAAAATATGTACTAAAAGATCTGATGGTACACATGAAACTAATATAATGTTATATGTCAATTATATCTCAGTTAAAGAATAATTAATAAATACATGATTCTTACTAAAAATATATATTTGCTGGTAATAGATATTATGAAGAAAAATAATCAGGATAAGGAGAGATTGAGCATCAGGAATATGAGAGTTTATTTTAGGTAGAGTGAACAAGAAAGTCTTCTCAGAAGAGTGGCAATCCTTCACCTAAATGAGGAAAGGAGTAGCAAATGAGAAAATCCAGAGAAGTGCATTCGACGTGAAGAGAACAGCATGTGCAAAGGCCCTGAGGGAGAGGTAAGCTTTGAGTATTCAGAAATAGCGAAGCTAGTGTGGCTAGAGAGGAGTGCACCTGTGAAGGATACTAGGAGTGGTTGAAGAGACAGTCAAGGTGTTGGTCACATAGAGCCTTGTAAGCCATGGGGAGGGAGTGCCCTTTCAATCTGAATAGGCTAAGAAGCCATTGGAAGGATGTCCAATGTGGGCCACGTGTGTAATTGTAACTTTCCTAGTAATCACGTTAAAAAAGCAAAGAGAAACAGGTAAAATTAATTTTAATTATATTCAACCCAATATTTCCAAAACATTTTTATTTCAACATTATTATGAAGTTGGGCCTTGACAAATTTTAACTGGTTTTTGAAAGAGAAATAGGTCTTTAGCTACTTTATAAATGATACCCTTTTCCCTTCATGCAGGGAATTTCAATTTTATACAGGGGATTTCAATTCTACCAGTTAATCGTCATTGGAAAACCTCCATTGATTTTTTTCAATATATTCCTACATCCAGATTCTGTGAAAAACTTCAGAGGCAAGATCTTCTGCCCATATAGTACCAAAGTATTGCAGTTTGCAGCAATAAAACTCTGTCGGGGGGAATACAAAGTCATTAGGCACTTTTAGTCCTCACAGCGAAGCGGGCGATAATGGGAAGTTAGATGTCCCTCGGTCTCTGATCTTGGCTTAATGTCCCTCTCGTTGGGGTCCCACTCTCTCCGGGTCTCATTGGAATATGCCTCATACATGGGAGCCCGAATCTTGCTTTTATGGTGTCTGACGGCAGACGCTTAACTTAAACAACCCCTTTATTCTCTTCTTTATACAAATAGAGTGCCTTGGCACCCATCTGTCTATTGAATTGCTGTCAGGTAAGCGTTTGCCCAAGGTCAGCATAACAAGCCTCTCTGTCAGCTACCACAGCTGACTTTAATACATTCCGGAGGATTTATGTCAGATTCCACCTGCTAAAGAATGAGCTGATAATCATAGGTATTTGGCAGAGACATTAGCATTTCTGTCTGTGCAGAATTTCAATGCCCTATTAACTATTCCGAGGAATCGTTTACTCAGTGGGGAAAAGTACCGCGTTGAGCTAGGGATTTCTCACTGCCCACCACAGGCAATGTCATAGAAATCTCTGTTGCTTTCTGCATGGAGAAATTAACCAGGGTGGCACATCACTGTAGCTCCTAATGCATATGAATGTCCAAACATGAAGAATTCAAAAAACAACATTAGAGCCCAGAGAGAAAAAGCACGCTTCCCTGTGAGATCGCTCTGTGGAGGCCCTTGTGAATGATTTTCTTGGAACACAGTGGATGCTTTTCTGTATTTCCAAAGAACATAATATACAGGCCAACCTCCAGAATGTATACTAACAGTAGCTACAGTATGGGCTTTCTTTGGGAAAGTTGCTCTCCGTGTAAGTGCAAACAGCTACAAAAAGAAAACCACACTGTTGATAAATAATAACTTAGAAGAAGGCCTGAAGCAAAGTGAAAGGAGGTGAGAAAGGTTGATTCTTTTGGGGAAAAAAATTAGCCAGTTTAACTATTCAAAAAGAAATACAGAGCTCTTTTAAGTACCAAAGATGAAAATTGATCACGCTTGGTTTGCTGACTCCCAATGTGCTTTGTGATTATCAAATGATGAGGCTAATGTTTAATTCTAGCCCCTGAATTCTACAAGGGAAATTGAGGCAGCTGCTGCAGTAGTAATTTTATGGTCAATAAATATATGACTCTTTTTGGAAAAAAAAGTAGTTAACTTTTTCCTTAATAATGTCAAATAATCATCCGTTACATGAGAAAGAACTAACATACTTGAATTGGCACCTTTTGGAAGGTAGATCAGTTCTTGTAGGTCACCAGGCTGAGCCCACAGTGGGGTTGTGCATTCCCCGATGACCTTTACACCCCACGAGACCCTAAGCTCCTGGGAGATGAAGGTGAGAACCATCTACCATGTTTTTATATCCTTCAAACCTCCCAGCGCATTGCAATGCACAAAGTTAATCCTCTCAAATAAGTCTAACAGAATTACTGTTATCATGATATTTCCACAGGAATTGTAAGAAACATAGATCAGATTTTTAATGGTTGAGCATTTATTAAGTCCTCTTTTTTTCCACCTGTACTCACAGTCTTTTTCTTTTATTTTTATTTTATATTAGAGTATAGTTGATTAACAATAATGTGTTAGTTTCAAGTGTACAGCAAAGGGATTCAGTTATACATATACATGTATCTATTCTCTTTCAAATTCTTTTCCCATTTAGGTTATTACAGAATACTGAGCAGCATTCCCTGTGCTACACAGTAGGTCCTTGTTGGTTATCTATCTTAAATACAGCAGTGTGAACATGTCAATCCTAAACTCCCGCACTCATGGTTTTCATTCAAGATTCCTATTTAAGATCCTGAGCCTGACCGCGAACGTTCTCTACTCACCTTGTTATTGGGGATTCTGAAGGATGTCAGGAGTTGGCTGTTCTTTGCCACAAAAGTGTAGCCACTCTGAGGATGTGTGTAGGAGCTTACCCAGCTCCCTGCTCTGCAAAAAAAGAAAAGGCAACTGTGAAAAGCAGGTACTTGTTACATACCTCTCACCAAATGTAGAAATTTAGAAATGTTTACTCTGCCTTTAATTTCAACCCAACATAGCACAACACATAAAGTATGTTTTATGCTAATATTTCAGATTCTCTTAGGAACTCTGTCTTCCACTTCATCAAATGCAAATTGAATCCCTATTATGAGTAAGGCAAGGTGCTCCATGCTGTAGTGCATTCAGAGATGCGCATGGCAGAGCCACAGCCTTAGAGAGTCAGCCAGTCAGTAGGAGGAACAAGCCATTAGACAAAACATTTTTCTGAGCAAAAGAAGACTGACTTAAAAGTGTTTTCTATAGTATAATTCCATTAATACGGTGTTCTGAAACAGGCAAAACTAATCTATAGTGAAAAAGAAATGAGAGCAGTGGTGCAGAAGTGACTGTTTAAAGGCACGAAGGCACTTTCTGTTTTCTATCTTGGAAGGGGTTGGGGTTACACAGGTACATGCATTTGTTAAACTCATCACAAGGTATACTTTATATGTGTGCATTCCATTGCATGCAAATTTTACCTAAAAAATCTATGAATAAATATGGAACTCTGGTTAATGACATGCCTCTGCAGTATTGAGGGAGAAAGGTGCTAATGTCTGCAATTCTCTTTAAAATGCTTAAAAAATAAGATGCATTGATGGATGGAGAGAGGATGGATGGATAGATGCTAGATATACGATAAATCAAATACAGTAAAGTGTTAATGGTAGACACTAGGTGTGATATAAGAGGATTCACTATACAATTCTTTCAACTTTTCTATATGTTAGAAAGTTTTAATAATAAGTGTTGATGGGGGAAAAAACAGCTTCCTATATGAGGAAAAATTGTTAAATGTTTCCTGAAGAACACAAGAAGGATTTTGAATGGTAGAAACATCAATAAAGAACATTCACCACTGAGGGAATAACAACAGCTGAGGCTAAGAAAGTGACTCACGGTCAGGGAACACACACATGCCCACGTGGTAGAACAATACAGGGAGAGAGTGAGGGTGGGAAAGAGTGTAGCTGAGGTCACACCATGGAGGACTTCATGCAAATCTGGGAAATCTTGAATCTCTGGATACAGTGAACAACCACTGTTGAGGTCTTCTGAGCAAGAGGATCGGGCTATCAGAATTTACACTTAGGAAGGGGCTTGAGTAGTGGAAGAGGAATAGGGGCAAGGAGAGTCATTGGTGAGTAATGGGAGTCTGAACCAGGAAGGAAACAGGAGCTAGAAAAGAGGTGACCTGCAGGTCACAAAACACTCAGTATGTGGAAGAAGCATGGCTGCAGCTCAGGACACTTAGCTGGTCTTTCCTTTGCCTCTAACGGTCCACGTGATGTTTGACCAGTCCCTCCATTTCACTGCTCTGATAGATTGATTGAAAAGTTGTCCCTAAATTTCCACTTCTCCCTGTATTCACATCCTGAGCCTTTCTGCTCTTCCCATCAGGAAACTGATCTGGCCTCGTGGCTTGCTCTTGCCAACAGAATGCAATAGAAGCTATAGCCTCAAGGGGCTTCACACACTTCCACTCATTCTCCTGGCCCCCTATCAGCTGTATGTGATCCAGCCCAGTCACCCCAGCTCACAGCCAGTCTTGTGAATAAGGCCACCCTAGGGCAGCTAATCCCTGTTAACTCACAAGCGTGAATGAACCTAGACCCAGTCTGACAGAGTAGGAATATCTCCCAGCTTGACTTGTAGACTCAGGAAGATAAAAAAAAAAAAAAAAACCTTCCTATTTAAAGCTACTCAGTTTTTGAATAGTTTGTTACACAGCAAAATCTAACTGAAACAACATTTTTAAGTCTCAAACTTGTCATCTGTAGGTAAGGGAACTAAATGAAATAAATTCTAGGGCTTTTATAATTTTGTATACTTTCCTCCTAGCTTCATCATTCTATGGTTTTTAGCTGAAATGAGAGACTTCACTGTAGATATATTGATCTCCTAGATGCTAGAGAGCTGGTGGGCATTAGCTGCATCATATGTTCACATAAACACGCAGACACTGGAAACATACATGCAGCACATAGGTGGGGGAGAGGGAGTAGAGCAGAGATTGCACTTAATAGGGCAGGTTACAGAGAAAATGGTTACCTTCCAGATCAGGGTCTGTTTTTATTCTGGCCTCATACTCCAACCCTCTCCTCACCACAGGTCCTCCTAGACTTTATTTGAGAAATGCATTTTGATTGCTTATATTGATTTTATACCCAAATCTTTCTTTTGCAGAAATGGACAAGACTATTTTAAGTCTTAACAATTGGCTGGGATTTATATGGTCAAATGGATTAAGCCTGTAGAGAAAACATTTGGCCTTCTTTAAAAACAAAACCAAAAAAATCCTACTGTTTGTTTAATGGAACAAAATAGTCTCTGCCCAAAAGATCTCTCAGGGCCTAAATAATGCATACAATAGTATGGGGGTGTTCTACTGACCCAGCTGAACTCATCTATATGTGCTAAACCTGCTTTCTTTTTTTTCCTACAATGAGCCAGTTAGACCCTGAACCATTTAAAGTTCCAAATTTCACTAAGTTGGAGAAAGTTACTTAGCATTTCTTAAATACTTGACAGGGATAAATAACCAAGGATCAGATGACTAGTGTCATAGGGTTATTGTGACAATTAAATGAGACGCACATGGAAAAAGTTTGAGACATTCTCTGTTGCTTGGTTAATATCCATTTTCCCTACTCTGCATATTAATTTAATTCCTATACATCATTCAAAATCTAGCTTAAATGAGGCCCCTTGATAAATTCTTTATTCACAAGGTCAGCTCATGTTAAAATCATTTTTTTCCCCCTCTCACTTATTCAAGCAAATTTTCTGAGTCTGAGGTAGGTCCAGGGACATCGGTGTTAACAGAACTGTCCCTGCTACATGGAGAAGTGTAAAATAAACAATAGAGTACATAGTTAATTTAATTCGTGATGATGTGAGCTACCCAGCATCCTTTTGGGACATTATGGGAGTATAGGACAGAGACAAGTCAGAGAAGGCGTCTCAAAAAGTGCCATTGAAACCGGGATGGAACTGGCAGCAGGGGTTAACCACAAGCCAGGGCCTTAAGTTTGTTTCCTATGGTCTGCGAATCTATTTCTGTTTTGTAAACTATACTCAATATCTTGTAATAACCTATAATGGAAAAGATTCTGAAAAATAATATATGTGTGTATATATACATATATATGTAGATCACTTTGCTGTATACCTGAAACATTGTAAATCAACTATACTTTAATAAAAAAAACATTAAAATTAAAAATAAAGAGAAACAAAGAAAAGAAAGAGCCAAGACCTATTTCTGACTATCTGAATTGTGACTGAATTTTTTTTTCTAAACATACATTTTGGTGCTTTAACTTTACACTGACTTATGGAATTCTCTAATAGGTTCATGTGATTTGTCTCCGCAATTAGATTTTACAGTCAGTTGGAGCCCATGTGCTGTGCTTTTTTTAAAAAAAAAATGTCCTTCTAAAGTTTAACAGTGCCAGAAAATGTTGATGGTCAATAAAGGATTGATTGATTGATTGATAACAAAAGATAATAAAGTCACTTAAACTGACTGCTCTTGATTATAGGGCATCTCATGTGCCCTACAAACTAATTCGCATTCTTAATAATTTGTTGAAGTTGTAGCATACATACAGAAAAGAACATTAATCATAAGTGTAAAACTTGATAAAAAAAAAAAAAACTTGATGAATTTTCACAAAGTGAACATACTCAGGTAACCAGTCCCCATTTCAAGAACACTGCAGTCCTCCAGAAGCTCCTTGAGTCCCCTTCCATCTAATACCACTCCAAAGATAACCATTACTCCGACATCTAACAACAGGTCTTTGTTGGTGTTTTGAAGTTCATATACAGTCTGTCCTCATATGTGCCTGGCTTCCTTTACTTAACATTTTGATTTTGAGATTCATCCATGTCGTTGCATGGAGCTGAAGTTCTTTCATTCTCATTAGCATAGAACATTCCATTGTAAAAATACAATCTACCCATTTACTCTTTTGTTTTAATTGAAGGATAGTTGACTTGCAATGTTGTGTTAGTTTCAAGTATACAACAAAGTGATCCATTTACTCTTTTTTAAATTAATTTTTATTGGAGTATAGTTGATTTACAATGTTGTATTAGTTTCTTTTAAAAAAAAAATGGTACAAATGAACCTATTTACCAAAAAGAAATAGAGTCGCAGATGTAGAAAACAAACTTATGATCCATTTACTCTTGATGGCCACTGGGTGTGCTGCTCCGAACATTCATGCACACATCTTTTTGTAAAGATATGCATTCATTAGTGTTGGCTATATACCCAGAAGGAGAGTTGCTGAGTAAAAGGGTATATATATTTGTCCTGTCTTTGGTAGAGATACTGCTAAAAAGCTTTCCAAATGAATTGTACTGTTTTGCTTTCACCAGCAGTATGCCAAAATATTTATCAGGTCCACCCACATTATAGAGCAGAGAATTAGTGTCCTTGGTGCCAAGTGGTTAAAAGGATGCTTGTGCACATAGTGATCTGAGGACTTTTCACAGTCAGCCCCTTAGCTCCCTAGCCCCACCCACGTCTTGGTAAACTTTGGTGGAAAAAGGTCACAGAGTTTCATAGGAGTGCATGTTTTCCAAGATGGAATGGGTTTTAAAAGGAGCCACTGTTCTTTGGTGTGACTTGTAAAGACAGGCTCTTCCTCTGTCATCTCTCCCATGTATTTTGTTAAGAGGAAGAAAGTCCGTTTCTAGAAAGATAAAAAAGTAAACAGGCGGAGAAGACAGAGTCAAAAGTGTATGTGATATTTCCCACAACTGTGAGGTTTTTCTCTTCATTCTGTCTCTATTTTCATACAGATGCTTCAACTCAACCTCTCTCACCTGGGGCCAGGGGCAGCCTATGCTCCGGCATGGCCTCCTTCTCCCTTAGCAGGCTGTGAACCAACAGACTTCTGGCTCAAAACGATGTTTACTGCCATCATCAGCAACTTCTGGTTGCTGGCAGCCCATGTCAGCTGAGTTAAGAACACAGTCAGTTATTAAGAGGCTGATATTCCGCTGAGAAAAGAACAGACTGTGAATGTTGGCATTGTGGCCCTTGAGTTTTATAACAATGTTTTTGGAATTCATACGTTTTCATAGTGCCTTTCACACAGTAGGAACTCAGGAAGAATTAATCTCATTGAGGTCTTGCCCTTCACACCTGGGAAAGAGGTTTATAACATAATGGCTTGAGTAAGATGCTCGTTCCCTCCCTAGATGTCAGTCCTCTGAGGGCAGGGACCCCATGACATTCCTGGAATATAGCAGAGGGCTTGACAGAGGCTCCTTAGATATGCTTCAGATCTTCAGTAATAGATGTAATTAATGCCAAGGAGCAGGGGAAAACATAAGATGGTCCAGATAACTGATAGCTAAACGGAAACCCGATTGACGAGTTCCTTAAATGATATTCTCTCATCCAACATGTTAGCTGGCGTTCAGCCCTTGGTTCTAAGAGGAACACAGGGTTTATCTCCATGTATAGGTTTTGAAATAGAAGCGCAATGCAGCAAGCATTACATCTATTATAAAAGCTCCATCTTAAAATAATACCCTGTCAGGCAAGCCTGTTTGAGCTTCATATATGCCAATTAGACAGGCTTATGTAAGTCTTTGAAGGAAAGAATTTTCCCTCAAGCAGCTTCTCCCCACTCTTCAATAGAACCAACTTACTCATACTCCAAAATGATCGTAAACCAAATCACAAGGGTTCTTTGACATATTTAAAAGTGATAACATCATCACTGTGATTTAATCAAGTTCATTTCAAGTTTATCGCTAAGGGATACAAGGACTGGCCATGCTTCCCATGCAGATTCTAAAGACATCTCAGTTTTTGGCTTGTGGAAAAGAAAAGCAAAAAGCAAAGGCTGCTTGGCATGTCATCTCTTGAAAAAATAAAAATAAAATGTGCCTTAATTTGGATTCCTGTTTAAACATTCTATTGAGATGTTCTGTAAGTGAATGATGTCAGTACTTGTTTAAAAGAGGCTCAGAAGTATTTCCTTTCCAATACTTAATGCCGTGTTTTCCCTTTAAAATTAATTGCATGTTGTGATGCCAAAATTGTTAAATCCACAGCGCTTCAGAATAAAGACAGTTGTGATAATATTGCTCTGGAAGAACACAGAGGCTCCAGTCCCCACGCCTGCTTATCGGTTTGTCATGAGCCATTGACCACCTATCACCTCTTTTTCTAACCTCTTTTTGCAAAGTGATCTGTCCACACTTATTTATTAAGGATATTACATTATTTACAGCTTGTTCATCGACAGCCTGTCTCCAAAAGTGACAGAAAAACAATATAATTTGTTACGCTTAGTAAATATCTAAGGGGGAAAAAGTAAGATATGCAAAGCTTCTTGAAATTCACAAATGAGGCGGGATAAAAATCTCTGCAGAATTTATAATGTCCGCCTTGATCTTGATGTATTACAGCCCCACTCCCACTCTCCCATCCACAGTGATGCCTTCAGTATTTTACTGTGCTGGCCTAACACACAGCTCACAGTTTTAAACTGACAAATGTAAGAGCATAAATTTTAGATGCTTTTTGCAAAACAGCCAGGCTGAGGACAGACTGTACATTCAGAGGATAAGAGCCTGTTCTAATTCATGCCATTTCCACACACTTTTCCCCCCTTTGGAAGTTTTTGGGGCATATTTCAAACAAATATCAGAGCTTTGTGTTTATGCCATGTTATAAAAAATATCTGGGCCTGTCTGGAGGAGGATATCTGTTTTCCAAATCATCTTGGTTATGGAGAGAAAATGGATTCTATTTTGAATCCAAATGTAAGAGTAGCCCCACAAGTAAACATTTAAAAGCTGTCTGTTTGGGATTTGCTAGGAGACTTCCAGCTATTTGTTACTCATATAGACTCCATCCACAGGTAGATGCAGTGTGATGGGGGATAGGGGGAAAGACTGGCTGCCTCGGGATATTTTTTGCTCTCCCCAACAGCTCCTTATCCCTCCTCCCCAGGCCTATGGGAGTCCAAGACATTTAACTATTAGAAAAGATAGACTAGGGAAGAACTGCTCTGGAGTTAATTCCCTATCATAATGTCAGTGCCCTTGGGAATTGTGACCCACTCTTTATGGCAATGGCTTAAATTAGCTGAAAAGTAGATTTCTTTTAAAGATAGGAAGAGCCAGAGCATGGGGTGGGGGGCAGCTGGGGAGGACAGAATCAGTGGTCAGAGACCTGAGTTGTGAGAGTACAGTGGGTGTGGAAGACAGAAGCAGCAAATGTGTCACCATGTCGCCACAAACCCTCCCATGCTTATGGGAGATTTTCCAATCACCCGGGCACTCCTTCTCGCTGAGTTTTGATGTGGCCTCTGTCTCCCGTCGACATTGCAGGCAGCCACTAGGCACCAGTGGGAGCTGGCAGGTGGCTGAAATTACACACCCCTTCCAGTCATCAAAAAGGACAATGCGGGGGGGGGGCTTCCCTCGTGGCGCAGTGGTTGAGAGTCCGCCTGCCGATGCAGGGGACTTAGGTTCGTGCCCCGGTCTGGGAGTATCTTACATGCCGCGGAGCGGCTGGGCCCGTGAGCAAAAAAAAAAAAAAAAAAAAAAAAGACAATCGGGATAATAAGAGTGGACTTGGAGTTTGAAGGGACAGGGAAAAGAGATCTGGAACTGGGCTTAAAAGCCAGCTTTGCCTCTTGGGTAATGTTAATAAGAACGCTGACCACCACAGTTATTAAGTCCTTGCTGTGTGCCTGGTATTCTGCTGGATGCTTCACTCAGTGCAGTGAAATATGGTTACTAAATTGGGGTGCTCTACAGTCAGCCCTCAGAGTTTGAATTTTAGCCGCAGGAAGTACCAAGAGATTTCAAGTCTTAGTCTCTCATCTATAAAATGGGCATTATAACGGTCACCACCTCATTGGCTGGTTGCAAAGACTAATGACATAATGTATTAAATTCCCTTGGCATATTTCTTAGCTTACTCTGGACACGTGATCAGCACTCTGTAAAAGAATGCTATGTAGCAACATTATTTCTTAAGTTATAAATCAAAATATTTTCTGTTTTTCTCACCTTGCCCTCTCTTCTCATGGCTATTTTGAGAGCATAGATTCCTTCCCCGAGCACACAAAACAGGGGCAAGCATTTAAAGTGCTAAGTGTCTAGTGAATATCATATTTGCCAGTTTTTCCTCTCCCAGAGACAAAGTAAGCCTGAGGCTGCTGACAAGTTAGTGAAGCGAAGCATCCGTGGGGCCACTTGAGCTAGAAGGAAAATGGGTTGGAAGGATTAGTTGAACTCAAAGTAGAAAATAGAGAAAGAAACTTCCATGAGGAGGCCCAGAACAAGGAGTAGAAGGGATAATGTCGATGGTCTTCCCTTGATTCCCTTAAGTGTCCCTGAAGAGAGGGTGGGTGACTTGGAATCTTTTCATGAGAGATGAGGGCATGAAACCTGCCTCCCTTTCCTCTGTTTCCTCTGGTGCCCTAGCAAAATAGAACAGCAGAACAGAACCTGCCACTCGAAGTGGGAGAGTAGTGAACTCACAGCCATGGATATAGTTATTATAAACCATAACCTACAAGAGTGCTGTCCAATAGAAATATATTATGAGCCACATATATAATTTAAATTTTTCCTAATAGCCATATTTTTTAACATCTTTATTGGAGTATAATTGCTTTACAATGATGGTTAGTTTCTGCTCTATAACAAAGTGAATCAGCTATACATATACATATATCCCCATATCCCCTCCCTCTTGCGTCTCCCTCCCACCCTCCCTATCCCACCCCTCTAGGTGGTCACAAAGCACCGAGCTGATCTCCTTGTGCTTTGCAGCTGCTTCCCACTATCTATTTTACATTTCGTAGTGTATATATGTCCTTGCCACTCTCTCACTTCTTCCCAGCTTACCCTTCCCCCTCCCCGAGTCCTCAAGTCCATTCTCTACATCTGCATCTTTACTCCTGTCCTGCCCCTAGGTTCTTCAGAACCATTTTTTTTTTAGATTCCATATGTATGTGTTAGCATACGGTATTTGTTTTTCTCTTTCTGATTTACTTCACTCTGTATGACAGACTCTAGGTCCATCCACCTCAGTACAAATTACTCAGTTTCATTTCTTTTTATGGCTGAGTAATATTCCATTGTATACATGTGCCACATCTTCTTTATCCATTCATCTGTCGATGGACACTTAGGTTGCTTCCATCTCCTGGCTATTGTAAATAGAGTTGCAATAAACATTGTGGTACATGAGTCTTTGAATTATGGTTTTCTCAGGGTATATACCCAGTAGTGGGATTGCTGGGTCGTATGGTAGTTCTATTTTTAGTTTTTTGAGGAACCTCCATACTGTTCTCCACAGTGGCTGTATCCATTTACACTCCCACCAACAGTGCAAGAGGGTTCCCTTTTCTCCACACCCTCTCCAGCATTTCTAATAGCCATATTATAAAAAGTAAAAAGAAACAGGTGAGATGAAATTTAGTAGTGTATTTTATTTAACCCAAGATATACAAAATAGTATCTTCTCCACATGTAATCCACATGAAATCAATTGTACCAAGGCTTACAGCACATCTCAGTTTGGATGAGCCACGGGTGCTACTGGCTGTTCTGTTGGCCAGTACGGGTCCATAATCTTCAAAAGCACCCAGAAGATTGAAGGGATCTCTATTTGACAGACAGGGAAAGTATGGCCCAGAGAAGTCATCAGGAATTAATATTTAAAACGAGTCCTGTCTCACTCCAGCCTCTATATGATTTTTGTCAACCTATACTGATTCCTTGGGCATCTTCATGAAGAAACATGAATAACACTCTCAGAAGGTCAACATGAGACCAGCGAAATTAAGGAAGCACAATTCCACACAAATACTCTACCACAATCACCACTCAAATTTCACTTCTTGCTCAGGATCTTCTTTGCTCTTTTTAAAATAATCTATTAAGCAGGTGTCAATACTGTTGTAGATGCTTATTTTGGCGACAAGATGGCAGCAGTCCGCTTCTTCAAGTCAAGCAGGAAATAGCCAAAGCCACACGGTAAAATGTTTAAGAAGCAAGACTCCAGTGGAAGCAGAACTTGGAAACGAAGTAAATTTTCTCTAACAGGAATTCCTTCTCTAGTACAGAACTCTCAAAGTTACTTCCTAAATGGCTAGAACTTTAGAGGAGGAGGGAGCACAGGCTGGCATGTTCTGCGATGCTGCCACCTGTGGTTCCTTTGCTCTTTCCTCGTCCAGTCTGAGCCAGCTGAGGGGAGCCTCAAAATTTTGATTTAGAACTTTACTCAACCTTTGCAAAAGGATGTATGTAATACAGGCTCAAGAGAAGATTAAAAATCAAGAAATCAAAGTGTCATTTTACTGATGAGAAAACTTTGATAAAGAAAATAGGTGAATGTCCCAAGATCACAAAGCCGATAACCATAAGAAGAGGACTAGGGATCTCCTGATTTTCAAAAGAAAGTTGTCAAACCATAGAATAAGAGAAGTTACTTGCAGTGTATATGTCTAATGAAGGACTCATGTTCAGGAACTATAACAACTCCTATTCATCAATCTAAAAAGATCAGGGGCTTCCCTGGTGGCTCAGTGGTTGAGAGTCCACCTGCCGATGCAGGGGACATGGGTTTGTGCCCCAGTCCAGGAAGATCCCACATGCCACGGAGCGGCTGAGCCCGTGAGCCATGGCCGCTGAGCCTGCGCGTCCGGAGCCTGTGCTCCGCGACATGCAGGGGACACGGGTTCGTGCCCCGGTCCGGGAAGATCCCACATGCCACGGAGCGGCTGAGCCCGTGAGCCATGGCCGCTGAGCCTGCGCGTCCGGAGCCTGTGCTCCGCGACGGGAGAGGCCGCAGCAGTGAGAGGCCCGCGTACCGCAAAAAAAAAATTTTAAATAAAAAAAAAATAAATAAATAAAAAGACAGATCACCCAATAAAAAGGAAGATGGATGAAAAACTGGAAAACACACATCATGCATGTGAATATACTAATTACCAGTAAACAATTTGGTAGGCTATGTTCATGTATAAAACTTTTCATAGAAGCTTTTTCTTTTTAAGAAATTAATTAATCAATTTATTTTTGGCTGCGTTGGTTCTCATTTGCTGCCCACGGGCTTTCTCTAGTTTCGGCGAGCAGGGGCTACTCTGTTGCAGTGCATGGGCTTCTCACTGCGGTGGCTTCTCTTGTTGTGGAGCACGGGTTCTAGGCACGCAGGCTTCAGTAGTTGTGGCGTGTGGGCTCAATAGTTGTGGCACACGGGCTTAGTTGCTCCTTGGCATGTGGGATCTTCCCGGACCAGGGCTAGAACCCGTGTCCCCTGAATTGGCAGGTGGATTCTTAACCACTGCGCCACAAGGGAAGTCCCAGAAGCTTTTCTGATAAGTGCTAAAACCTGGAAACAAACCAAGTGCCCATCGACAATAGAATGGTTTGAAAATCAATGTGATGTGTTCACACAATAGAAATGGGAAGGAATGAGAATAAATGAACTACTGTTATATGCAACATAGATGAATCTCATAAACATAATATTGAGCAAGAGTAACCAGAAACAATAAACAGATGTACAATTCTATTTATTTGATGTTCCAAAACAAGCAAAACTAATATATAGTCAGGAGAGTGGTTAGCCAGACGGGAGGACCAGGTAGGTAGTGACCAGGAGTGGGGTGTGTGTGTGTGTGTGTGTGTGTGTGTGTGTGTTGTCCTAGAGGACTGAAAATGCTGTTTTTTGATCCAGGTGCTGGTTACATGGGTGTGCTTTATTTCTGAAAATGTATCAAGCTCTACACTTATGATAAATGTACTTTTCTGTATGTATATTATACTTCAATGAAACTTTTACAAATAGAAAATTAAATTGCTAGAATTCTCTCCAAACTAGATGCTTGTCTTAGCTAGTAGATTTGTGGAATTTCAACCTTTCCTCACTTCCTACCCTTTACACCCACCTCTGTCAGCCATGGCCATGATTCAGGAAAATATCTTCTGGGTGATTAGAAGCTCAATTTAATAAAATATTTCAGTGAACATTTAGGACAGGAGTTAGAATGAGGTGACCCAAGCCCCCAAATTCTGTGAAAATAGTATCAGGGTGATGTTCATATATAGAACATTTTTTCTTTCCTCTTCTCTAACCTAGAGCTCTCCCCAGTGCTCCCAAGAAAAAGTCTGCACCAGATATTTTGCACTAATAAAGGAATTAAGATTAGTTTTATCACTCAATTTTCTGTATCGTATATGCAGAGGAATGTCAAAGTGGCATTTAGAAAGGAGGGCAACTTCTGCTTCGGGGTTTTATAATCTTAGCTACATCCCCGCAATGTTGCAAATACAAACTGTCCTGTTGGCAATATTTAGGAGAGCTCCCCTCCCAGGGGAAGTTATGTGGTGCTAAGTCAATCCTCAAGGGTCTAGTTCTGGAGGCGTCCAACAGTGACAGGGCCTTGATGTATTTATTACAGGTTTAGTGGCTGGTCCTCAACCTTGCAAGAAAAAGTCAGTGGTGGAATATTATTGTAGAAAATAAACTGACTTGCCCCCCATCTCCTTTGCCCACCGTCTTTTCCCTCATCCGTAGCACTTAAATCATCTCTCCCTCATCATTATGATTGTCAAACGAGGAAAGAAAGATAGAACGAGTTAATGCTCAGTCTTCATTGTCAAAACAGAACTTGGAGGAGAAAGTGGAGTGGCGCCAGGAAGTGCCTTTCACCTGCACATCAACCTAGAGCTGCAGGCACATGTCTACCAGGCATGTGCCATCTCCTGGGGGGTCCCCTGCACGGCTACTCACAAGAGTAATGCAGCCAACGCATGTCACACACAGTCCCATCATCAGCTGTGGGAGGCTCTGCTGAGCATCCTGCGGCCATAAGGGAGTACATGACTGTGGCCTCCAAGGCAATTAAGATGGGCAACTGGAGGACCCACCAGTCTCTTCAACAACAAGGAGATGAACAGTGAGGTGTGAGCCTGTTCCCTGAGGCTGGTCAGAAGGATGCAGGATGAGTCCCTGCGCACCTACAGCACAGCCTACGACTCGGCATGGTGACACTTTCTGATGTACAGGTTACAGCTAGATAGACCTGCCCACCGTGCAGCCCCACCGTCAGGAAGATGACCATGAACAAAGACCCTGTGGCCTCCATGGACCAGCTGTGACAGAGCGTGTCGTTCACCGCAGCGAGCCTCAGCCCAGTGGACCCTGTCCGTGCAGCTAGCTGAGAGGCTGGACATCATATTTGGATGGAGTGGGGTTTTGATGGCAACCAGAGCCACTACTTCTGAGACCAGAAGGAGGCCTTGGCAAAAATGAGGACCATGCATGCTGGGGAGGTGGGTGGGGGGCCGCAAGTTCAGACAGGATATTGCTCTCTCCACCCCTGTCCCCATGGCCCAGACCTCTCGATCTGCAAGCACAAGACAGTGTACTCTCTCTCCCCATCTCACAATCATTTAAGTTCATGTAGGATTAAAAAAAAGATCTTTCCCCCCATGGAGTCTGTTACAGATGGACCAGAGCAATGAGATGTAGACATCAAGAGACAGGTCTTCAGTGGGTCCTGTGTTGCTACTTATAACAATACAGCTACCCTAAGATTCTGTCTTTAAAGTTACCAATTTGTAACAGCTTTATTGAGTTATGATTGACATGGGTATACTGCACCTATTTCAATCATGCCATTTCATGTGTTAACATATGCAGACATCCATGAAACCATCACTGCAATCATGATAATGAACGTGTCCTTCATCCCCCCAAATTTCCTCATGACCTTTTAAAATTACTCCTTTAACCGCATCCCTGCACAGTGATCTGCTTTCTGTGCTCTCCATTCTATAGATCAGTTTGTGTTGTCTAGAGTTTTATATAAATGCCATCCAACAGGATGTTAGGCTACTGATGTGGGCTATATCCATGGTGTTGCTTTCATCAGTAGTTTATTCCTTATATTGCTCATTGCCATTCGATTTATAGGTATCACACACACATACACACACATACGCACATACCCACACATACGCACACACCCACACACATGGAGCTTTGAAGTGAGTGGCAGAGACATAAAATAAAAAACCCAATCCAAAAATGGGCAGAAGACCTAAAAAGACATTTCTCCAAAGGAGATATACAGATTGCCAGCAAACACATGAAAGGATACTCAACATCACTAAGCATTAGAGAAATGCAAATCAAAACTACAATGAGATATCACCTTACACCGGTGAGAATGACCATCGTCAAAAAATGGGAAGCAGCTGCATAGCACAGGAAGATTAGCTTGATGCTTTATGACCACCTAGAGGGGTGGGATAGGGAGTGTGGGAGAGAGAGGCAAGAGGGAGGGCATATGGGGATATAAGTATACATATAGCTGATTCATTTTGTTATACAGCAGAAACTAACACAACATTGTAAAGCAATTATACTACAATAAAGATGTTTAAAAAAAAATTTAAAAACGTATAAGCTTCCTTTCCTTTCTTCACCAGCCTGGGCAAAGTTTCCATAGACAATGATTTCCATAGACAATGATGAGTAAAACTCTCTAGGAAAATCACGAGAATTAGACCAGTGGTTTCTCTCCACCCAGGAGCAAGGGCAAAGTGAGATGGGAGCAGATGGGAGGATCGTCCGATAGGTTTGAGGACCCAGAATACAGGGGACCAGTGTCCGAAGTCCGGCTAGAAAGCCAGAATTTCCGTGATGCTAGCGTGGGACAGCAGTGACAGACAAGGGCACCCACGATAATGCAAACACGAGGGTAGGAAAGTGTAGCAGGAAATATCCACCATGAGAAGAAGCAGGCAAAATCCCTAAATGGAATGAGAAAGTCCAGACCTGCCTTAGAAAATGCTATCTGTTTAAATTTGCCCTGGGATTAAACTTAACTGGGGTTAATGGTTCCCTAACACGGAATTGAAGTTAGTGGGCTTCCCTGCTGGTGCAGAGGTTAAGAATCTGCCTGCCAATGCAGGGGACACAGGTTCGAGCCCTGGTCCGGGAAGATCCCACATGCTGCAGAGCAACTAAGCCCGTGTGCCACAACTACTGAGCCTGCACTCTAGAGCCTCCAAGCCACAACTACTGGGCTCAAGTGCCACAACCACTGAAGCCCACATGCCTAGAACCCATGCTCCGCAACAAGAGAAGCCACCCACCGCAATGAGAAGCCCATTCACTGCAACGAAGAGTAGTCCCCGCTCACCGCAACTAGAGAAAACCTGTACCCAGCAATGAAGACCCAACGCAGCCAAAAATAAATAAATAAATTTCTTTTTTTAAAAAAAAGGTAAAATAAAAAAGAAGAAATTGAAGTTAGTTACATAAAAGAACAAGTTACATCTTGCACAAGGGAGCACTTAGCTTAGAAGTCATACCTGCTGTAGGATCGGGTGGGTGTTTCTAAAGGCTTACGATCTGGACGTTGATTCCTAATGATAAAGCTCATGAGATATTGGTATACAAAATCAACCAATGAAAGCAATTTTCTTTTACATTTACCAGCCTCTCCCAGGTATCTGCTTTGTAACAGCTTCCTCCCTGGTTTTCCCACCTGCACCTCACCGGATCCTGAGTTCTGTTGAGCCCTTAGATCGCATTCTTTCTCTGTTTAAAATCCTCAGATAGAAGCCCATGCTTGGCAGTGAGTTCTGGCCCTACAGGGGCTGCCTGTTCCACTTTATCGGTCACCTCAGCTCCCAGGAGCTCCCAGGTGGCCCAGGCTGCACAGCCGATGTTCCCTCCACTTGCATCTCCTCCCACAACTCCCCAAGCCCCCTGTCTCACTTCTTACAGGCTTTTTCTCCAAAGACCTCTTCTCAAAAGAACCTTCCTGGCCAGTCTTAAAATTTCAACCTCGGCCCTCCCCCCAGCCCCCAAATGGATAGGTGGAAACATAACTTATTATTGCCTGACACCCAGACTAGGATAATTCTCCCAGGTAGATTTGTGTTTGTTTTAATCATTCTTTTTTTTCTTTTAATTTTTATTTTATAATGGAGTATAGTTGATAAACAATGTTGGGTTCATTTATGATTTTTTTATACTTACAATTTAGTTTAGAGAATAAAAGGAAATATGTTAACCTTATAACACAAATCATCCATCAAATTAACTAATTTGATGAATTTTAACTAATTTTAAAACTAATTAACTAATAGTTCCCTAATCATGCGTTAATTCTAGAAAGTGGCATGTGATCTTGTGCGGGAAGGGACCATCCCCAGCTAAATCGTGTGATCTTTTGTGGGAAGGGGGCCATCCCCAGCTAAATCTCTTTGACTCTGAGTGGACAGACTGCTGCATGGAGCTCTCCCAGTGGTTTCCTTATTCAGTCAAGGGTGACTAGGTCCCTGGTGCCCAACGCTTTGCTGCTGCCTCAGGACAGTGGGGTGTGTGCCTTGATGTTGCTACCCACTGCCCTGGACCCAAAGAATTGACACCTCAGCCCCTGTTCTGCAGATGCACAGTAGCACGAGCAGGGCTGGAGTGGCACTACCCTGGGGGAGCAGTTTCTGTAGCTCCCCATAGAAGGAACCCACACACACAGAAAAATCTAGAAAAATGCACAGAAAACTTGGTAACAGTGGTTACCTCTGGAGATTGGGGGAGGTAGACAAAAAAGATGTCAGACCCCTCTAAAAAATTTACAAGCAACTGTTTTCATGTATTACTTTCATAAATAATATTTCATAAATAAAATATTTCATAAAGTTAAAGTTCCATTAAATATTAATTTTATAAAGCTAGCTAGTTAGCTGGAGGAAAATAGATTTTAAAAAATGACTATCCTCTGTCTTTAACATTAAATTCTTTCCATGGACTCACATTTTCCTCCTCTAATCTAATACACCTTAATCCAATCTAATAGGTTATTATCTGGATAATAATTGAACTTCAGCTCCCAGTATTAGTGTGTAAGTTTCTTTGTTGTACTCAGTTACTGATTCTTTTAAAAATATTATTTTAGGGCTTCCCTGCTGGTGCAGTGGTTGGGAGTCCGCCTGCCGATTCAGGGGATGCCGGTTTGTGCCCTGGTCCAGGAGGATCCCACATGCCGCGGAGCGGCTGGGCCCGTGAGCCATGGCCGCTGAGCCTGCACGTCCGGAGCCTGTGCTCCGCAACGGGAGAGGCTGCAACAGTCAGAGGCCCGCT
>NW_006775780.1:1628967-1653611 GCF_000442215.2 Lipotes vexillifer | reverse complement strand
AAAAAAAAAAAAAAATATATATATATATATATATATATATATATATTATTTTAATGAGCACCCCGTACTGCCAGACACTGTGCTAGGTCATGTGGATAAGGAGTGAACACAACATATGCAGCCCCTGCTCACAGCACCACGAATGGAGATAGGAATTTTACAAGTGGAAAGGAAAATACATGATGCCTTCACTGGGGACTCAAGCAAAAGAAATAATGATGTTAAGAATTAAGGGAAGGAATCAGACCTGAACTTGCTGGACATTGCTGGCAGATAGAGGATTCTAGACTAATTCCAGCAGCAATGTGAAGCCACTGATGAGTTTCCAGCAGCTAAGCCACTTGATCAGATTTGTGTTATTTAAAAAACCAGCAGAGCAAGTGGATTTGAAGAGACCAACCTACACCAACCACACCTGGTTTTCCAACAGTCATAGGATTAAAATGTAATAAAACACAATCAACATCAACACTCAACTTGAAATGATTTAATCCCCAATAATTAGGAAATAATGAACAAGGAACAACTTGCATCCATAGGGAACAAGTAACACAGTTCACCACCGGTGTAACCTGGAATCATAGTTACCGAGCACAAGTTTGTGGGTCTGATGCACAGTGAGGCCAAACAACACTGAAACGGAGTTTGGAGCTGAGGAAGGTTTACTTCAAGGCCTTGCAAGGAGAACAGGTGGCTCACGACGGCCAAACCCTGAACTCTCTGAAGGGTTTCAGCAAAGCATTTTTAAAGGCAAGGTGAGGGAGGGGCGTGGTTGGTTGTTGCAACGTTTCTGGTGTCGGAACCCTTTGTTCTTGTAGCTGTCCACCTAAGGCAGCTCACAATGTTCCTATAAACCTCCCACGATGGTCCTATAAACCTCCAACAAGACAAATATTATTCTCTGTTCTGCAACTTTTTACCTCTATATGAATGGAAAACTGTTATATCTTTAAAGGTCAGAACCATGAGGATGGGCTATCCTGTGTATTTCAGGCTATAAGGAACATTCTTAACTCCAATCAATAGAATACAAAGGTTCAAGTGAAAGAAACAGAACCAATATGGAGTCAGAGTTCTTTTCCCCTATTACAATAACAGCACAACTCCACCCCAAATTTTCCCATTTTAACCAAAAGATAATTTAAAGGAAAAGATGGATCTCATTTTTAACTAAGTCTTTGCTCTATCATTTGCAGGGATGCGGCTGATTGCTCCTCCTGGCGGCCCCAAAGCTCCCCTACTGGGATCCTCCACGTTCACTGAGATGGATCTTCTGCAGGTTGTCACAGATGCTTCTGTACCAGTTTTTGTTGATGAATCAAATTACCATGATATTTATTAGCAGATGTTTACCCACTGCAAGTTTCTGATTCCTGGGGCCTTAACTTTACATTTCTTTATTTCCAATTCAGTAAATCATGGCAGTTGTCTCTTTTTTCCCCCTTTTTTAGATTGGTGAGTTTTCTGACAAAGGATCTCAGAAGACATCAACTCAGAATACCTGAATTATTCCACCTCCAGCTTCTGATCAGGGAGTGCTAACTGGTGAGATGGAAGTAATGTGCCAGATCATTACGCAGCTGGCAGGTGAAATATCGTGCTTGTTTTATAATAAACGTCATACTTAAAACAAGAGGCACTTGCAGCTCTGAGGGGCAATGAGTTCTCTTCGTTTACCTAAACCCCGGCACCCATCGCACATTCTCCCCCGTAATAAGGAAGTCTATCAAAGGTGGCCCGGTCTGGCTAAATCAACTACAACTGGAAAGCTGCGGTGAACAAATATACTTAGGTATTTTGTTGCTTATTCCCATTTTCATTTTACAAGGTTTAAAAGAGATGAAAACAGTGTAAACAGGAAGGGCACCGAGTAACCATTGAAAACCCTCCTGCTTTTTTTCCAACTGGAGTTTCCAATAAAAGGGTATTTGAGTCTGATCCCAGCATTGTCTTGGCGGAGTGCCGGGCGTGGTGGCCACGGTGGTGCTGGGAAGCGCTCACAGAGGTGGCAGGTAGTCAGGTGGTGGCCCAGGGGGTGCCCAAGGCAGAGGAGAGCAGCCCTGGAGCAGTACCGGCTACCTAATCGTGCGCTCGGTGCAAAATGAAAATGCGGGGTCCTCGATCAAAACGGATGGAGACTCTCAAGAGGGTGATGGCCGAGATGCACATCAAGCCCAGGGCGCTTGTAAGCGTGGGGTCCTGCGGGACATCCTGGCCCCGCCTGGAACGCAAGTCCAGTCGGGGCTCTGCACTGTGTCGGAATCAAAGAGGCTGAGAACCGTCCACTGTGAGAGGAGATTTACAACGGGCTTCTTTAAACAGCCTGGTCGGCCTCTGAGCCTTTATTTATTTTTTTCTTATTTTTCATTTATGGACAGGGAGGCAGAGACCAAAAATACATTAAAATATAAACAGGGTTTCCAACTAAAGTTGTTTATTTCTTGTAAAAACTAGAGAAGATTCAGCCAAATAGCTAAAATCTAACCCATCTGGGTGGGGACTGCGGAGAGAAGCAGCTGTGATCAGCGGATTTTCAGTTGATAGGAGGAAAGGGGATAAGGCTTCTCTAGAAATGGCTGGTTGCCATGGTAAAATGGTGAGAGAGAGTTCCTCCAGCTTTTCTCTTCTGATTTAGAAACACAGAATTGAGGAGAGGGGCTTGGAGGGAAGTTTAAGTAAAAGAGTAGCCCTTGGAGCTCCTGTAAAGCTGTAGGAAATGACCTCAGAGGAGAGGTTAGCTGAGGTGTCAGCCTCAACCCACGCCTCATAGAGAGAGCAAGCAAGAACGCAGGGCTCCCAGGAACCTCCAAAATTTGGGACAGGATTGTAAGCGGTGCTGATTGAGCATGGATCCTCTGTCTAGAGCTGGGCCAGGCACCTTCTATACATCATTTCATTTAATTAGTATGTTCTTCACAGCCCCCTAGCATGGCATGTATTGAATATTATCATCCTCATTTTGCAGAGGAAGAAATTGAGATAATTTGGCTGAAGTCATTTTGCTGTTAAGTGGCAGGCTCCAGTTTTGAATCTTGACAGGATGTGGCCTGTAAAAAACTGAGCGAAGGCAATAAGATACGCCATGGTACAGAAATCGAAGACTCTGTAGCAATAATGCTGGTGTAATAAATATTAAGGGTATAATAAACCAGAAGATTAAAAGTTTAATTGGCGATAATGGTTTGGCATTAGTCCCTAATGCCTTAAGTATTTTTTTATATTCGTTTTCTTGTATCTATTAGGAATGAGTTTTATAAGGTGATTAGTAAAGGCTCATGTCTCAGTTTTTCATCAGAAGAGAAACTGCCTACTGTTTTGAATGATAAAGAAATAGGTGCTGGATCTAATAGCATCTCAAACAGATGCTAAAATTGTGTCATCCTTTTAATGCACAGGAGGCAGAATAAGGGATGTGTCCAGGGAGGCTAAGTGCCATGTAGTAAATGTTCAATAAATGCCTATGGAATGAATGACCACGAAATGGGGAGGGAGGAGAGGCAAGGTGCTGTTGTAAGAAGATTCAGAAATTCCTGTTTCTTCCACATTTGTTAGTATTTAACTTCAGTAATGCCAATTTGTACTTCTAAGCTAGTCGCTATATGCTTAGTAAAAGTTATAAACCTTCACACAATGATATGTAAATATCATTTTATATCATTAAATATTCTCCTGCACTAAGGATATATTTATAAGCCTACGATTGTCATGGGACTTGCATTTTATGGTAGAAAGAAATTTAGCAACCCTGAACACCCACTGCAACTTCATCTCTGTGAAGAATTTCCATTCACATTGATTAATAATTCTATGTGGTAACAAAAGATTTTCCATCTTGCTATGCTCTGGGTTATTCTCCTATCCCAAAGGTGAGCCAAGGAAGGTCACTATCCATTATCCTCCATTATGGCCCAACAAGGGGCCTTAGAACCACCATGCAGCAAGACAAAATGGGTCTTTTCAATGCCCCTCTCCCCTCCCCGCCTTTTGTACCTTCAAGCTTGCCTCAGAGGTCCATCACAATGGCTGATCAGCATCCCTAGCATAGTGACTGGTCCATGGCACATGCCCAATAAATGTTAAATACCTTCCTTTAGAGCCATGGTCTGTAACTGGCTCCTCTCACCACCACCTCCCTGTCCATAACTAGAGTTTTGTGTCCTACTCCCTTGGGGTTGTGTTCTCAGGCACCTGTCATACTTGCTAAAATGTTAATCATTGACAAAAGCATAATGTGTTGCCTGCTCAGAGATATCTGCACGTTGTAGGGGGTCTTAGAAACAGACAAGACTTACCTCGTGCATGACCCAGGCACTGTTCCATAAATGATATTCGATGTATTGTTTGAATTAAACTAACCAAAGGAATAAATCTCTAATAGTAGAAATTTAAGCACCAATATAAGCCAGTAGGGGAGACATTCTTGGACAAAGAGGTTTTCCAAGTATAACTTAAATCTCACATAGAGCTAACTTCAATTCTGAATCTCCAGATTTATCAGAAAATCTCTGCCCTACATCTGGATGGAATTCCTTCTAGCAACATTTAACTTAAATCTTTTCCTACACGGCTCCATGGAGAATGAGCAAAGTGCATTGCTTTCCTCCACACAAAAACTTTTCATATATTTGAGGATTATAGTACTAGGGCAGGCGGGGTTAGGGAGAGATTGATTTATTATCCAAGTGAAATGTTTATCTACCGGACTTTCTTCTATGAAGTGTATGAAGCAATCCAAATATATAGAGCTAATATTGTTTCAAATTAACTTGTACCACATATTTAATTGCTCATGCCTTTCCACTAATTAGCTCATAGTAATTATACAAAAAAAAGCTTCTAGTCTTCATTATAAAATATGTCTCAAGAAAACATGGGCACTTGTACAGTTCAGTTTTTTTTTTAATTGATTCAAATGTAACGAAAATCACACTGTGCTTGGGTTTTCAGTTCTAAAGTGTCTCCGATATGTGACCTTGGTCACTGAATTTAAACTCCTTTTGTTTTAGTTTCTTTTGTTGGCAAGATGGGAATTTAATTATTTAACATTCTATAGCACCTGACCAGGCACTGGTCAGAGTGCTTTGCAAATGCGAACTCATTTAATCCTCATGGCAACCTCAAGGACCAACACTGCTAGCAGACTTGTTTTGCAGACCAGGAAACTGCGGAAGAGAAAAGTTAGTAACATGCCCAAAGTCATACAACTGGCAAGTCATAGTCAGAACTTGAACCCCAGGACTCTGGCTCTAAAGTCTGAGGTTTTAACCATTGCACGTCAGCCTGCCTCCATAAGCTGGAATCTTGGGTCCTGAAATAGCAAAGTGTTTTGGGGTGACCTGGTCCACAACCTTAGCCAAGACTTAAATTGCATGGGGAATGTATCTGCTTGACATGCAGAGGCCCTGAAAGACACATGAGGGAGGAGGAGGGTCTCCAGGTTGATGAGCATTTGGTTTCCCCTGGAAGTTGTCTATGAGACAAGAATGCAGTATGGGAGGTGATCACAGGAAACCACGGTGATCAGGGGCAGTGGTTTAGCAAGAGCGCGGGAGAGTAACACAGGGAAGGGATGGAAATCAGGAAAACATACATTTATGAGCAGATCACCACCCAGGCAAAGGGGGCTCAAAGCCACCACAGACCTCTGGGACAAGGGTAGACATGGTTGAGAACAGTCTCACCCAAGGGTGGGGAAGCTGGGATGTTTAATCAGCTTCAATTCCTCATCATTTGAGGATACTCCTGGGGGCATTAGCTCCCTGGCCCTTTGAGCTCACGCCTGCCCACAGGTCCTACCCATGCTTCTAACAGGCAGAGAAAGCTTTCAAGCAGAGACACAGGTGCTGAAGCAGGAGGGCCAGCATACACCAGGGCACTGACCACATGCACGACAAAGTGCAAGGTGTGGATACCCACTTATGAACATTTCATCTACTTAGGAACAGTGAGGCCATCTTCTGTGTGCACAGAAGATGCCATCCCTCCAGTATGGAGACATTCTCTCTTCCTGGCCTTTCCCTGCTGTCAGTTATGAGCATCACTCAAATCCAAGAGTGTGCCAAGTACCAAATAAGAGTTTCAAGGACTCATTAATTCATTTAACAAGTTTCTATCGAGCATCTCTCTGAACCAGGAACTCTTCCAGGCACTGGGGATACAACAGTAAAAATATGTGTATATAAGCAAAGGTTCTTGCCCACATGGAGCTTACCTTCTGTTAGCGGGGCACAAGAAACATAGAAATGATAAGTGAATTGTATTATATGCTGGAAGTTCAGTTCTATGGGAATGAAACAGCAGAATAAGGGGATTGGAAAGCACTCTGAGGTTGATGCAACTTTAAGTATGATGATCAGGGAAGGCCTCTTGGAGGAGGTGACATTTGCGTAGAGATTGGAAGGAGGTGAGTGTGAGTCCTGCAGGTGTCTGGGGTGTGGTGGCGGTGGGGGAGGGGGAGTGAGAAGAGCACTCTAGCAGGAGGGGAACGGCTGGTGCATGGAGATGGGTGGAGGGTCAATCAGGAAGAAGGGTGGTTATGTGGCTGGATGGAAATACAGTCAGTCCCCTACATACGAAAGAGTTCCATCCCGAGAGCACGTTCATAAATCCAGTTTGTTCGTTAAGTCCTACAAAGTTAGCCTAGGTACCCATCTAACACAATCGGCTATAGAGTGCTGTGCTATAATAAGTTTATAATACTTTTCACACAAATAATACATAAAAAACAAGTTTTTATGCAATTTCACTCATGACTGACAACATTGATGGAACGCATGTTTGCATCTTTGAAAGTTCTCAACTTGAATGTTCGTAGGTAGGGTACTTACTGTGATCACGTGGGAGATGGTAGGCAATGAGATCAGAGAGGCAAACCTGGGTCAGGTCCTCAGGCTTTTGGGGGTGTTATAAGGACAGGGAGAAAACAGGGGACAGTGTGAGGGAACAGTAGGTGGGATTTGAAGGAGATCAGCGGTCTGCTTGGTTGAGAGCAAGCTCTGAGGGGGAAAGAGCAATGGGTTAGTTTGGAGGCTGCTATAGTCAGTGATCCAAGTGAGCTGACAGGGGAGGCTGGCCCAGGTGGTGGCAGTGGGGGTGGTGAACAGAATCTAGCCACATTTTGATTACAGACAGACTTTACAGAAAGTCTACATAAGGCATACGAGAAAATCATAGAGTGTCACAGAGCATAAAGCCTTGGGACCAGGACTCCCATCCCAGACTCTTATGTCACAGTTGGGGAATCTGAACTCAGAAATTCAGAGAGCTGTTACCTGCCCAGAGACACACAGCTGAGCTGGGAGGAGATGCCAGGACTCCTAGTTTCAGTGTCCCCTGCTTCCCTTCCAGTGATGGAGGCCAGTCAGTCCCCACGGGAGAGGCCACGAATAAGTGATGTGGAAGACGTGTGCACCCCTGTCAGGCCTCATTCCTGCCACCACTGCCCCTTAGCCCTTAAGAACAGTGACGTTCTCTGTGGAGGTACCAGTCCCAGCTAATAGTCCTGTTCTCATGGGAGGTTTGCACAACAGACTTCCCTTTTAATTCATGGATACCTAGGTTAATAAATAGTAACCTCTTGGTAAAATCTTGGGGTCGTCTCATGATGCTAACGGTGCATGTGCTGACGGGAACTTGCTCATCGCAATGAGTAACGGGCTCCGTTCCCCTCTCTTTTGTTATAGCTTTGACGTTTCTCACAAACACACCGCCTGCTCCTCTAATAAAGTCTACAGGGCCATTTGGCTGTCAGCAGCAAGGCTCCCCTGGTGATCTCAAAACCCTGAAGAAACAAAACCCTGGTTCCCCACTCTTCTCACCGTCAGTTTGATGTCAGTAGGGATCTCTGCCAATAACACCCCTGTTTTATATATGTATTATACAGAAACCTCAGAACAAATACCTAAAGACTGATTTTCTACTCATATGGGACTGAATTAAGGACACTGGCTCTGGAATGAAACCAGAGTAATTTGGAGGGAAAGCCATTTTCTCTCCCCCATGCCCTGGCACAGAGATGCATTCCCTCCTCCCTCTTATTAGACAAATTTAATTAATGGGAGCACCAACAAATCGAATTTATCTTATATTTGTGTACAGAGTGCAATGTGTACAATTGTTTTACATAATATCTAGGTGACTGGTTGGTTTTTTCTTAATCTAGCAATAGAATTATGTTTGCATTCTCTGAGCATATATCCATCAGCTAGCAGGGAAGCCTCCAGCAGCCTGCTGAGAGACAGGAAGAAGTCTGTCTTGTCACAAAGCCAGCTTTGTTCCTTCCACAAAGCTGCTCACTCAGCTTTCATGGTGACTTTAATATGGGCCCCATTTATGCCAAGTATTATTTTGAATATCACATTTTATTCCAAAGACTAAGTTCAAACTCTCTCTCTCTCCCAACTCTGAAAACAGAAAAACAAACTTGAGCCTAACAGGTTTTTCCAACTATTCTTTCCTATTCTTTCCTTTAGCTCTGAAACCCTTGTCATCACATTCTTTTCTGGAAGCTAAGAAGTAACCAGTGTCTGTCTCAAGTTATGGGACACTGAATCCAATGTGCCTGAAATCTGAAGTCACATTTGCTTCTTAAAACACAAATAATAAGCTCCCATCCTTATCTTCCACCCTTCATTCAAGACCTAGGCAAGACATGGAAACAACATAAATGTCCATCAACAGATGAATGGATAAAGAAGATGTGGTACATATATACAATGGAATATTACTCAGCCATAAAGAGAGTAAAATAATGCCATTTGCAGCAACATGGATGGACCTAGAGATTATCATACTAAGTGAAGTAAGTCAGAAAGAAAAGACAAATACCATATGATATCACTTATATATGGAATCTAAAATGTGGCACAAATGAACTTATCTATGAAACAGACTTACAGACATAGAGAACAGACTTGTGGTTGACAAGGGGGAGGTGGGTGGGGGAGGGATGGATTAGAGTTTGGGATTAGCAGATACAAACTATTATATATAGAGAATGGATAAACAACAACGTCCTACTGTATAGCACAGGGAACTATATTAAATATCCTGTAATAAACCATAATGGAAAAGGATATATATACATACACATATATATACATATATTTATGTGTATATATGTATATATATGTATCTGAGTCACTTTGCTGTACACCAGAAACTAACTAACACAACATTGCAAATCAACTACACTTCAATTTAAAAAAAAGAAATTACCTCTGTTGATAAGTAATGCTCTTGGGACAAAGTAATGTTACCTCTGCTTGATTAACTCTTGATTAGGAGAAAGAAAACCAGAGAGACTGAGAGAGGAGGTGCTAGAAAATGGAAGGCAGGCCCAGTCTGCACACAAAAAGTGATTCTGACGAGAGGAGTTTATGAATATGTGGAGGCAGAATCTGGATTTGAAAGTGACATGTTTACGGGAAGATGAGCTGTTCATGCCTGCTTAAATACTTCTGTGTGGTTATTAATAATCCCCTAACATAACAAACTCACAAGGCATATGTTTCAGTTACAGTGAAACCAAGTTACTACATCATCAGGCCAGATAACATGTGAAGGTTTATCCTGAGCCCCACGGCACTGTCAGGAAGCAGCCAACTTCGATCTGGGTGGGCAACGGTGCTGCTTCAGTTCCCGACGCCAGTACCCAGGAATCTGGCACGGAGGGAAGGAAATAAATCAGATCACAGCCCAGGTGGTGCAGTCATTCTGCTGGGCAGCAGAATGGGCCTCGGAAGAGAGCATGTTCCATAATTCTGTCGAGTTCCAGCAGAGATGGGCTATGTTGCACTAAATGCTTCCAGTAAGACAAATGTGTGATTCAAGAGCAGGGGAAGAGAGGATTTCAAGATGTTCGTTGTGTATCTGTTGCATTTGAAGCTATAGTTACTTTACCTGCCTTGGCACTGGCTTCACATGTTGCCCACTCACCTCCCCATCAGTGATCCTGCTTTTGGCTTAGCTTCTTTTTCTTCAGAAAATCAGTTTAAAAGTGAAGATGTTATCTGGAAAAGAGTGGCATATTCAACCATCACCACTTTAAGCAAATGCGGCATGCTAAAACATCATTTCTCTTGGGTGGGAGGATCTGGGCACTAATAAAGACCCTCTACTCTAGGTTTCTGCTACACAAAATGTGATCCATCAACCAGCATCATTACAGTCTCCTTGGAGCTTATTGGAAATTCAGGACCTCAGACCTGCTCAGTCAGAATCTGCATTTTAACAGGATCCTCAGGGAATTCATGGGTATAGTGAAAACTAAGAAGTGGTATCTTAGGTCCCCTGGGATCGTTGGGCTCTAGAAAGCTGTCTTTGGAATCATGATGTTGGAAGTTACAGAAAACAAAATTTTCCTACTTGATCATTTGGCCCTGAGAGACAGAATCTGCTTATTTGTATTATTCCATTAAATGGCTGTATCTCTCAGGAATCTTTTGAATGCCAAGGACAGGAAGAAAAGGAAAAGAATGAAAGAATAAATGAAAAAGAAAAAGAGTACGAATAAGAGAAAAGTTAAATCGGTTAAAGCAAAAGTAGGACTGTATTAGATCATATGATAAAATGTCCATGGGCATATGTCTTCAGGCCTGGCTGAATCAGAATTTGTCATTGGGAATTTGTCTCTTCCATTCTCTTGGAAATGTCTCTGACATAAATATCATATGAAAGCAGACTTTTTCAAGAGCTAGTAGGAAATGTGGCCATTAGCAAGTCCAGGCTTGTATCCTGGCAGTTTTGCTATGGTAGTTTTGCTATATATAGTTTTGCTATAGTAGCAAAGGAACAAACTTCTTTTTCAATTATTTAATCAAAAAAACAAAAAACCACCAAAATCCAAGATTCACTTTAGTAAACCCAACTGGGCCATGGATCCATGGCTGGAGCAATCACTCTGAATCTGATTGGCCAGGTCAGGTCATATTCATGCCCCTTGGCCAGTGGGGTAAGGTCAGTTCCCATGACCTTTGAGTTAGGAAGATGTGATTTTCAAAGGAAAATCTAAATTCTCTTACTTGAAAGAGAGGGAATGGTTGCTAGACTGACAACAACAGCAGATACCCAGTACTTTGGTGTCTTACAAATTAATATTTCTATCGTCATTTACTGAGGTCCCACTTTGTGTGACAGCTTGCTAGGAACTATGGGTTACATCAAGATGAATAGTGCCAGTCCTCAAAAGAGAGGGATAGGAGACCCCTAATTATTCTGCAGATAATTACTGTGCAAAGCCAAGTAGAAGCACAAGCCCTGTGCTATGGATTCTAGAGAAAGGAGTGATTCATTCTGCGTTACACACATGGAAGGGTTTTGTGGGCTTCAAGAATGGCTGGGCTTCCAATACATGGAGCCCAAAGGGAAGCAAACACTAAGATTTGGAGACATGTGACCAATTCTTAGAGTTTAGGAAGTGAATCAATGGGGAATTGGAGCCAGATAGCAAAGGGCATCTTTTAATGTGAACTTGCTAAAGAGTTTAGACTTTATTTATTAGAGAGGAATCTGATAAAAGTCTAAAGAGGAGAATGACACCCGGAGAGTGTTTTGAGAAGAACATAAGTTTGGAAACCATTGTGAAAGAATTAAAATAGTGGATGAGGGATGAATTTAAATGTGTTTAATGACCCCTAATCAAGATTCCCTACCCTACATGCTCACATCTAAACTAACTTCATCTGGCTACCAGTGGCCCCAAACAGTAATACATTTGTTAATAGTTAAAGAAAATTCTCTGTTGGGGAAGAACTGGGTGAGTTAGTGAAAAGTCAAACCTCAGTGCCTGCTAGTTGGCTGAATAAATTTTGTAGTAAATTTGAAACACAATCCTGCTCTAAACAACCAGACATCCAGCTGGTTTGGATTATATTATATTTTAGTAGAGGGCTGCCCTATACTACTCTTCGTGGAATATAATACAATAGCTTTTTCTGATCTTAATTTAGAAAGACTAAAGACTACAGAGGGAGGAAAGGAGGATAGAAGAGAAGAAAAGAAGGAGGAAGGAAGGAAGGAAGGAACGAAGGAGAGAAGGAGGAAGGAGAGCAAGTAGGTAGGTAAGAATGGAAGAAAAAATCAAAGGGGTACAGAGACCAAGGTGAGCAGGGAAATTGTTTAACTAGTCTAGTAGGGTTCTCAGTATTTTCCATGAATCAATTTCCCATCAGAGCCGACTTTAGACAGTGCTTAAACTTGTGAAGTCAGACCGTCACTCTTAAGTTCAAGCCTTCTCTGCGTTTGACCTTCACACTCGGTTCTGACAGCGGTCTGCAGTGCATTTAGAACTTTTTCTGAAAGCGATGCGCAGAAAAGGCTGTTTCATAACAGGACATGAGTATGTGCTCTGGTTCCCCAAGGGATGCCTGGGCTTCTGTTGAGGAGGGTCTCCCTTAGAGTGTGTTGACACTCCTTTGAGCTTTCATGGGCACTGTGCTCTGGTCTCCCCAGGGACACACTGGCCACTCCCAGGGGTGAGAGCCCTTGGTCTCCCAGTGAGCAGCATTCCTAGCAGTGCTGGTATCTCCAAGTAATCAGTTGCCAGGAGGCTAGAGATCATGCACAGCCCAGAAATCCTGCAGAGCCAAGGGGAGCCCTAGAATAACAGGGTCATCTATTCTGGAGGGCATTCCAGGAGGACTGTCACATCCTCCCCCGCGATGGACAACCACATCCTCAGAGCGATCTCTTTCTTCTCATAAGCTTATCCCCAGTACCTTCCGGAATCAATACTGCCCTCTGACACTACTCCATGAATAATGGTGCACATGTGTGTGTGTCTGTTGTGCACATGTGTGTGTGTTTTGGTCAGATACCTTGATTTTAGTTTTGAATTTTTGGTCTTGATCTTTCGTTTTATTTGAAGAAGACTGGGTCTGAGGTGAGCACAGCCCCACATGACCAACAAAGGAAAACCACCACTTGGCCCCCAAAATCTGACTTTCTATAAAGTTACTAAAACTTCTGCAATAATCTTAAATTCCAAAATATTTCCCAGTATATGTTCCAATATATATTTCTTGATGTACACTTTTAGTTGTGTTTATTCATAAATTTTTTTCACTACTATTTTTGGTGGGTTAATGTTATCATTCATCTTCACACCACAGGTTAATCATGTGTGTGTGTGGTTTGTGTAGTTGTGGATTGTGTGTTTGTGTGTGTTAAATGCATGTGCATATGGTGAATGTGTATATTCATGAATATATATGTATGCTGTGTTCTGGGGAGAGTAAAATGGGTGTGATTATGGTGTGTGTATGTGTGTGTATTTGAGGTTGTGTGTGTGTATGTAGTGTGTATGTGATTGTGTCTGGTGGTACACGTGTGCACTGAACTATGTGTATTTGTGCATGGGATATGTGTGGCTTATACCTGGAGGACTGTGTGTGTATATGGAGTGTGGATGGGTATACATAATGGGTGTGGGGTGTGGCATACATGGAATTTGCGTGTGTTAGTATGTATCTATGTATGTTGTGTTTGGGAGAGTGTAAGGTGTGTATGTGAAAATTGTGTGTATACGCACTTGTGGGTACACACTGAATTTCTAGACAATTTTCTGATCTAATAAAGAGATAGTTTAGGAATGTAAGAGGACACTGCTCTATTCCCTTTTTAAAAATCTGTGTTTGAAGTAGACTTTGAATATTTGTTTTCATACACAAAGCAGTTATTCTAGTTTAGAGCCAAAGGCAGCCATCTTGGACTTTTGGGAAAATGCCTAAAATAATACTTCCTAAAAGCAATTTAAAATTGGAATGGACATGCCATTTTTAGGTGTCTAAAGGGATGACAGAAGATAGTTGATGGTATGTTATTTGAGAGAGAAAAAAACTATTAAAATGTTTCTGACTGTAGCAACAATAAAATACTAATGAACCAGAGGAACAGATGGAAACT
The DNA here is from genome assembly GCF_000442215.2 of Lipotes vexillifer. Classification (NCBI taxonomy): domain Eukaryota; kingdom Metazoa; phylum Chordata; class Mammalia; order Artiodactyla; family Lipotidae; genus Lipotes; species Lipotes vexillifer. The sequence continues at coordinate 1,639,709 of NW_006775780.1, read as the reverse complement.
GAAAAGCATGTGCAGTGTCAGAACCCAAAATACAGCGATTTGTTAAATTACAGGGTTTGCTCCCCCACGAGAGGAGCTGCAGTTTGCTGATAACTTGACGACACCCAGGATTCTTACTGTAACACAACAACGCCATTTTCCGCCTGAAACTCGCGGAAACTAATTAATTACATAGCTTTGGTTACCAGGTTAGAACCAAACATTGCTGTCCAATTTCCAAAGACTGAACTTTCTAAATTATCAGAAGAACAGCATTTTCCTAATTGCCCGCTGACTATTGTAGATAGTTACAAAGACTGCTATTAATTGCCGTTAAGGAAAATGCCTCGCGATAAATTCTGTTTGCTTTTTTGACCATTTGGAAAGACTTTTCCTACAGCTTTGAAAATTCTTGAGTCACCCAGACTTCTTTAGTGGACTGAAATTTGTCGTATTGAGTTGTACCTCGAGATGTAATGTGAGAACCAGGAGGGTGAGTGGATCCTGAGAAGGGTTTTACAATAGTGCTGGCTGGGTGTAGGAGGCTAGGTAGGTGATGGGGAAAAAATATTGTTCTCCCTGCTCTAAACAAAAGACCCCATGCTACTCATTTTTTTTTTTTTTTTGCGGTACGCGGGCTTCTCACTGTTGTGGCCTCTCCCATTGCAGAGCACAGGCTCCGGATGCGCAGGCTCAGCGGCCATGGCCCACGGGCCCAGCCGCTCCGCGGCATGTGGGATCTTCCCGGACCCGGGCACGAATCCGGATGCGCAGGCTAAGCGGCCATGGCCCACGGGCCCAGCCGCTCCGCGGCATGTGGGATCTTCCCGGACCCGGGCACGAACCTGTGTCCCCTGCAACAGCAGGCGGACTCTCAACCACTGCGCCACCAGGGAAGCCCGCCCACGCTACCTCTTAATAAAGAAGTGAGATTTTAGAAGCTTCCTGAGCACAGACAAATGGGAATAATGTTCTGTCCTTTTTTTTGTTGTTTGTAAGAAAAACAATTTCGTTTTATTTCTTTTTCCCTAGAACTGGAAACCAAAATGCATGCAGGAGGCCCAATGGGAATTATAAAGGAGCAGACACTTGCCTTGAGTCTCCGGTGGTTCTCTGGGCTTTTCCTCTCCCTTGTCACTTCCCCCAGCACTTGCTACATTCCTGCAGCCAGGGAAACAAGCCCTCTCATGGCCAGTGGGAACGTGAATGGATAGAGCCACACTGGAGAGCAGCTTGCCGGAATCTACTAAAATTGTGACTGTACACACTCTGTGCCCAGTAAGTGTACTTCTCAATACCTTGCCTAGAGAAACACTCATCCACAAACACCGGGAGGATGGTGCTAGGGTGGCCAATGCAGCATTGTTCGTAATAACGGAGAATTGGAAGGGAACTTTGTGTTTACCAATAGTGGAAGGGCTCGGTAATAGACGGTGTACTTAGGTTATTGAACTATTGGCAGCACTTTATATAAGATGGGTTTATATTAGTTGACACCACAAGACTTCCAACGTATAGCACTGAGTTAAATAAAAGCAAGCAGCGGAACAACAAAAAAAAAGAGCAGGGCCTCATTACTCATGAATACCATATACGCAAATTCACCTATTCACTAAAATGTATTTGTAATTCTAAAATCAATACTTATGGAAAATTCACAAACATGCACAGAGTGGTGAAAAATTTAAGCTGCCTGACGTGCACATTTCCAACTTAGGCTGAGCAAGGTAACTCTGCTTTCTTCTCTCAGTTCTCATCCTGTAAACAAATGTCTTGTCTACAGTCTATTTAGTGTCGTGGCTTTTTTTCACATTTTTGTGCTTTCTGTTGATCATTTTGCTGTTAAAATGCCCTCCAACATAGCGCTGAAGCACTGTCAAGTGTTCCTAAGTGCAAGATGGCTGTGACGAGCCCTGCAGGTAGAATACACGTTTTAGATAAGCTTCATTCAGGTATGAATCATGGTGCTGTTGGCTGTGAGTTCAGTGTCAATCAATCAACAGCCTGGTCCATCCAGAAAAAAGGAGAGGAAATTCATCAACCTGTACATGAGGCCACTCCAGAGGTTTTAAAGCTAACATTTACGGTGCTATGGAAAAAGATGGAAAAGTAACTATATAGATTTGTGGATTCATGTGCTGATGACCGATAAAAAATGTGGAGTGGACAGCATTGTTGTGAGGCTGAGAGCCAAAGGAATTAATGGTCCTGTCACCCAGGGTCAGGAAAATGTCAAACCCTTCTCAGCTAGTGCTGGGGGCTTGTGCATTTCAAAAAGCAACGCCACATGAAAAGTGTTACATTTGCAGAGGCTGTGAAAGAAATTTTTTTTTTTTTTTTTTTTTGCTAGGTGTTATACAGGGAAAGGGGTAAGTGGCAGAGTAGGTTTTCAATGATGATGAGACTGGCTTGTTTTACAAGAATACTGGCAAATGAACCTGTATAACACGAATGGCCATCTGGTTGACTGTAATGTGGCCAGAGGCATGAAGGAATGTCCCCCCATCTTTCCTCTAGGAGCAAAGAGTTCAATATCTGCTAATTCAGTGTCCATGGCACCTTACAAAATATAACTACTGCAAATAATGAGAATATACTGTAAATCTTTGTCTGTGTGTGTATGTGTGGAAATACCTAGTAGCAACTGAAAATGATTCCCTAATAAGTGAGGTTCCATTTAATTTCCCCAAATTTCTCCAATCACAAATTTAATATTTCCAGGTCAGTCAATACTTCCATTGCACATGTTAGCCATGTGATATTTTTATAAGTTTTTTGTTTGTTTTGTTTTACTTTAAAATCTGTTAATCCTTTAACTTTTTTTTTTTTTTTTTGCAGTACGCGGGCCTCTCACTGTTGTGGCCTCTCCCGTTGCAGAGCACAGGCTCCGGACGCGCAGGCTCAGCGGCCATGGCTCACGGGCCCAGGCGCTCTGTGGCATGTGGGATCCTCCCAGACCGGGGCACGAACCCATGTTCCCTGCATCAGCAGGCAGAGTCTCAACCTCTGTGCCACCAGGGAAGCCCATCCTTTAACATTTTGAAATGAGTTTTGAACATCAGCTGACATGGGAATTGTGGCTGGTATTCTTTTTTCTAATTGCTTTAGCTATTTTTTGAGGTTTTGGAGGGTTTGTTTTTAGACGTTGGCTTTTTGATAAAAATGGAAGGTAGTTTGGCACTGACTGTATCCCTCTACGAATTATCATAATTGGGGGATATACACTCAAGTCTCAACGGATGGCTAAGTATTCGTTATTTCCTAAATGAGAAATTGGATTTTTCTTCCTTCAGCAAAAATCTCATAGGGTTCCTTGTCAAAGGCACCATTTACAAGCTTTGGGGGCACTGCAGTGTATGTGTGTAATTGAGGCAAAATCTGAAAAATAAGAAGGTCTCTTCTTATCTACACAGATCCTATACTCTTCTAAGAATCTAAGAATTATTTTTAAAATCACCTTGGAATATAAATTGAAAACTGAAGTGTAATAAGAAAATAAAAATTTCTACTCCACCTCCGCACAGATTCCCCATCTCCAAGAAACTCTGACGGTGGTTTAGAGGACTGGGCAGAAATCTAATTGTTCTACTTGATTGCAAGTCAGGGGATATGCAAGGAGAAGATGCATCTGCCTAGGCAAATGTATTATTAAAATCTTTTAAATATGCTTGCACAGAGTGATGGCAACGTTATTGCACATAATTTTAAGATAATTGAATTCTGCATCCATATGACTTCCTCTGTGTTCCTCTCTGTTGCTCTCTGGCCCATCAACCTTCCTGTGCTTGTCCTGGACTCTGTTCCCACCTCTGCAGATACATGCACAAGGGCCTTGAACTAGACACTGTGTTTACAGCATGGACGTGGTAGATGGATTTATCTTTCATTCAGTCTTCACCATGACAATTTTCAGATGAGGTCAGTGTGACTCAGAAATTCAGTAACTTGGCCTAGATCATACACTGAGAAGTGAGAGAAGTGAGATTCAAACACAGGATATGTGACTCCAGTATAACGCTTCACTCACAGAGTGCCTGGGAGGAAAGAAGTGTGTGTGTGCGTGTGTGTGCGCACGTGCGTGCGTGTGCGTGCGTGCGTGTGCGCGCGTGTGCGCGCGTGCGTGCGCACGTGCGTGCGTGTGCGTGCGTGCGCGTGCGTGCGTGTGTGCGTGTGCGTGCGTGCGTGTGCGCGCGTGTGTGTGTGCGTGCGCGTGTGCGTGTGCGCGCGTGTGTGTGTGCGTGTGCGCGCGTGCGTGCGTGTGCGCGTGTGTGTGTGCGCGTGTGTGTGCGTGTGCACGCGTGCGTGTGCGTGTGTGCGTGTTCTCCTCCCCACCTCCACTCCTACTCCCAAATCCAGGGACCAGCCCTCCATTTCCCGTACCCATCCCTGACCCCAGGCCCCACTGCCTGATGCAATGAGACCAACCTCAAATCAGCAGTCCTGACTCTGTCCTTCTCGTCCACCAAAATGCCCTTCCTTGGGCTCCCAGCCTCTGGAGCCTATGACCTGCCACCAAAGGGACAAGGGGTTCTCCCAATGTAACAATAGGGGGCTTGTGTGTTTAATGGCTGGACTTACCCTCAGAGGATGAGGCCTTACTGCAGAGAGGCAGCTGGGGTGGGAATTTCGGTCATTGAGAAGGCATAGGAGAATTGGGGTTCCTCTGGGGATTTGTCGTGTAGTCTAATCACATCATATAAACACATGTCCACCCACTCAGCCTGTGGCTAGGCTCAGCCTCGTGTCCCACCTACCAGGAGAGTGGTTTGCCCTAAGGAACCAAGACTGCTGGCCCACAATGAAGACCAGCATACCCTCAGTGTGCTTGGGGACACATCCGAGGCCCCTGCCACGACGTTTGGGATTCAGTGTGCCCCCTCCCCTTTTAGTATCAATACAGTCACAGCCCTCCCTGTGGATTCCGCAGACAGACATGCTAACCAGACACTACAGGCCAGTTGTCTCCTTAGAGAATTTCCATCCCTCCTGGAAAGCAATGCAGAGTAGGACGACAGGAGCTATTTCCAGAAGAGGGTGCACGTTTTCAGGTTAAGAGCAAGGACTTTGAGTCAGACTGTTGTGTTCTCCAAACTAGGCTCTGTCCTGAACTACCGATGGGACAATGGGCTTGTGTGTCAAACTCTCTGACCATCAAGCCCCATGTGTACGTGAGAATAACTCTCACCACTTCACAGGCTGCCGTGAGGATTAAGTGTTATGATACCTGCAGAGGTTTCTTGCACACCGTGCATGATCAGTCGAAGTCATTTTTCTTTTCTTGCTATCAAAGCAAGTCCCCACTATCACTCTAGTACAGAAAAAAAATATTTTGAGATCAGGGTTCTCTCTCTCTCAATCTATCTTTCTGGCTTACATATTTTTCAAAAGTGTTGTATGAGACAACTGTACAAACCTTCCTCGGCAGAGTCAGCTGGTAACAGCAATGTGTTTTATCAAGGACAGAGAACGCCCCCGTTCCCCACCTTGTCCACACATTGGTCTTAAGCATTGCTCATTTTTGTGCTGTACCTACCCATTCACTATCTGCCAGACTCCACTGCAAAATCTGCCTTTGTTCCTGCCCCAAGAGATAATTTTCTCTTTCCTTGCTCCCTACGGACTCTCCTTTTCTTTCCTGATGTCAATTGAAAACTTACCTTTTCCTCCCCAATCAATTCGTCTTAAATTCCATCTCCCACTGCTATGATTTTCCTTCAGCATCTGAGTTGTTTAACTTACTGCATGCCACGGGGGATACAGATGCGCAGCAGATGCCAGGCTAAGTGGAAGGAGCACTGTGTCAAATGGAAAATGTATTCAGGTTGTCATGGGGATGGAGTGTTATTTTCCTGAAGACCTCTGGCCCTGAAACTTGGTTGAAAGTTAAGATTTTTTTTAACATCTTACTGAAGCATAACACCTGAGAAGAAGAAAAAAAAAATGGACGCATCAGGATTGCATGGCTGGGTGAATTTCACAAACTGAACACACCTGGGTAACCAGTACCCAGACCAAGTAAGAGAACATTGTCAGAACTCCACTTACCTGCCCATCATCACCCTCACAAGGGTTACCACTATCCTGACTTCTAGCAGCATAAATTAGTTTTTGAATTTTGTATGGATGAAACCACACATTGCTGTACTCTGTTCTGTCTGCCTTCATTCCTTAATTATTGTTTATGAGCATTTTTCATATCTGCTTTATGTCATAGTAATTCATGTTTTCCCATTGCTGGGTAGTGTTCCATTGTATAAATATGACACGATTCTTTATCTATTCTATTGTCAATGAGCATTTGGGGAAGTCTCCAAAGTAAGGCTCTTATGAGAAGTTACGCTATGAAGATTATGGTTCATGTCTTTTGGTGCACATATGTGTTCCTTTGGGTACACATCTAGCAGTGGAATTGCTGGGTCCTAGGTATCCATACATTCAACTGCAGCAGACTACCAGCAAAGTGGTTGGATCATTTTATGCTCTCATCATAATGGTATAAGGGTTCCAGTTACTGTACATACTCACTAATACTTGGTATCATCTGTGATGTTTTCTGTTTTCCTTTTGCTTGCTTTTTGGCATTCTGGTGGATGTGTAGTTGTACCTCACTATGGTTTTAATTTGGTTTTTCCAAATGACAAATGAAGTCGAGCACCTTTTCACATATTTATTGGCCACTTGGGTATTCTCTTTTGTGAAATGTCTATTCAAATCTCTTATATATTTTTAAAATGTTGTTACTGTCTTTTTCTTACTGATTCAAAGATTTAAGGTTTTACATGAGACTAAAGTTAGAGAGTTGGTCACACTTTTATGAGCTTTTCTAGCACTCATCTTGACTTTACAATAACTATAGATGTCTCCAGTCATCTCTAATGGTGTCTCTGTCAGAAATTTCTCTAAGCAATATAATTTTATTCAAAAAAGGCACCCTATAGCACTCTGAGAAACAATGTATGGAGAATCGGAAACCTGGTTTGGTTATTTCACTGGATAGCTCTGTGACGATAGGCAAATCTTTGTATCCTCATCTGAAAAATAAAAAATTTGGATCTGAGATCTGCCAGTTCTAAGAATCTAATAAAATACCAATAAGGTCTAGAGTTTGGAGGGGTGAAGAACAGAGAAAAAGGAAACTAGAAACTTACACAATTTCCACAAAATTGGTAAGTTCTGCTTTAAAATTAAAAGGACATCAAACATTCTAACCTTAATTTCATCATTTCTTCCACGCTCTTGCATGTTTTAAATTTTCCTGAATTGTGAGTTTTCCATGTTAAAGGAAGAGAAATTTTATATCAACAGGCTCTCTTTCTCCTTCTCCTCTTTCTTTTATGGAAAATAGTACCTAGATCAGAATTGACTAAAAAAAAACAAGACAAAAAAACAAAATTTCTTGGTTTTTTTGAGTGTGTGTGTGTGTGTGTGTGTGTGTGTGTGTGTGTGTGTGAAATGGAGCTAAGAGAAAGCGCTTGTTATCTCCTGTGACCCAACTGTACGCCTTCTCTCAAGACCAGGCTATTGAATCTGCCCTCCTTTCTCTGCAATTTTACTTCCATTAACAGACCCTCCTAAGCATCTAAAGTAAAGCAGGTACCACAAGCCTGAAACCTCCATCTCCTTCCTTCCCTTTCTCACTAGCAGCTTAGCTCCAGCTGCCAGATGATAAGCTCTGTTTTGGCCTCATTCTAACTTCCAGCATATAGAAACTAATATAAAAAATGCTTTCACAACCTCAGAGAAAAGAAAGATTTCACACAATAAGATGTAAAACCCCCTAAGCATAGAAGAAATTATTAATAAATTAGACGTTAAAATTAAGAATTTAGGTTCGTCCAAAGACACGATTAAGAGAATAAAAAGGCAAGGCACAGTGTGGGAAAAGATATCTGATACATGTATAACAAATGAAGTTCTTGTATCCAGATTATATTAAGAAGAAAACTTATAAATCAATGTCTTTTGACAGTTACCCAATGAAAAATGGGCAATAGCTTTGAACAAACACTGACAAAAAGAGGATAAATTCATAAACAGATACAACTTCATTAGTAATCAGAAAAGTGCTTATTAACATTTCAAAGAGATATGGCATGCACACCAGACTAGTGAGTATTTAAACATATCACAGTATTGAATGTTGATGGAGGTATAGAACAATATAAAAATCTCATACCTAGCTAGTGGAAGTGTAAATCAGAACATGCAGTAAAAAACAAACAAACAAAACAGCTTGGGAGTATCTACTATGGTTAAAGATCAAAGATACATAAAATCTGTGGCTCAGTAATTGTACTCCAAAAAACAACCTACAGAAATGCATACATATGTGCACCAAAACCTGCGTACTTGTTAATAGGTGCATTATTCTCTGAAACAAAATGTTAGAAACAACTTAAATGCCTGTGAATAGTACAAGATAAACTATTCAATATTATGTATTCATACAGAGAGTACTATACAGTAATGAAAATGAATGGCTAAAGTTATATGGAAAAAGATGGATGAATCTTTAAAATACGAGGCTGGCTAAAGAAACCAAATGTGAAAGAATATATGTTATTTGATTCCACTGACATAAAATCCAAAAACAGGCAAAGCTGGACTATTTTATTTACGGATTGTTAAAATGTAAAGAAAAGCATAGAAGTGACAGCCTAAACACTAGAACAGTGGCGACCTCTAGCGGGAGGAAGAGGTATGCAATGCAGTTTCTGGATTTCTGGCAATGTTCTCATTCTTGACCTGGTGGTAACTTTCACAATGAATTCTCACGCTGCATAACAGTGTTTTAGAGACTTTTCTATATATATTTTATTCCACGATATATAAATTAAAATAATGTGTGTCGTGTGTGGCACTTAGTAAGTGCTCAATAAATATCAATTATTATTATCATAAACACATGATAATGCTAACTTTATTTTTATCCTCCTTTGTACTTTACAAAGTGTTTTTCACAAAAGTCACCTCATTTTAACCCAGGCATTGTTATTATTGCTATTTCACACATGAGAAAACTAAAGTTTAATCTTCACACACACGAATACACACACGCTCAACCAGGTTATAACACAGCTGGAACCACAACTCTGGCCTTCTGGTTTCAAATCCCAACCCTGTTTTCTAGACTTCTATCTGCCATGTTGGTTAATGGAAGGAAAATGAGCAGAGAGCTTGACAATCTAAAATTCCACCCATAGCTAGTACCGCTTGACTGTGTGACCTGAGTCAAACTCCCTGATGTTTGTATGCCTTGGTTTTCCCGTCTGTTAAAGGGACACAAAGACTTCCTATTCTGCAAAGAACTTCATGAGGATGAAGACAGATGACAGAAATGCACTCATGTTGAAATGTGTGTGAAAATGCTACACAAATGTAATGGGTGCTATTTTGATGTACTTTGACCTATGCTTTGAGCCTGAGCTGAATTAACTGTCGATGCTAAATCAGCATTGATGCGAGTACGTCTCTCTCCTCCTCTCAAGGTTTCCATCCATCCACCCACCAAAATAAATAAATAATAGAGAGATTAATCTAATTGGAAAGCTTGCACATTGGAGCCAATTATAACCAAGCTGCCTATGCCCAACCCAGCCAAATGTAACTGGAAGCAGCAGAAAGCATACATCTTTCCTTTACTGAAAGTTGATACAAAACATTTTCTCAATGCATCATCCTGAGAGAGGTTAAAGTACACAGTCTGGGAAATTAAGCTTATTCTCAGTCTGCTTTCATGGAAAACAATCTCTAGGACTTTCTCGTTTGTCTGCTGACAGAGGGGCATCAGCTGGGAAGATTACGTCTGTTATCAAGGAAAGCAATGAACTTTCCATTTACACTGGACTTTTAAAATCTGATGAGAGAAAAGGTGCATTTATCTAGTCTTTTAACGTGGAAAAAGAAACCCTACAATTCGTACATTATACCTGCCGAGAATCTAAAGTGAGGTCAAGACAAAAGCAGATTACTTTTGATAGCATTAATAAGAGTTTATTGCAAGGCCTGCAAGCCAGATCTCCCTTTGTGGGTTTCTGGATGGCTCTGGGAGCTGGGCTATTCTTAGAGTAATGAGAAAGAGCCTTATCTCACACCATAGGAAATTCAAAGATTCCTACGGCTTCAGAAATCTTACTGATGCACTTTAGTAGACCTAAAAGCCAGAGTGGTTACTCATCACAAATACCTGTCCAATTATGGGAGGTAAAGGAGGAATTTTAAGAAACACAGACATGCAGTTTCCAAGATGGCATATTAACACCATTGAAAAGGACCCTCATCTAACTGTTTCCATGACTAAATCATGTTCTAAGTACTAGCAGTATAAGTAATAGTGAATTAGAGTTATTCATTACAGGTATCAGACACTGACTCTGACTTAAGTAATGAGGAATATATTTGAAAAATATTGGCAGCTCAAAGAATGAGTGAGTGGTTGGGTTTTGAAGAATGTAGGAGCCCAGCGCAGGAAGCAGGAAGCAAGAGGCACACCAATAGTTTCCTGTCTGGAAAACCCTAGCCAAGATACCACCTTATCATGTAGGATCTGCCATCACTGTGTTCTCAGGTCACTGCCTCAAGATTTAGTCCCAGAAGAGACCACCTGGTTGCTTAAGTTTGAGTCATAGGTAATCTCCCTCCCTCCTAAATAAACTTACATAGGAGACAAGAGAGATGGAATATGGCCCTACTCAGCTTAAAAAATAGACACTGCATACTTGAACTTCCTCTCCCACCAAGACTATAAATGGGCTCTTAGGGAA
>NW_006775780.1:1562146-1628202 GCF_000442215.2 Lipotes vexillifer | reverse complement strand
GGGAAAGAAATGGATGCTGTATGGGTCAGTTTTTTAATTCAGTTATGCCAAGTAACAAGCACTCCAAACTCCAGTGGCTTACAGCAACCATCATTTATGTTTCGTGCTCATGGGTCTGTGAGTAGACTAGGATGGCTTTGCTTCAGGTGACAGATTGACTGGGGCTGCCTCCAAACCACAGAGCATATCCAGATCTGCTCCACACCTTTCCATGTCCTCCTTGGACCAACGGCTACTCCAAGCATGTTATTTTCTCAAGGAAAATCACAACAGCACAGGAGGGTAAATTGCTGCTTGCTTCATCTCTGCTCACATTCCTTTGGTCAAAGCCCAGCACATGCTCAAACCCAAATTCAGTAGGGCAGCCAAGTCTACTCCACCCCAAGAGAGAGCAGGAGGAAAGTGAATAATATTGGTAACAATAATGCAATCTCACAGGGATGCTAAGCAAGCACCCTCTACACATACACCTTAGTCACCTCACTGTTAACTCCCCAAAGCCTCCATTTTGTGTCTGATCCAAATCTTTAGATAAAAATTCATGAAAAAGATCTCGGTCACTGTTGCTGGAGGATACGCACTGATTGTCCTTACATGTGTCCTACAGATCTCAGTCCCACTTTCTTGGCTAAATGTAAAAGTGCTTTATTTTCACTTTTAGATAATGAATGCCTTTAGGGCAAAGCATGTATTTTTGTGAGGATTCTTGCAGATGCTTGGCTTGTAGTTGTTTTCCTTGAATTGCTGGTGAATGAAACAGTGGGTCTTATGGGATTTTTGCCAGCCACTGTTCTCATAGGGCTCCCCAGCCTGAGAAGAAGGTGGGCATCTCTGGTCTAGGGCAAAACCAGTGGTTTGGGTCAAAGTTTGTTTAGACGTAACACCTAGTTTTCATGAAGCCCAGCATGAAGGACAGACAAGTCATTTACCTCCTCAAGTCTCACGTCTGGCCCCTTATCCCCCCAACTCCTGACTCCATCCACTGCCAGTCAAGGTCGAAGGCACTCCATAAATGAAGGGAATGTCTACACCATGTCTAAGAAGTTCCTTCAAGTTTCGTCTTCTTTGTACTTCTGTCTCAACATCATTGTTGTCACTATATGGCTTTTTCCTTCTCCAAGGCACGTAGTGTGCTCTCAATTCATGTTTGTCATAAAGAATATTCTGTGCCAGGTACTAATTTTAACACGAATTACCATATTTAGTCCTCACAGCTTCTATATTAGGCAAGAACCATTACCATTTGTCACCACTTTGCTTGGCAGCTCAGCCTGGACTTTGCTTGATCCACACTATTTGCCTTGTTGGAGAGGTATAAAAGTGTGAGTGTTGAAAGTGCAGATTCAGGAGCCAGACAGCTTGGGTTCAAGTCCTACTCTCAACCTGTACTATCTGTGTGACCTTGAACAAGATACTTAACTTCTGAGTGCCTCAGTTTCCTTTTCTACATGGATGTTGTAATATTACTTAACTTTAAGCAGTGTTGTCAGTATTGGGTGGGCAAAAGCACCCAGAACAATGCCTGAAACATTACAAGCATTTGATAAATGTTTGGAAAGGCCCTTGACCCTCCATCCATCTGCTTGGCTCGTTACCTCATGGCCCAGTCTCCCCACATCGAGGACTGACTCCCACAGCTGAGACTGAGACATAATTCTGGTCCATGGAGACTGGAACGGGTCTGTACAGATGGGTCTGTACCATCTCATCAAGAAGGTCCATACTCACTCCCACCTTGACAAAAAGAACAAAATCCCTTAGGCTCTTCTGTACATTTTTCTCACTCACATTGGAGTATTTTTGTTCATTCTCCTTCATCAACACCTGTCTAGAGGATAGCTAGTTTTTGATTATGGATTTTGGTGGCTTAAGCCAATTTTTTTATTTTTTTATTATGAATTTGACAGCTTAGAATTGTTCTTAATTTTGGACATTTATATCTCATTTTCTGTATGAGAAAATCTAGGAATTATAGCATTAACGTCACAGTAAGTAATATTAAAATAAATGGCAAGCTCTGAATTCGGGAATTAAAACACCTAATAATTGGATTGGAGAAATGTAAAAATGCTGGATTCAGTGAACCAGCACCAGTCTAATTTAAATGTCTAATTAAAAGTTATTTGAAGGCACCGCATACACAAACTGCATTGCAGTCTTCTAGGGCTGGGAAGGAAGCTTGGTAACCAGAAGAAAAATCAGAATTGCATGAGGAAATGGGAATGGACTGTAATCTTTAAGAAGAGTGCTCCATTTTAATCAAGGCATGTCCAACTCTACATCCCATTACCACTTCATTAAAACACGCTGTCCCTAGTGCTGAAACTGCTGTTTGTTGTTTAACAGCAGAGTAACCGTGCTTCAAGCCAGGAAAGGAGGTAGCGGCGCCCAGCTGCGCGCAGGAGCTTTCGTTGGCTGAGGCACCAGTCATCCAAAGTTGTCTGAGAGTTACAGAGGAAGAAAAAGAAGAAGAGTTGTGATTAGGCGAGTTTAGATGAGAACTGACTTGACAAGAACAAGCCCGCCAGTCTGCAAGCTGATCCACAAAGTGGTCTATTCATAGCAGAAGGCTATTTAGCACATTGTCAAATATGGCATTCTAAAAATGCAGCATGATCGTTGGTACAAATAACTAATGAACAGTGACATATTTAGATTGCCTGGGTGGCAAAAGTGTCTGGGTGTGTGTGCAGTTAGGCAAAAAAAAAGCTCCATCACCATATGGGGGGGATAAAAAGGAAGGAAAAAAAACTGAAAATGTCCAAAGTAAAATTCTAAAATTGGGTTTGTTTTCAGAGGTTACCAATTCTGGCTCTGTCAATTTGTCACTGTCACCTTCGTCTCTCAGTTTTCTCATCTGTAATATATTATAGGATAATAGTTGTACCTAATTTGCCACCTTCTGATAATTAAATTAAGATTAAGGAGTAAGCTCTCAATAAATATTGGTTGTTCTCATTATTAATATTATTATTGACAGATTTTTTTCTCACCTAAGGAAGTGTGAGGTGTAATCATTTGTATAGGTATCACTAAACTGAACCTAAATGCTAAGCTGACACCATTTATAGTGTTAGTTAAATGGTCCTTCTGTTTCTGAAGGAGATAATTTCTTTCTCTAAAGATTTGTCCTGTGTTTAAGAGGTCAAAAAATAGGCTGCGTTCTTTCAAGCACCTCTTACTTTTTCCTTTCCCCCCATTTTCTTAATGTCATCAGTTCATTCATTCATTCATTCATGCATGCATTTTAAAAAGCTCTTTTAATGTATCAATCTCTTGTGATAGACTAGGTTGCCTAGAGATGTCAATAAAGAACTTTAAAGATTTTCTGTCATGAATGAAAAGAACTACCATGAATACAACAATCTCCAGTATATCACACACTAATAAGCACACACACATGTTAAATAGTTTTTGTTATTATCTCCATGTTACATATGAGGAAACTGAGGCTTAGAGGAGGGAATATCTGCCTCAGGCACTCTGCCTTCAGGACTCAGGGAAGGTACTGTGATGTCCAATCTGTACTCACACCTCATTCAAGGGGTTGCTGACCTTCTCTTCCCTTTCTCAGGACTCTACAAAGGAAACAGTTCAGGGAAATGGGGTGACTTTGGGACTAATAGTTCCCAGTAAAGGATAAATTCCCAGCTCCTCTCCCTTCCCTATGAGACACTGTCAACAAAAAGAAAAATCACTGTAGTCAAAATGGGGTGTACACAGCAGATGAATAATCCCTTATCTTTAGTTCCACTTCTCTTCCTAATGAATAAGTGAGTAAATCAATAGATCCTTAGGTCTTAGGCGCCCCTTTTTACTCCAAGCAAGTGTTGTTTTTGTTTTTTGGGGTTTTTTTATTTTTAAGCTAAGCAACCTAAACAACCAGAGGCCATTTTCACAGTTTACCATCTAACAAAACACAGCAGTGGTAATTAAAACAATCTGGGGGAAGGGAAAGAAGGAAGGGAAATCTGTCACTGCTGAGACTATCAAGTGGAGAATACAGGGTGCTGGGAAATGAAGCAGAAACACCGACAATTTGTTAGATCTAACCGCAGGCTGACAGATAATAAAAAGATGAGGCAGAGATTGTTGCTGGGAAATGTCAGCTTTACATGAGCTGCCTGTGGAAAAACTCTGAAAAGGCACCCATAATTTTCGTCTTCTGCCAAAGCCAGGAAGGAACTGAATTCCCTTTGCACAAATGGGAATTAGTACTCTGTAGTCATTGGCATAGATTAGTTTTGGAAAGGAATGACCATGTCCCTATGTCAGCTTAAAATCAAGCGTTAAAAAAAAAAGTCAACCCATATCTTGACTTTAAAGTACTGCAAGTTTTCCTAGATTTTAAGAATACTGCAAGTCTTTCAGGGGCATAGTCTCCTTTTCCCTGTTCTAAGGTATTTCACCAAGCCCCCATCCCATTGGCTGAATCCTTTTAGCCCTCTGACTGGGATGAAGTTGCTCAGTAGCTTCCCGCCTCCAACTTGAACCCCATCAGGTAAAACCAGCAAGAACTACCCTGCAAGACCCCCTACTGCTCTTGATCTATTGCAGGAAAGATTTTCCCAGTCAGATATAAACCATGAAATCCAATCAATAATTTTTTGTCCTCTATATCTCAAATAGTTGTAGTCTTTGGGAACAATATCATTAAAGATTTGAGAATTCTTACATGATAGGAGAAATAATCATTGAATTTGGAGCAATTCTGCTAACCTCATTTCTCTTGTCATGCTGGTTGGCTAAAGGACATAGATTGGACAAATAACAACAATAGCAACAAAAATAATGATAGCTACCACTGTGAGAAAAGCTCTGCTCTTTATTGTAAATGTTGTTGTTATTTTACTTCAAAGCAATCCTGTGACGTGGAGACACTTACTATCCCCACTTCACAAACCAGGAAATTCCCACATTGGTTTAAAATGGTGGATGGCATTCAATGCTCAAAAAAACTAAAATTAAAACTTCGAATCATTTGATTTACCATAACAAAAATATAAGAATAAAATGAAATGTGGGCTACTTGCATAGCCAGAGAGGGTTTTCCAGTATTTAGAAATTCAATGGGTTTAAGTCAGATAAAAGTAGAACAGTTAATTACCTTTGTCTAGTTCCATTTTGAATTGTCTTTGAAGAACAACAATTCTAGTCACAAGAAAACCTTCTCAACAGCATCATTTGATGCAGAAGTTGGAGAACAGAAAATATTAAGGAATGGGGCTAGAAGAATATGCATCCAACAGGTAAAAGTGGCAACCTTAAAGGAGTGGGAGGTGGAATTACATATGTTTCTTTGCCCACGCATTTTCTAAATTTTTGTTTAAATAAAAGACTAAAAAAAATGCAAGAGGCTATAAACTTTTCCAAAGAATTGTGTCTATTTCTAAATGAGCAATCTATGCTTTTAAATTCAAGAGTCTAGAGTAAGTGCCTACCAAGACGCATTTCTTAGATCTCTGCTTTCTCTCCTTAACTGTTCCTGCTGGCAATTTAGAAATGACCTGTTGTTATTATTGGCACTACCCGACCTCCAGCCAACCAGTCCAGAGTCAAGACGGAGCGATATCTTGAGAGAACACAAGGCAGTTCTGGGCAGAACAACCCTGGATGTTCATTTCAGAGAGAGAGGCCCCAGCCTGAGAGAGTGAGAACAATCCAAGGAGGAAGAAATAAGTCATGACAAAGAGAGAAAGCAAGTCAAGACAAAGAGAGATAAGGTTCAAAGTAGGGCAGAGGCAAGGAGGCACAAAGCTGTGGAACAAAAGTAATTCAGAAGCAAGTCTTGCAATTATCAGAGTCTAGTCACTAAGTCTGGTGTATACCCAGTTGGCCTTAGGTCTACTTGAACATATCATAGTCCTTGACCAGAGAGGCCAAAGGCTCTAACATCTTTACCATCACCCTCATTTCCCAAAGGGTATCATTTTGACCTCTCCATTGATTGCTATTTCAGTAAGCCATGTTCTGTACTGGAAGTCACTGAAGACATTTTGTGCTCAGAGAGAGAGTGACAAGGACAGTATTTGTAAGTAGAAACAGTACTGGTAATAATAATAATAGTTTCAAAAGCAGTAAAAGTAGTAATAGTAGTTGTAATAGTCATTTAATGAGAGCTTACTTTGTGCTTTCACTGTGTCGCATTTGCTTGTCCTAGAATAACTCATTAAATCCTCACAACTCTGCTTCACCCATTTTGCAGAAGAGGAAAGTGAGTCACAGAGTTAAGTTACTGGTCTAAAGATCTGCAATTAGCAAAGGTTGGAGTGAGATTAGAATCAAAGTCAGTCTGAATATGGGGCCTCTAAAACATAAATGAGGACTTTCACTTGCAGGAGGAAGGATTAGACATACTGTGGCCCATTTCTTCTGCTATAGATACAACTAAAATCCCTAGATATTAGAATAATTTTAAAAAATAAAAGGACTCTGAAATACAGAGAGAATAAGGCAGATAAACAAGGGAACAGTTCCCTGGATATACTTTTTGCCTCATATATTCCAAACTTGGAGCTGAAGAAGGTGGCAAAATAGAAATCTCAATGGGCACAGACAGATAAAGTCCCCCAATAAAAGCCTGCTCTTCTAGCCAAAGGACCAGGAAAAGAGAAGCCTAGCAAGCCAGAAGAATTTTAGACAGTAACCACATTTCTGCAGCCACATAACCCAGAAAAAAAAAACCTGTAAACCCACCCATGGCAGTAAGTACATTAAATGTAAATAGTCCAACTACATTAATTATAAGACATAGACTGGCAGAGTGGATTAAAAGTATCACCCAACTATAGGCTGCTGCATACAAAAAAAAAAAAAAAAAAGTCAAATGCAGCACTATAGACAGGTTGAAAGTAAAAAGGATGGAAAAACATATATCATGCAAATACTAATTAAAAGAGGACACAAATTACCAGTGAGAGGTGATTAAAAGTATCCCCCAACTATAGGCTGCTGAAAAAAAAAAAAAAAAAAAAAAGTCAAATGCAGCACTATAGACAGGTTGAAAGTAAAAAGGATGGAAAAACATATATCATGCAAATACTAATTAAAAGAGGACACAAATTACCAGTATCAGGAATGACACAGGAGATATGAATACAACCCAATTCTTTGAAAAACATAAACTACAACAAATTACTAAATATTAAATAGGTAGTTGGAGTAGTCCTATAAATATTAAGCTCTTTGACTATATCATTTTAAAATTTCCAAAAAGAGAAATCTCTAGGCTCAGATGGTTTCACTGGAGAAATCTACCAAATGATTAAAGAAGAATTAATATCAAATTTATATAATCTCTTCTAGAAAAACATATAAGTGAGTTCAGCAAGGTCACAGAATAAAAGATAAATGTACAAAAATAATTATATTTCTATATGCTACTGAAAGGTACGTGTACACTGAAATTATATACGCAATACCATTTTCAAGTGCTCAAAAATGAAATATTTAGATATAACTCTAACGAAACATGTATAGGACTCATGTGCTGAAAACTGCAAAACACTGATGAAATAAAGAAGAGATTAAAAAGTGGAGATACCGCGCTTCCCTGGTGGCGCAGTGGTTGAGAGTCCGCCTGCCGATGCAAGGGACACGGGTTTGTGCCCCGGTCCAGAAAGATCCCACATGCCGCAGAGCGGCTGGGCCCGTGAGCCACGGCCGCTGAGCCTGTGCGTCCGGAGCCTGTGCTCTGCAATGGGAGAGCCCACAACAGTGAGAGGCCCGCGTACCAGGAAAAAAAAAAAAAGTGGAGATACCTACCATGTTCATGTATTGGAAGACTCATCATGGTAAAAATGTTAGTCAGTTCTCCTCAAACTGATATACAGCTTTAACGCAATTACTGTCAAAAGATAAACAACAACTTTTGTAGCTATAAAGATAATTCTAATATTCACGTGGAAAGACAAAAGTGGAAATAGCTAAAAAAAAAAATCCTGAAACATAATAATATAGTGTTAGGAATCTGTTTTCCTGATTACAAGACTTATTATACATCCACAGTAGTCGAGCCTGTGTAGTACTGACAGAGGGATAGACACATAAACCAATGAATGAGAACAGAGAACCCAGAAATAAAACCACACAAATATGTCCAAGTGATTTTTGACAAAGGTACAAAAACAATTCAATGGATAAAAAGTAGCCTTTTCAACAAATGATAGTGGAATAAATGGCATTCATAAACCAAAAAAAAATAAAAAAATAAAAAATAAAAAACTCGACATAAGTCTCACACTTGGCACAAAATAATCAAAACGTGTCAAGGAGGACTTCCCTGGTAGTCCAGTGGTAAAGAATCTGCCTTACAATGCAGGGGATGTGGGTTCGATACCTGGTCAGGGAACTAAGATCCTGCATGCTGCAGGGCAACTAAGCCTGCATGCCACAACTACTAAGCTCACACGCCTCAACGAGAGAGCTCAGGTGCTGCAAACTACAGAGCCCACGTGCTCTGGAGCCCACATACCACAGCTACGGAGCCCACATGCCCTGGAGCCCATGAGCCACAACTAGAGAAGATAAAACCTGCACACCACAACTAGAGAGAAGCCGATGCACTGCAAAGAAAGATCCCGTAGGCCTCAGCGAAGATCCTACATGCTTCAACTAAGACTCAAAGAAGCCAAAAATAAATAAAATAAATACATAATAAATAAATCTTTAAAAAAAAATGTGTCACAGACTTAAATATATAACATAAAGCTATAAAACTTTTAAAACAATAATAAAAAGATAAAATCTTTCAAGTTTAGGGATAGGCAAAGAGTTAAAATTGACAACAAAAGCATAATCAGTAAAAGAAAAAATTGATAAATTATACCACATCAAAATTAAAATTTTTCACTCTGTAAAGGACCGTTAAGAAGATAAAAAGACAAGCTATGGACCGACAAAGTATTTGCAGGTCACATATCTGACAAAGGACTTAAGCTAGAATATATAAAGAACTCATAAAAATCAACACAAAAAATCCAATTAGAAAATGGAAAAAAGACATATCTCTGAAGAAGATAAGTAGATGACAAATAAGCACATGTATAGATGCTCAATATCATTAGCCTTTAGGGAAATGCAAATTAAATCCACAATGAGATACCACCACCCACTTAGCAGAATAGCTTAAAATAAGTGACAATACATGCTGGTAAGAATGTAGATATATTGGATCACTCATACACTGCTGGTGGGAATAGAAAATGATACAGCCACACTCAACAACAATTGTCCATTTCTTTAAAAAGTAAACATGCAACTACCACACAACTCAGAAATTGGTCTCCTGGACATTTATCACACAGAGATGAAAACATGTTCACACAAACACCTGTACATGAATATTTATAGCAGTTTTATTCACACTAGCCAAAAAGTGAAGACAATTCAGGTATCCTTCAGTGGGTGAATGGTTAAACAAACTGTGGTACATCTATACAATAATTACAGCTTACTAATAAAAGGGAACAAACTATTGATACACTCAACAATCTAAATTAATGCCCAGAGAATTATGCTGATTGAAAAAAACCTGATCCCAAAAGCTTACATACTGTATGATTGCATTTATATGACCTCCTTGAAATGACAAAATTATAGAAATGGAGCACATGATAATGATTGTCAGGTCTTAAGGAATGGGTGGAGACTGGAGGGAAGTGGATGGGTCTATAAAAGGTAAAATGAGGCATCCTTTGGTGTTGGAAGTATTCTGTATCTTGACTGTATCAAAATCAACATCTTGGTTGTGATATTTTACTATAGTTTTTCAAGACATTGCCATTAAGGAAAACTGAGTAAAGGGTATATTATTATACCCTTTAAAATACCCTGTGTATTATTTCTGTGTATTATTATTATTATATGCACAAGTACACATGCATCTTATCTCAAAATTAAAAGTTTAATTAAAAAAAAACTCAACATAGACTTGTTAGTCAGAGTTCTGCAGCTGGTCTTCAAAATGTACATGCTCGGGCTTCTCTGGTGGCACAGTGGTTGAGAGTCTGCCTGCCAATGCAGGGTACACGGGTTCGTGCCCCGGTCTGGGAAGATCCCACATACCGCGGAGCGGCTGGGCCCGTGAGCCATGGCCGCTGAGCCAGCGCGTCCGGAGCCTGTGCTCTGCAACGGGAGAGGCCGCAGCAGTGAGAGGCCTGTGTACCGCAAAAAAAAAACAAAAACAAAAAACAAAAAACGTGCATGCTCAGTTCTACCATAAGCTGTCAGGGGAAGCTGCTCCTCTGCAAGTTCGATTGGCACGTGAAGCAGATCTTCTGCCATCTGTACAGACACCATCCTCCAGGCTGCCCATACTCTGGTCTTCCTTCCAGACCCAGAAATTCCAAAAATCTCTGACTCACCACTTCATTTTGATCTTTCACTGATCCTAAATATACATACAAATTCTAAGTCATGTATACATACTTATAAATGCAAAGTCATCACAATTCCTATTTCCCACTCAAATAAAGTTTTAAATCATAATTATGGCACTGCCAAACATTGAGTAGCTACAGCAGCACATATACCATAACAGATGGCTCACAAGTCATGGTTTTTGTTCCCAAAGTTCTGCCTAGTAAACCTAGCAGTAAGCATGTTGCACATAAGTATTGTGTGGAACGGGGAGGAAAAGACAACAAGTTTACTTGTGTAATGGGATCTCAGAAAATGGAGAAATTCCAAAAAGTTCCAACTGAGAGTTAGTTTTATAGCATCCATTATATGGATCAAGAAACTTTAGGGGGCTTCCCTGGTAGCACAGTGGTTGAGAGTCTGCCTGCCGATGCAGGGGACACGGGTTCGTGCCCCAGTCTGGGAAGATCCCACATGCTGCAGAGCGGCTGGACCCGTGAACCATGGCCGCTGAGCCTGCGTGTCCAGAGCCTGTGCTCTGCAACGGGAGAGGCCACAACAGTGAGAGGCCCGCGTACCAGAAAAAAAAAAAAAAGAAAGAAACTTTAGGTTTTGCTTTATTGTGTTTGTTTGTTGTTCTTGTTCTTATTGTTTATGTGAAGGGAGTGAAAATGTCTCAAACACTATTGAGAATAGAATAAAAGTTTTGGGCCCTGTACCCCATCCAAATACACACATACAATTTTGTCAACTGATCAAAAAGGTAATTAATGCTGGAACCATTTTCTCTGACTTGACTGTTTTAGAGAATGCTCATACATTTAATATATGATATTGTCCAGACGGCAAATGTGAAATGCATCTCTGAACTCCTTGACCCTGTGATTACCAGATTTAATGTCAGGATCTTTAGAGACACTTGTTAACTATAACATCTCCACTTTACTGTACTGTTTTATTCCCATATTCAAACTGCTAATCTTCCTTACTTATTTGGGTTCATTTAATATGTAGCAGACTTAGTAAATGTCTTTACTGTGAATCACATGTAAGTCAGCTACTGCCATTGCCACAATAATGATATATAACCAACTATCTCAAACCTGTATGGCTTATAATGACTAGCATTTATTCTCATGCTCAGATGTCTACAGATTCACATCTGGGCTGACCTTGGCTGGGCTCAGCCAGGCAGTTCTGCTTTAGGTCACACATCATCTGGGCTTGGCTTGGCTTAGCTTTGGGTCTGATCCAAGTGTCTCTTGCATCCTTGGACCAAAAGACTTTCAGGAATGGGTCTAATGGCAAATGACTGAAGAGTAAAAGGTAAGCCCAACCACCCAAGCCCAGTTAAAGCCCCTACTTGCATCACATCTGCTAACATTCCATTGGCCAATGCAAGTCACATGACTTATTCCAGCATCAATGATGTGGCCACAAAAGCCCACATTGCTGGGGGTGGGGTGGGGTACTACCTATTTTCTGAGCACTAATCCAATATTTCATACACCACAAACTTCTTACTGATATTTCCTTAAGGCAACAAAAATGTTCTAGAGATATTTTATCATATTCAAATGCCTAAACCGACAGGTCAAAAATATTGTTACAACTGAGACCAATTTTTCTGACCTATGTCTTAGAGCATGATTTCTCAGCCTTGGCACTATTGATATTTTAGACTGGATAATTCTTTTGGGAACTGGGCTGTTTTGTGCATTGTAGGGTAATTAGCCACAATCCTGGCCTCTACTCACTAGATGCCAATAGCACCTCCAAGTCATAAAAATCAAAAATGTCTCCAAACATTACCAAATGTTCCCTTGGGGTCAAAATTGCCAGCATTTAGAACCACTATTTTAGAGAAATAGTCAAACATTCAAGCCATCGTAAACACTATAATATGGCCAAATAGAAAACATCAGTATTATAATATTTTCTATATAAACATAAATAAATTTGCACACAAATAAACTTACTTGCATCCTTTAATACAGTAGACATTAGCTAATCACCCTCTAATTCTTAGAACTACTCTGCCAGGTGGGTATCATAATTTCATGCAAACTGATGTTGAAATTATTCTGCAGTTAAGTGAATTGTTCAAAGGCTCAAAGATAAAAAGACACAAATTGATTTTTTTTAGTTAGCTGGATCTTTATTATAAGAATTCCACTGCATTGTGCTTTGAAAATAGCAGTTGAAAATCTTATTGCCTTGTATTTTATTTTGTTTTGTTTTTTGTTTTTGGATACACCCTTGAAACCATCAAAACAATCTATGACATATACATGTCCATCACCTCCAAAAGTTTCCTACTGCCCTTTTTATTTATTATTATTTTTTCTTTCTAGTGATCTCCTGTACAGTATCCATAGTAAACAACACTGTACTGTATACTTAAAATTTTGCTAAGAAGGCATATTTTATGTTAAAAGAGAGATTTGAACCAAGATTCTCCAACTTAAAATCAACTTTGAGTAGTTATAGCATCTATAAGTATTCCTGATTATTGTAATCATTCCCACTCTGCTTTTTAGGTATTCATTTTACATATAAATTTGTGAAAACCAGACAAGATAGAAAATAAGCCAACATTTATATAATATTTTAATTGAGGAGCCTTTTTTATTCACATCACAAACACTAAAAATAAATTATTTAGAAAGTCTTCAACCACTAAGAAAACTAGTAGGATTATATGTACATTTTTAAAAGTATTTTTTCTTTCTTTCTTTCTTTCTCTCTTTCTTTCTTTCTTTCCTTTCTTTCTTTCTTTCTTTCTCTCTTTCTTTCTTTTTTAAATTTTAAATTTTTTTATTGAAGTATAGTTGGTTTACAATATTGTGTTAGTTTCAGGTGTACAGCAAAGTGACTCAGTTATACATACAAATATATCTTTTTTTTCAGATTATTTCCCATTATAGCTTATTACACAATATTAAGTATAGTTCCCTGTGCTATACAGTAGGTCCTTGTTGGTTATCTCTTTCATATAAAAAGTACTTTTGATCTTGTAAACTACATCCTTAACCACCACCATCATCAAAAGCATAATTTTCAAGTGAAAATAGTGCCAATTTACCTTTTTCAGTTAATTTACAGAAACCATCTCAAATCAAAACTCCCACCTGAATGATTCTTATTGTTTGGAATATGGCCCTTGGAGAGCTACAGAGCTTTGCTTGATTTCTCTACTGAGTCCTACTGAATCACCCATCCCAGAAGACCTTTGGTCAGACAACTTCTTACTGCTTCCACCACCACGGTCTTGGGTCAGGATACAGTCTTCTGTCTCCTAGACAATGACAGTAAACCTAATGGATCTCCTTCTCCACCTTTGCTCCCTACAGACTATTCTCTACATAGCAGCCAGAGTGAGCCTTTGAAAATGATAATCAGTAAATATTCATCACACTCGTACTTAGAGCCTTCCAACAGATTCCCACCACATTTAGGATAAAACTCAGAGCCCTTTCCAAGAGTTACACTGGCTCAGAGCCACATCTGTCTTCTCACAGCTTCCCCCTCCCCTGACTCAGTGGCCAAGAGCCACCCTGGTCTACCTGCTGTTCTTCAGACACATCAAGCAAACTCCTTACCCAGGACCTTAGTTCTGGCTATTTCACTGGCTATTCCCCTAGAATGCTCTTCCTCAGATCTTTTTTCAGGTTCTGCTCAAATGCTACTCCCTCTGAGGAGACTTTCCTGACCATCCTATGTGAAAAAGCGTCTCCTAAGTCTTGACTTATTTCCCTTGCTTTATTATATGTAGCACCTCTTAATAACTGACATCATATTGCATCTGTTTTCTGCTCTTTTGTTTATTAACTGCCTTTCCCACTAAACTGTAAGCTCTACACAGGCAGGGACTATGGTATGTTCATTACTCCAGTTCCAGGATCTGAAAGAGTTTATTGTAGGTCTTCAATAAATATTTGGTGAGTAAATGAATGAAGGAAACCTAAGTATTAATGGGGGACTCAGTCTTTTGAGATTTAGGTAAGGTTTTCTTAAGTACCCCTACTACCACAGCACAACCTACACATATTCTATAAATTGCAGAACTCCCCCCAAGACTTCTGAGAATTTCTAAAGCCTTTTGTTTACAGGGCACTTCTAGTTTTGACTGCTTGCTTTCTCAGTTTGTGAATCATCTTGCCATCTTATGTGTGCCATGTTTGCCCCACGAAAAACCTTCTCACATAAGCCAACTTGGGTGTTTGCTGAAGTTTTATGGACAGGAAAAGGCAAGGATTTTACAGATACTTTGTAAGGAAAAACTTTGAAGTACACAGTAAACATTCTTCTTAAAAAGCCTTCAGTCACTATCCCACAAGAGTTTTTGATAAATGCGCTACCTTATAAGTTTTCCTAACCCCACACTAACCTCCCTGTCCCCGCTCTACTCCATCGCTCCCTCATGCTACACTCTCCAGAGTGAAAACAAACTCCTCTCTTCATTTCACACAGAACAATTCAGTCATCTCCTTTCTTGCTTTTCATCTTTCTGGCTTCATGCTTTAGGGTCTCTCCTTCCATCCCCAAAAGCTCTTAAAGGCATTGTCCTAAACAAAGCTTCTTCTCTCTAAAAGAATGTCTGATGCCAGCTGTTAAGATGATACATCCAGGGCTTCCCTGGTGGCGCAGTGGTTGAGAGTCCGCCTGCCGATGCAGGGGACACGGGTTCGTGCCCCGGTCCAGGAAGATCCCACATGCCGCGGAGCGGCTGGGCCCGTGAGCCATGGCCACTGAGCCTGCGTGTCCGGAGCCTGTGCTCTGCAACAGGAGAGGCCACAACAGTGAGAGGCCCGCATACCGCAAAAAAAAAAAAAAAAGATGATACATCTATTGCTTCTAAAGCTATGAGAGGCTCTATTATTCCACATGGACACCAAATATTGCCACCTGAATAAATATATCTCATCTTTACATATGTTAACATTTTTCATACATATATATACAAGCATACATATATACATATATGTACATATATATTATGTATATGTATATCACTGTGTTTCAGTGATATAATAAAGAAAGATTATCAGAAAGAACTAAATTCACATGAACTCATAGAAACTATTGGTCATGGGTATTTTGTCAATCCATCAGTTCTAAAGGATCAACTTTAATCAGGCAGATGTCTGTAAGCCTTTCTGATGTTAAAAGCACTTTCCTCATACTTGAAAAGACTGAGAGTTTATTGCCTGTCCAATATCTATTTTTCATGTGGAAACTGAAAATTAAGAATGGGAAGGGGCAAAGGCAGCCATCCTTAGATTCCCTGCATGCTTGTCAAGTGTTCTTATCAGAAATTGCCACAGGGATGGAGAAAACACAAGGACTGTTTATTCATCTAAATTACATGGGCATATTGTTAAATGAAAAAAAAGTAAATTTGGTTTGTCATCTAAAAATAAGAATATGTTTGTATTATCATCTTATTGTGAGACATAATGTCTCACATACTTGAAAGAAAAAGCTCATTGCCCAGTAGGATGAGAATACCTGAAACCTCAGGTAGTTGTAGTGATGCTGGTGGTGAAAAGACTGGTGCCCCCCACTTGTTATACCTAAATCCCTCTGGTAGGCTTGTCATCCAGACCACCCTGCATTCTTGACTGCATTTCCAACAGTTGGAGGCCTCTAATCTGTTATGCTGTCATAGCTGCCATATTGTGCTGGGCCTTTGGAAGAGCTGGTAGCCATTACTATAACCCCTAAAATACTGCTTTCTGTACCCCCAGTATCCTGGCATATTCTAGTGAATACCATCACCCAGTACTTACCAGTGAAGCTAATTGTCTAATATGAATCCTAGGTCCTAAGGCCAAGCATGCTACACTAGTAGAATCTTCCCCTATTCTAAGATAACATCATCTCCGTAGTTAGTACAAGAGGCTTGAGATCCATTCTGCAGGCCTGGATTAGACATTCTTGGCCCATGAACTGCAGCCACAGAGGCCAATTTTGGCCAATTCCACACACTGCTTATATCCACCAATGGGAAGAAGGGCTACTGACTGTTTGACCCCAATGACTGTATATGACACTTTCCTCACTGGCTAATTCACTCCCCTGGGCTATTATTCCTGAGTGGATCAACAGACTTCGCCTTACTGCCTCAGTCGAACATAATCTGAGTCTAGTATGCAGGTGGTCATCTAGCCTTCTGGCCCAAGTGTGAAGAAAAAATATTCCCAGAGTATGTTTTTCAGCTCACGACTACAAGGAAGCAGACACCAAGACAGAGTTAGAAGTACAAGAGATTTATTGAGGGTTACATCTATAAAATGTGAAGGTGTGGAGAAAAGCCTTCAGACCATGATGCAGATCTGACACCAGTGAATGGAGAAAAGAAAGAAAGATTATGCAGGAAGTTGCAGAGGCTATAGCGCAACTCTGAGAAAGCCTCAGCTATCCAAGGGGATATTCCAGTGCAAAGAATGGCCATTGTGGAGTCCAACATTGAGCAGAAAATCTCAGGCCCTAATAATACTCCCAAGATGGTCAGGCACTGGCTGGGAGCAGCCCAGGAACAGTGTGGCTCAACTCAAATGCCACAGCAGATCTCAGCTGGCCACTGGTCGCAGATGATCTGCATTTCTTGCTGCAGCTTCTTTCTTTCTTTTTTTTTTTTTTAATGGTACGTGGGCCTCTCACTATTGTGGCCTCTCCTATTGCGGAGCGCAGGCTCCGGACGCGCAGGCTCAGCGGCCATGGCTCATGGGCCCAGCCGCTCCGCGGCATGTGGGATCTTCCCGGACTGGGGCACGAACCCGTGTCCCCTGCATCGGCAGGCAGACTCTCAACCACTGCGCCACCAGGGAAGCCCTGCAGCTTCTTTCTTGAAGAGAGATCTGAGCTGTATGGATCTATGGTTACCCCAAGAGGTAAGGTAGCACACTACGACCTTGATTGTTCCTGGGTAGGGGATAACTATGCTGATGACAAAAATATAGACAAAATTGATTACGATCATTTTGGAAATTTTTTGGAAGTATTTATTAAGGCCAAACATACACCTACTCTATAACCCCTAGACCGGTACCCAAAATAAATGAGTGCTTATTTCCCCAAAAGACAGGAACAAAAATGTTCGTAGCACCATTACTTACAATAACCCAAAACTGGAAATGACACAGATGCCTATCAACAGTAAAATCAATATATGTGTACATAGTGGTCTGTTCATACAACAGTATATTACACTGTAACAATGATGAAATAACTCCATCAAACATCTAGGTTAAGTAAACAACAAGATTCCTCACGATTCAAAGACCCAGCAAATGAGCCTAAATTTTAATGTCATCTTAGGCCACAGAATCACTAAATTATTTGTTGGCCAGTTAAGGAGCATCTTAACCTGGACCAATACACCACCCCTATATGAACCAACATTAATGGGGAGTCAGTGTCCCATATATGGAAGAAAAAGGAGGGTTGTCTAGAGCTCTCAGCAACCTGAACGCTATCCTCTGGACTGGATCTGGGCTCCCTGAGCATCTGTGTTAGGGGAAAGCTTCAAATATTATTTATGGCTTTCATTTTCCTATTCAAGTCATCATCATCCTCCAGTGTCTCCAATGGCAATACCAGAGACTAATCTCTTGAGTTTATAGATGGAAATGGTATGGTTTCCTGACTGAGTGTGTAATGACACACAGCATCCAACCCTTGGGATAATGTAATGGGTGAGCTGAAAAGTGAAGTTTAGCTTTTTTGATTCCCTGTACGTTGGTCCCTAGGAAAAGGTGATGGTCTCCTTTAAGGCAGCACAAAAACTGTTAGCTTAAGGCAATTGATTCTGGAGAAGACTGAGGTAGAGTATTTGGTCCTGAGGCCACTGAAGGATTGTCACATAGCTGCAGCCACAAAATTAAACCCCAGCCCTCTAATCATGCCGGGGAGGGGAGTCATGCAACCTACACCCAAGGGCTGGAGACCTTTCCCCAAGTCTGACCACCAGCCTTTCCAGACCCCTGTCTGCCACCTCAGAGAGTGATAAGTAATGAAGGACCACATGTCTGCTAAATGCTATGTCTCTGTGAGTTTCTTTCCCAATAAATGCTTTTCTAGATGGCCTGCTTTGCATGCTCTCTGGTCATTAGCCCTTGTTTGCTAAGCAGCTTCCCTCGGTTTATAAATAAACCATGGAAATGCACATAAGAAATAAATAAAAGTGGTTAAACCAAGAGAGATTAAGAATATTGGCTAGATATGGACAGGCGTATAAGAGAGACTTCTTAATGTATGTATTTGATGTTTGAACACAATAGATGTATTACCTATATTTTTTAAAGAAACACAATTAAAAGGAGAAATGGTTAAATCAATAATTGCTGGGAAATAAATAAATATAGAAATAAATACATTAAATTAATGCCACACAGTTTCCCTCTCTGCTCCAAATTTTTTTACATGGACTTGAAAGAGACATCATTAGCCACAAAAATGAAAGCACATTGTGTACAACAGAGAAAATATCCCAAAAGTAAAATAACATCATGATGGCAAGAGTGGTGCATAGATTTTCTCAAAGAACACGATATGATTCAATTTTAGTTAAACCTAAAGAAATGTTTAAAATCCAGAGAGGAAAGTTAACTAAAAGTAAGAAAATTTTCTACTGTTTGAGAATGGTAAAAGCGAAACGTGACACAGATGGTTCCCCCATTGAGGGTTAGGAAGGTGTAAATGACATCCTTTTTCCTAGCTCTTCACAGCTTCGCTGTGAAGAAAATTTTCTGAAACAGAGCAAAAAAAAACAGTGACCATAGCGGGAAACAGCTAATACATTGGATGACATTAAAAATTACTTCCGTTCATCAGAAGACAAAATTAAAATGTGAGAAGGTGAGTCACACGGTGGGAAAAGATACTTTTACCACGTGTAACTGACAAGCCACTTCTACAAATCAATAAGAATAAGAAAGACACTCAAATAAATGAGCAAGAGACTTCAACTAACATTCACAAGAGAGGATACTTACATGACAAATTAAACCTATGAAGTGTACCAAAAGAAAATTCTAACCACAATAAGATACCACTATACCACCATCAGAATAGCTAACCACTGACAGTGTCTATTCTGGGCAATGATGGGCAACCTACATACACTGAGAGAGAGGGAAAATTGGTTAAGATTATTTTCGAAATTTTTTGGAAGTATCTATTAAGGCCAAACATACACCTACTGTATAACTCCCAGTCCAGTACCCAAGAGAAATGAGTGATTATTTACCCAAAAGACAGGAACAGAAATGTTCATAGCAACATTACTTGCAATAACCAAAACCCGGAAACAACAGAAATGCCTATCAGCGGGAAAATCAATATATGTATAAATAGTGGTCTATTCATACAACGGTAATGATGATAACTACAACTATACACAAAGGCACAGAAAAATATCACAGGCATATTATTGAGAAGAATATGAGACACAAGAAATCAGACATAAAATTCTATGTACTGGGGCTTCCCTGGTGGCGCAGTGGTTGAGAGTCCGCCTGCCGATGTCAGGGGACACGGGTTTGTGCCCCGGTCCAGGAAGATCCCACATGCCGCGGAGCGGCTGGGCCCGTGAGCCATGGCCGCTGAGCCTGCGCGTCCGGAGCCTGTGCCCCGCAACGGGAGAGGCCACAGCAGTGAGAGGCCGGCGTACCACAAAAAAAAAAAAAAAAAATTCTATGTACTGCATGATTCTATTTAAATAAATTCTAGAATAGGCAAAACTAGGTGAAGCATGACATTCCAAAGAATAACCATCAACTTTCACTCAGAGGTTCCCAAGCATAGAATGCAGTCCTGTATCACTATCTAGCTGGAAAAGACCCTAAATATTATTGAGACTTGTCCCTTCGTTTTACAAAGAAGGCATCTGAGGATTGAGAAACTGAGCCAGGGTCACACAGCTGTTAAGGGACTGTGCTGCGAATAGACCTTGGGGCCTCTTGCATCCCTGTGTGCCCATCTTTCTTCCACCTTTGCCTCATGCCTTATAGTCACTGACCCCATAAATATCTACTGTTATGTGTGATTAAGGTATCGTTCTAGCTTCCATGGGAATGAGTTAACAACATTCGTCCTCATTTTGATCAAATAAATCAACTAGTCTTTACCAAACACTTGGTTATCCACCAGGAATTTAACATCCCTGAGAATCATCTGCTTATTCATGTCCTTCCTCTTCAAAAATGACACTTCTGAGCATCTTTTCCATAACACACATCTGCATTTTCTGGTATAGCTGCTCTTGGCAAACAATCTCTACTGGCACCTCCTATACTCAAAAGCACACCAGGCCAGCTCCTTTTTCCTCTTTGGAAACAGTGCTAGTTTCCAGCAGGCTTTATGAGGCCGTGATGTTTTAGATTGTATTATCACCAAAGTAATCTTTTGTCTTCAGAGCTCCTGGTTGCCCCAATTTATGCAGCCACGTTTCAGTTCTGGGGCCATCCTGCTGTGTCCTATCTATAAGGCAGACAAGAAGGAGGACACATGGTCACAGGGAAGACCCGAGGGGCCATGATAAGCTTGGCCATCCCAATATGTCACAGTTACTGAATTCCATCATTAAATAGTCTATGAAATCCTGTGATTAGATCATTAAATACACCTTTATTTTTGTTAAGTGCTACCATCTCCTTTTAAACACAAATACCTTTGAAAGGACTAGTACAACAAATTCCTAATTTAGAGGATCAGACTGTGTTTCTCCTCTACAGGAGGGAGAGATGAAGTAGGACTGAGCATCCAAGGCAGCAGTGAAGTAATCACCATGGTGACCTCAGATGAATCCAGTCCTGTGAAGGGGGAAGAGAATCTGGGGGCACAGCCATTCTGTGCAGGCAAAGTGGCTCTGTGCAGCCTTTGCTGGTATGATAATAACCATAATCGTCATCATAATCATTAAAGCAGCTGATATTTATTGGAGACTTATGTTCCAGACATTTAGCTGAAAGCATGATACTGTGGAGGCCACAGACAGGTTCCTTTGAGAATGTTAAACCTTCACTCCTGACCCCTGCCAGGCTGCCAAAGTTTCATAAACAGATCTTAGTATATATCTCTTGCTTTCACCTCCAGACAAATAACTGAATCTCCCCCTGTGGAATTGCCAAAATAAAATATATTACAGGTGACCCTTGAACAATGTGGGTTTGAACTGCACGGGTCCACTTACATAGAGATATTTTCAATAGTAAATACTACGGTGTTACACAGTCCATGGAGGAATCACAGATACAGAGGACTGACAATAAATTTTATGCCGATTAACCCCTGAGTTGTTCAAGGGTCAACCTTAATTGCAATCATGGTTACTTATTTAGCTGGTATAAATTTACACCTGCAAACTCAGGTATCCATACAGGAAATATCACTTTCTTTGACAACCACAACTCAAGTATGGATCCTAGAGCTTAAGTGTCTAGGTTTGAATCCTGGTTGTGTGGCCTCAGTTTCCTCCTCTGTAAAATGGGTTGTAAATTGTCACCTCAAAGGGTTTTTGTGAGGATTAAATGAGTTAATATTTGTAAAGTAATTAGAACTGTGGCTAGCACACAGTACCTGCAATCTAAAACTCTAAGAACTAGCTTTATTTGATATATATATATATATATATATATCATATATATGATATATGTATAATGACATGGTTATCATTATTCCAAAAATATTGGCTGACTACATCTATGTCGAGCCCTGACATGGAGAAGGGTAGGGAAGAGATGGGGTCTTTGCACTCAGGTTAATGCAGAGAAGGTCTTCCCCTTGGTCAATGAGGCTCTTCAGGTCAAGGGCTCACTGTCTACAAGCCGCACCAGGGATCCATGAACCCTGAGCCTGTCTCCTAAATGTATACGAGGTCACTTTCTCTCCAGGGCTTTGCCACCTTCCTAAAGTGTCCTTGGAAGGCTATTGCAGACTCTACCCACTATTTTTCCTCTCTCTCATGCCAGAACCAAGGAAATTACTTTCTACTCTGAAGATGGGAACAAAGCTCTAGTCCTCTTTCTTTACATTGCCTGCAAATCTTCAACTTCCCTAAGAGGATAGGGTTTTAAAACACAAAACCTGGGAGATCTGTAGGTGATTCCTGGTTTCCTGGCCTCACCTTAGACATCCCTCCTCTGAGGCAACAATCACTTGCATGACTGGAGGGGAAGGGGGGAAATCCAGTGAAAGAAGAAAAATTTTTTTTAAAAAGGTGAATATCTCCATATATCAGCCCGCCCTACCTAAACAAGAGGACTGTTCTTAACATGCAACTGAGAATGTCAGGAACTCAACAGCAGAAGGCCATGTTCCCACTGCTTGTTTGCTCCTGAGAACTGGAGACACCACCCTCCTGCCATACATAGCTGGGCTTTCATCCTGCCCCCAGCATTGGGCCCTGGGCAGGTCTCCAGGCAGGGAAAGCAGAGACTGGTGCTGAGGGGAGGAAAGCCCCTGGTTTCCAGCCCTGGCAGATGCTAATGCTGGGTTTCTGCAGAACTGGGGTCTAACTTCCCAAAGTGGCCCATGACACTCATTCCCTCCTGTCACCACCAGAAAACAAGGAGGGGCAGTGACACCAGCTATTGACTGGACGTCAGGCAGGTTGGGGTGCCTCTAATTTGGGTAGAAATACTACAAGTCAAGAGATCATTCCTTGCTTAGGTGATGAAATGGAGCTCAAGTGAACTGAAGGCCTTGCTCTTCATTTCCTGCTGCGATACCTCCCAGAAAACAAGGAGGGGCAGTGACACCAGCTATTGACTGGACGTCAGGCAGGTTGGGGTGCCTCTAATTTGGGTAGAAATACTACAAGTCAAGAGATCATTCCTTGCTTAGGTGATGAAATGGAGCTCAAGTGAACTGAAGGCCTTGCTCTTCATTTCCTGCTGAGATACCTCCCCTCTTGGGACGGGGGTGTGTGTGTGTTTTACAGGTCTGAGTCTGACGCTGGAGGTTGAAGTCCATAGGACATCAGGTGCTGTGAAGGGAAGACGGCTATGAGCTGGGGAAGAGCAGGAACAAGACGGAGCCCACGGGCGTGAGCTGGAGGCCGTGAGCATGGACTGAAATCTTCCTGTTGCCTCTGACCTTGGAAGTCTGGTGTCCCACAGAAGCCAAAGCCCTTTGTCATGTTGCTAAACACACACGCCCGGCCCCTGAGTCAGGGGAGCAGCTGCGGGCCTGGCGGCCGCCTCTACCTGTGAGCTGAGTGAGCATCTCAGAGATGGGGGTGTGGACCACAGCATGTCTGCCACCTCCCTCCACAGCCCACTTCTCACCTGGGAGTCTCTGGTGTGGCTTATCCTCACCAGAACCACACGGGAAAAGGAATTCTGGGATGTAGTTCAGCCTGGTCTAGTTGACACACTGCTAAACCACTATAGTACCTGTCCCCTCAGCCTGCATTCCCTGGATACAAGAATGCTCTCACTGGGGCTAAAGCCAAGGTAGATTTGGAAAGAAAACACTAAGTGTGTGTGTACATGCATGTGTGTGTGCTGTGTACATAGATAAGGCTATGGCAGGGAAATGTGCCTTGAAATGGTGTATTTTACAGCCATCACCTCTACTCTTCCCCAGAATTGTATATGCGTGGGGTAGGATTACACACATATGTCTATAAAGTAACAGTCTCCAAGGTGGCGAGCATCTATAATAACTAACAAAACTACACATCTCCCTCATTCTATAGTCAAGATTGTATCTATACTGCCATCTGCCCTTTGATATCTTCATCCTGCCTCAATCCCTGCGAGAATCACCAATGGGGGATTTTTTTAAAAAAAAAGACTGTAAATCCAGACATGAGCGCCCCAGAGGTTCTGGCCTCTGGACTGTCCGTGTGAGGCCAGGACCTTCTACTGTTTTATAAGCCCTCAACCTGTTCTTAAGTTTGCTGCCACTTGGAAGCCACAGTTCAGCCAATTTTCTGGTTGGGTATGACAGCTACATCACCTGGCAGGACACACGTGGATCCTTAAGGTAGGAACAGAGGAGGTTTAATAGAAGGACTACTTATAGAGGTGGCAGTAGGTTTCAGGAAGCCAGTCATGATTGGTGAAACACCCAAAGATTAGAAGCTGAGATCATGTAAAGAGACCGCCGTGAGAAGGAGCATGGCCAGAACACTGAGCAGAGCTGCAGCTGGGGAGAGAGGCCACCACATCCTCGCTGGAGTTGAGGCTCCAGGCTTTCCTTTCCCACCCAGTGATCTCCTGCCAGTGCCTCTCTCTAGTGGACCCAGCAGGAAACCAGAGAGCAAGGTTGTCCAGGCGAAGTAATCTGTGGAATCAGCTTCCTGAAGCAAAGGGCAGGAGAGGGAAGGGATCTGGGGGGACAAAGGGAGCCCACTGGCTTCTCAGTTGTTACTTCTTTTTAAGAATCATCAGAATCATCAGACTTCGATGACCGAGGGTACATGGTGGCCGAAGCAGCAGAACCACAGAGATACCTGAGGCAGTCAGGTCACAGCAGCACAGAGCAGGATATCAGGACAGGGGACCAAGTGACATAATTCCCCTCCCAGCAGTTATGAAGTTCACCTTACAATGCTGAAAACAGAGGCCAGGCCATCTCTAAGGTTTAAACAGCAATTCAGGATCTGTGTCCCCTGCACACTGATATCAACTTGATTTTTCTTTTGCTCTAAGTCTATAGAAGCCCTCGCGGAAATTGCAGAATAAGAAAAGTTTTAGGCTCTTGAGTCACTTGCCCATCTCCTGGCAGATACCTTTGCATTTCCAGGTTGCCACAAAGCGGTAACATTATTTTTATCCTCATATAGATAGACAGGCATAAAAATACAGAAACATAAAAATAGTACTGTAGTCGACTAGCAATGCAGCTCATCTGCAGGGCTAGGCCACCCATACCTGCGTTGGTGGCCCTCAGCCAGAACATCTCGAAACAAGGCTGGGCAGAGCAGCCTGAGGTCTTTAGCCTTGACACAAGAGCTGGGACCTGCCCAGGGAATAAACCATTTCCTCCATGTAAATTATGTGCTGTGGGAAAGAAAATGATGTTTATAGACCTATGAAGGCAAATGGGGATAAGAGAGAAAAATACAGAAAAGCACATAGGTGCTAATAAAATAATTATATATATTATTCTTTTATATATCTATGAAGTAAGGAAAATATATATTATAAGGATATATACATAAAGAGAGAGATATATAAGGATATATATGATATATATTCTTATATATTTTCCTTATTTCATACACACACACACACACACACACACACACACACACATATATATATATACACACATACATAGAGAGAGAATTAACATGCAGCATGCTGCCTGACACCATCTTCCTGCCATTATTTGCAGGCACTAGCTTTGCAGGAGCAAGACTGACATCAGGAGAGGAAGATCCGCTCTGATGCCAGCCTCTGACTCCATCCCCTTTTTCTGCTGCAAGTAGGGCAGTGAGATACAGCAGCAAGATTGGCCTCCCTTGCTCGGATTGTTCCAGTGCTGCAAAACTGTGAGCTCCTTGAACTAGAGAAGGGCCAGTGTGCAGGACACAGCTCCGTGTGGCCTCCCTGCTGAGTGATTCTCTGACCCTCTGTCAGAGGTTGGCTAAGAGGGACAGATGTGAAAAGCTAAACTTCATTTTGGCCTATGCTACTCGCACCTGTGTCATAAACCTCTTTCCCGATATGTTGAGTAGAAAGAAGCCAAATGGTATCAGATAGTAAATTACATAATGGTGACCCATTCTTTCATCTGACCCAGAAGTTTCATCTCTGCTAACAGTCACAGGACTTCATATTCTTCCACAATTCCTTCCCATGTGTTAGCTCACTGACTCGGCATCTGGCTATGTCCCCTCAGGTGTCTAAGTGCACCTTCCCTGTTCCTAGTTCACGATCTCTCTGCTCACTTTCCTCCCCCAAAGCAGTCACGAATCCAACTCCTTTCTCTCCCTGAATGTTCAACTGCAACCCCCACATTAAGAACAAGCATGGAGTCAAAGGAAGCTGGTGGATGGTTCAGGACTGGTCACAAGAAGCCAGATGAGAAAATGGAGGAAAAGAAAAGCAGAGGGAAGTGAGGCAAATGCTCTCTCCAGTTGGCAAAGGTATTTTAGGAAAGTGGGTTCTACGTTAGATGGTGTGAAGGCAGGTCTTGCCTTTTGCTATAAATACAAGTCCATCTTCTGAGAGTCATATCAGTTGAAGTTGGTCCCTCTTGAAATTAAGACCTTGTGAAAGCTCATTTTTATATAAATATATATATATGTATATTTTTTTTTTTTTTTCGGTACGAAGTCCTCTCACTGTTGTGGCCTCTCCCGTTGCGGAGCACAGGCTCCGGACGCGCAGGCTCAGCGGCCATGGCTCACGGGCCCAGCCGCTCCGCAGCACGTGGGATCCTCCCAGACCGGGGCACGAATCTGTGTCCCCTGCATCGGCAGGCGGACTCAAAACCACTGCGCCACCAGGGAAGCCCTATATAAATATTTTTAATTAATAGCTGCTTCATCAAACAGGAGAAGAATTAAGCATTAACACTCACCAGAGATCCTGAAATTAGATTGATTATCTGCATCTTAATTTGCTTTTTTGACACCACTAATTTATTTTTAATAGGTCTGTAATTTAGCTTTATCTATTTCTAATTCTGCTTGGCAGACTCAAATGCCTGCAGCTCACCAGTCAGCCTCTACAACCTTTAGGCACTGCTGTCTGCACAGTGTATTAAGTTTTAAGTTATCCAACCCAGTATGGGGAAGAACTTAAATTAATTTCCATATAGGAACCAAACTAACACCCCATCCTCCCCCAGACATAGTGAAATTTAAATGAAAGAGAAGGCCAGTCACAGGGAGAATCTAGATAAAAACAGTAAATTCTCACTCTTATATTACAGAATCTGCTGCCCTTGAACTATTTTCCATTTGAATTCCTGGCATTGATATCATTATTGCAGTGAAAATAAATGCTCCTCTTTTGACACCTGTTATTAGCCAGATTGACTTATGAAATATTGGTGAACAGAGGGCTGGGATCTTTCAAAGGACCTCTTCAATTTATTCCCATTTTTGATGATATGCACATTTTATTATTTATTCTGAGAAATTCACCAGAATTTCTCTGAAGCAGGAAGCTGTCTTTGTTTTGGAAAACCCCTTGGTAAACTCATGGAGTCAGAAACAAGATCAAAAGTAGAAACCCAAGCAACAGAGAAAAATGGTTGTGTCTCTGCATACAAAAAAATAAAAAGTTTAAACACAGAGATATTTTGTTTTCTTTTTTGCCTGATATGGAGGTGGGGGGGATGTAAGAAAAAGAGTGCCATTGGAGGGACTTGTGTAGGGTGAAAATAACACTGTGATATTTTCATGCTATTCACTGCTGCGGGGGGAGCAGGGAGGGCAGCTGCATTAATCCAGATGAAGGTCATGACCAAAAGGCATGCTGAGGAAGATGGCAAGAAATGGTCAGATTCAAGACATTTATTAAAAAAGTCCACTAGGATTACTGATGATCATATGCAGGGAGGGGACAATTCATGGGTGAACCCCTAGACTTCTGGCTTGAGCATCTGGGTGGCTGGTCGTTAGAACCAATACTGAGAACAACAACAACAGGGGTGAGTTGGAGTAGAAATCCAACATTCCATTTTACACCAGTATGTCTCAGATGCCTGAGAGAGATCCAAATGCAAGTAGCATATAGACAAAAGTGGAAAAGTAAGACTAAAGCCCAAAGGAAAGATCTGGCTTAGAGAGATGTTAACTGGGCACTGTCATTATAAGTTGGCATTTATATTATGAAAATGGATTGGATCATCTAGGGAAAGGGAGAGAAGAGAGAAAGCACGCCCAGTTCTTAGTCTCTAGGAATCTCAAAATTGGATTGAGTGAAAGAAAAGGACCGTCCAATGGGGAGGGAGGAAAGGCAGCCCTCAGAGGAAGGGGCGTTCGGGAGGGGAAATGTCACTGCTGCTAAGAGAACGGGAGACTGTCGCTCCCAAGAGGAGTGCTAACTGTGTCCAGTGTAACTGAAGAACCGAATAACACAGGAACAAACAGTCAATTTTACCTCCATCAATCTGTTAAACATCTTTAATCCTTTTGAAGGCACGAGGAGATTGAATTTTGAACTTTGAGGGTAGGACTGGGCCTTTCATAGCACAGCAATAAGAGGAATATATATACGCCAGATAGAGATTCCCGAGTGTCCACAGAGAATAGCACCCCCATGGGCAGTGGGTCTCTGAGCTGGGAAGCAGCTAATGATCTCACCTGCCCACACTTCAAACACCTGCAGTCCCCTTAGCTCTGAACCCCAGTGACACTACAGCAGCATGCTTCTCAGAGCAGCAATTTGTGGATTTGTCTAAAAGAATTTAAATTCCTTTGGGGGATAAACAATGCCTTATTCAACTGTGCATTCTGTGCAGCGTCCAACACAGTATCTAGCTCAGAGTAAGTCCTCAATTTGTGCTTTTCAATTGCGGTCAAAGATTTTTTTAAAAAATACTTCTGAAAAGTTCTTAGCATTATCAGTATATTATAAAAGTTGGAAGAACCTGGCCCACAAATTAGTAACATCACAAATGAATTAATCTACAAACATATTACTTTTCTAATTTAAGGGAAGATCCTCACACAGCCTAAAATATAAAAAATAAAAGGGGTTAATTACACAGGAGATAGGGCTGTCTGATAATATATTAGTAGTTGGGTAAGAGAAAAGCTCAAAGCCAAGCTCAGTATTTCTTCTGAACTTAAGAGTGTAAGTGGAGCAGGCCAGGAACCAGAACCCACAGTGTCTACAGAAAATGTACTTTAAAATAATTTACCCCAGGGCTCTAACTGGTAATGCTTTCTCACAACACAAGGATCTAGAGATTGAGAGAGGGCTGTCTCTAGATGATGTTGCTTTTATGTCTCACACAGAGTAACTAACCAGGGCCTTTCATTCTGAGCATACCAGTTTATGCTTAAGAGTGGCAAAGTAGTCTTGAGATGTATAGGAGAGGTTTATGTAAAATAAATGAGACCAGAGGTAAGAGGAAATATTAGAGAGAAGGCTGGACAAGATTAAGAAAAGGTGAAGATGAGACAAGCAAGGCAAAGCTATCTTAAGTCTCCAATCAAGTAGAAGGATGTGGCACCCTGTGCAACTAGGAAAGGGAGTTAGGGACGCCTGAGAAGTGACCAAGACGCGGCTTCAGCTGCTGACCACAAGTCTCACACCTCGTGTTTTCTGAGCAAAGTAACGTGCAGTCCCTTCA
Organism: Lipotes vexillifer; assembly: GCF_000442215.2. NCBI lineage: Eukaryota > Metazoa > Chordata > Mammalia > Artiodactyla > Lipotidae > Lipotes > Lipotes vexillifer. The sequence continues at coordinate 1,598,574 of NW_006775780.1, read as the reverse complement.
CCCCTCGCTTTTCAAAAGCCCATAACCTGAGTCCTCACTTTCTCCAGGCAGAACAAGACAAACTTCCTTTACCGTGGTTCCCCTAGCTCCTAACCGTGGAGGTTCCAGATGGCATTTTGGGCTCCCCCATGTGCCGGGGACCTTGTGGACTTGCTCTACCAGGTGGGTTGACAGACTCCGTGGAACTCTGAAAGTCATCTCACCTATTCTTCTGGGAAGAGACCACAAGAGAGAGAACACAAGAGAATCTACAGAAATACTTGGAATATTAGAGTCCAGAACCTTCCTCCCAGAATCCACAAGAACCCTAGTCAACTCACTCACTGGACAAAGGAGAAAAATGAGCCAGAGATACCTGGTGAGTTGGAACAGGTCACACAGTTAGTTAGTTGCAGAACCAAGACAACAACTGCAAACACAGCATGAGGTCATGGATGAAGTTGCTCACCTTTGTCTCAATTTGTTTATCTATAAGTAGGGATGATCATGGTCACCTTGATGGGTGAACGTGGGCACAAAATCATGGATGTGTGTAAAATACCTGACACAGTGATTGGTATGATTGGCACAGGGCCCATGTTCGGTAAATTATCCTCTCCCCATTCACCCTTTCTTGCTACCCACAACATGATGCTGTACCTAATGCTGTCGGAAACAATAGATTAAAGAAAACCCAAACCCTTTTCCACTTTTAAGGATACCTAGGAAAGGGAATTTTCACACACCCCCGCCTCCTATTTCAAATGAAGCATGTTTCTCTACGTTCCATCCACAGAGTGTTAAATAGCTTGGCGTGTTAAATAGCTTTATGTTGCCTCTTAAATACTGCTTTAAAAACCCACATTTCCCTGCACCTTTGCTCATAGCTGTGATACTCTTAGCTTGGTTAGGAGGCCCTGGGCAAGAGCTTGTGGCTCTAAGGCTCTCAACAGCATCCTCAATACAACCCATTCTTCACAGACTAAGAGGGGAGAGATTGCTTCTCTCCAGATGAGAACTGAATTCACTTCTTTCTGCAGCTCCCCAGGGTCCAAAATAAAATGAATTTCAGAGATGCTTGGTAGCCATATGGACCCCCTAGTTGTTTGGATATTTCTATGTGGCCAGTTGGAACAGCAACAACATGAGAAATATGCTTTATGTCTATAAATTTTGGCAGACAAAAATGAAGAAAAGAGGTGCAATGTGCAGAGACTGGGGAAAGTACAGATCCTGGAATCCACAAAAGGTGCAGAGAGTTGAGTTTCATCCCTCTTGATCTGATGATTATTTCTCTTATATCTTGAATATGTAATTCCCAAAATCTTGGTCATCACATTGGCTTCCCTCTAAATCCTGCTCATCACCTTTCTCTTTTTTCTTAATCCTGAAAAATATAAAGTCTAGTCAATATGCTAAAGAATAAAATATTAATAAATGCTTGTAGAGCATAGTTCAATTCAAAAGTGTTTCCTATGAGGAATCCCAAAAGTTGCATTGCAGGGATCCAAGCACAGAAAATCCCCCAAAGACAAAAGTTAAAATAACTCACTCTCAGCTTAGTTGTAAATCAAAAGAAGAAAAAGGAGAATGTTTTACCAAGGTTATTTAAGCTTCATGGAAGGCATGTTGGCTTCAGGTATGTCTGGTTTTCATCTAACTTGAAAAAGGCTTAGATTTCAAAAATGAGACTATGCAAATTATTAATCAGTCATTTTGTGTAAATGCTTTAGACTTTAGATGTTACTGTGGGAAGTAAAGGAAAATAAAAGAGCTTTAGCACAGCCCCAGTAAGCTTAGTCCATGGACAGCACATTAAATCCTGAATTACATACTCCACCAAACACTTCCTAATGAGCCATCCAAGTCTCTGAGGTATATAATATGCCTTTTTAAAAATGCATGAATACATATTCCATCCACAGATTTGGATGGTTCCTTTGCGTTATTTAAGTTTCAAAGAAGTTCATCAGTCTCCTAGGTATAATGTTCTGTGAATGCCTTAAAAATGAACATTCAGAAATTAGAAGCTCAAAATACCTTGAAGGGGAACAGTATATCAGCTCCCACACCAGGCTATTCAAAGGCAAGTTTGATGAGGCATTCGCCTCCCTGAGTTTCCCATCTTTTGTCAGTTTGGGTCACAACCCTTAAAACAGCTGTAACTCTGTTCCTTCCAACCTCATTATACAACTCCTGCTTGTTTTAGTTATAATTAGAATCCAATGACCTCCTCTGATTCCTGTCTGTGCTGCTGTTACATGGCTGTTCTTGGATGCTGGGATGCGATTGTCCTGAGCAGGCAGGGACAATGTTCAAAGCCCCAGGATGGGGTCCCCATGGGAGGCGCTGCAAAGAATGTGAAGGTTGGGGCTTCCCAGCCTAAGGAAGTTGGTGAATCCAAAAAGGAAATACTTGTGGGTAGAAAAGAGAGAACAAATCACAAAAGGGGCTTACAGAGAAGAAGCTAATATAATCCTTTTTCTGGGGAAGCACAGGAAAAAAACAATGCACAACTTAGCAAGCAAAGGGAACCAGGTGGAAGCAGGGAGAGGGAATGGTAGAGAAATAAGGTGCAAGGCAGGGAAGAAAGCAGCTTTACTTGAGAAACTTCATTGTGCCAGACATTCTCATTAATCCATTTAGCCCCCATTGCAACTTGACATGGAAATGGAATGACCTCCATTCTACAGAGAAAGGAACTGAAGTTCAGAGAGGTTCAGAAACATACCAGAAATCACACAGCTAAAAGTGGAGTCAGAATTCACACCCAGGACTGGATGACCCCAAAGTCTTTGATCCTCTGCTTGGCTAAAGAAGGATGCAGTGAAACTGAATTCCAGGCATTGTGGAGATGGGAGGGTGTGTCCGGAGGAACCCAGAGGCACTATCCAACGCAGCCTAACTGCCCATGTGCAGCATGTTTCCTCAACTGAAAAAGATGAAGCTCACTCTACAGGGTCATTGTGAGAAATAAAAGAGTTAATATATTCTCAGCCCATGGCATGTGTGCCTGGCATATTGAAAGCCTTACATGAGTGGAAGCTAATTGATGTTATGTTGCTTGGATAATGATTCATTTCCCTAATCTGCTTGTGCAGGTTAATATTATGGGCCCATAGCTATATATACATAAGAGCAAGTATTTGATGGTGTTTCAAGTTTCTATACACATCATTCATATTTTTTCCAACAGTATAGAAATCATAAATTAAGATGCTCTGGGTATGATTTGAGCAAGACACGCTGGTTAGAAGATTTCAGATCATGGCTCATGTTTGAAAAAGTAATGCCCAGGAAGCCGGTTTATTCCAAAGGTTGAAGTCTAACACAGAAATGCATTTGTCCTCCCCACATAATTTAGATCTATAAAGAGCTGATGTAAAGTAAATCTCAACACTGATGAAGGAGCAAGGGGAGAATGAGCTCATCTAATCTCTGCCCTCATTTGACATGAGTGGCCTGGCAGCTCAGAAGAGTCCAGCCTGTCATAGCCAAGTCTGGACATCCCTTTCCAGGGTATGGACAGTCCCAGTTCCACTCCACCAGTGTCCCAGTGGTGCTGATGTCACCCTGAAGCACATTTCAGAATCACACACTATCCTTGAAGTCAGCAGTCAGAAAGTACAAGTTTCATGGCATTAGGCGGTGGACCAGATGACATCAGTGAAAACAGACATCCTTGACCTCCAAGATCATCCTTTCCAAGATTACTCAGATACAGAGTGGCAAAGGAGCAGGCCACCTCTACCCCGGCCTCGCAGAACGCAGGCACGGCCCCCAGGAGTACCAGAGGAAACCTGCGAGGGGGCGGTTCTGTCTCCACGTGCTGTGAGGTGACTCCCATCTGGGCATAACCCTGTCGGGAGGGGCCGCTAGAGAGCGTCCACGTGTCCTCTGTCGGCTGAAGTGCTGCTTCTCCAGTGACTCTTTCCATGACTCTTCTCTCCCTTACGAAGATTTTCCAATGAGATATAAAGGTGAGAAGGAAAGCAAAATGGAAGAGCCTTCTTTTCATTTGTTTGTTTGTTTGTTTTTCCAAACCCTAAGTCCTGGACACAGGCTACATACCATTTCTTCAAGTTGCCCTCACCATCTTGAATTTCGCCTTAGCCAAACTGGAAGCCACAAGCCATTCCCTGCATCCCAGCACTGTGTGATCATCAGGCCACCGTATGCCTCGCTTGCACCATCCTGGCTCTGCAGTGGGCATTATGGGTAACCAGAGAAGCCCAAGACATTGTCACAGCTGGGTCGGGAGACAAGGAAAAGCAGCTCTGAAGATTTCCTTGTCAGGCTGATCTGATGTGACTGCAACATTCTGACATGTAGAAGCCCAGGCGATAAGTCTTATGCTTAAAAATGAGAAAAGGGGAAATGCTTTCCTTAAATTGACTTCACTAGTGTCAGTGAGACTAACTGAAATTCATGCTAACTGCAGATGTCAGTCTTCCCTCCTAGAGGCTGCACTCTTCTCTTGGGCTCACATTACTGCTGTTCCTGCCTTGCCCTTCTGGGCTGTAAGACCCCTCAGGATGCTCTTGGTAACAGCCCACACCTGGGATGATTTCCTGGGTTCTGAGAAGTTCACTGACATCTAGACAAAAATCTGTCCCAACTGTTCCCTGGTGCTTGAAATCCTTCTATCAAAAAGATGGAGGAACTTTATGCACAAATGCCCCCAGGAGCAAAGTCCAATAGCTACAATTCATAAGGTAGGAATGACAGAAGAAAAGATCCCTGCAGACACAGAATTTCTAGGGGGATCAGAGAATGCGGTGGAGATGGGAAGTGAGGGGGAAGGAGAGGCCAGGACCATTCAGAGACACTTCATCTAATGGCTCACGTGACCTGACCATCAACTGGCCTCAGAGCACTGACTAGTTCTCCCCTCTGCTTGGCTACCCAGAGTCCTGCCCTGGGAGAGACTGCCTTAACCATTTCCTCAGATTCTGTTATCCCAGCAGCACTCCTGGCACCAAGCCCACTTCCGCAATGGGGAGGTCTTGAGAAAAAAGGGAAAGAAACAGCTGTCAGTCAATCTTCTTGGCATCGTTTGTCTGTTTTTTGTTCTCAGCTTAGTTTGGAATGAGTTTTATTTTCTCTTTTCTTTTTGGACATAAGTCTCTCTCTCACCCAAAATGAAGGGTTCTGAAGCTCAGCCCAGCCTATTCTGAACTATAAAAGATTGATTAATTAACCTTTCATCCTCTGATTACTTTCAACCCTTTTGTTGGCACATTGGGGAAATGTATTAGTGGTTACTAATTAAAAGTATTGAATATACCTTTCACATTCTTCACATTCTTAGAGTTCTGGAACTAAGTTGATTAAGAAGAAAAGGGGGAAGTTTCTGTTGAATTTATCCTTGAAAATGGCTAAGAGAGACTATAAATAAAGCCAGAAAAAGGGAAGATGTGACCTTATTCTATAACCTGTATTTGTAATTGAGTTTTGGGAGTTGAGGTCATATTGTAAGTACAATAACAGCTAAGATTTACTGTGTGCTTTCCATGTGCAAGAAATTTAAAAGAGCTTTACATGTACCATCTTATTTAACTCTCACAATTTTATGAGATAGATTTGAATTCCAATCCCAATATTAAAGACAAGAAAATTAAAGCTCAGAAGTCAGGCAAATTGCTCAGGATCACAAAGTTAGTACCCACCAGAGGAGGGACTTAATGTGGAGTATCTGTCCCCAAAGACAATGCATTTAACCCCAACAATGCTGACCTAACTGCATCACAGTGCAATCATCATTTTTGGAGTTGAAAGGACATAAAAAGTCCACTTGCAATTCCAGAATGCATCATTTTTTTCTCATGATTCTTTTCTGAACTGGTTGGTTATTGATGAATAACAAATTATCCCAAACATTCATTATCTCAACCCAGGAGCAGCTAAGCTGGGTGGTCTGGCTCTGGGTCCTCCACAAGGTTCTGGTCAAGCTGGTGGCTGGCTCTTGAGACAGGCTGGGACCTAGGACCTGGGACCCTTTGCTGCAGTGTTTGCACCTGGACAAAACACAAAGCAGCAAAACATAAAGAAACTATATGGGACTAAAAATAATGGCATGTATGTGCACCTGGGGCAAATTATTGACAACAAGGTACAAAAGGACCAAAAACCCAACTGCCACTTCTGAAGAGCCAGAAGCAAAGCAGGGAACTGCGCATGCCCCCTGCACACAGCACCACCTAAGGGGCGGGCAGACCACCTAAGCCACTCCTCCGGCCCGACCCCTGGACACACCCCTACCCTCACCACCATATAAGGAACAAGCTCACCCCCTCTTTGGGGAGTGAGCAAGCAAGGGAACCTGTTACTTATTTTCGCTCCCTCCTGATGCAGCAGGGGCCCCAGTAAAGCCTTGCCTGAATTTCTTCTCTGGCCTCTTATCAATTTCTGTTGATTGGGGAAGGCCAAGAACCTTGGTCAGTAATAGACTGAAGGCTGGCTAGGGCTAGGGAACTTGCTTCTAAGCTCATTCACGTGGTTGTTAAGATCTCCTTGCTGACTGATGGCCAGAGACCTCAGTTCCTCACCACATGGCCCCTCCATGAGTAGCTTGAGTGTCCTCATGATATGGCAGCTGCACACGACCCATGATGGAAGCTCAAATCTTTTATAGCCAAATCTCAGAAGAAACATACCATCAACTCTGTCGTATCCTCTGGGTCACACCGATCAGTCCTGGTACAATGTGGGAGGAGGACCTACACAGAACAGAAGTGTGAGTACAAGGAAGTGGGGATCCCTAGGGGTCGTCGTGGAAGTCGTCTACCATCCTTGCCTTTCTCCACTGTTCTCTCAGCACAGAAGGCCCTTGTCCATCTTGTCGGCCTGCCTTACTTCTACTCATCCTTAAAGATTGATTAAAATGTAATTTCTTCTGTAAAGAATTCCCTGGTTTTCATCATCCTGATGATTATGAACACACTGACCACATTATACGGTGAATACTTGTTTACAGGGTATCTTTGGGATCTCCCAAAAAGCAGATACCAGGCTTGCCCTCAGGGAATTTAATTTGGAAAGTGATCCCAAGGAACAAGAGTGGGAACTGGGAAGAATGAGAGGAGGCAAAGGCAATCCAAGAGGTAATCCGTTGAGCTGATCAACACTGTAGGCAGCTGGGTTCCATCCACTGGGACTGTTACAGACCTGGGTTCTTGAACTCTTTCATCAATAGAAATTTACAAGAGGCCAAATGAGAAATTCAGGCAAGGCTTTACTGGGACTCAAGCTGCAGCATGAGGGAGCGAAAACAAGTAACAGGTTCCCCTGCTCGCTCCCTGAGAGCTGGTCCCTTAAATGGGTTGAGGGTGGGTTCAGGCCAGAGGGGTGGCTCAGGTGGTATGCCCACCCCCTTGGAGGTGCTGTGTGCAGGGGGCATGCGCAGTACCCTGCTTGTGCTTCTGACTCCTCGGAAGTGGCAGCTGGGTTTTTGATCTTTTTGTATCTTATTGTTCATAATTTACCCCAACTGTGCATGCATGCACTTACTTTTAGTCCCTTATAGTTTCTTTGTGTTCTGTCACTGGAGGAGACATTTGTCCAGGTGCAAGCTCTGCAGCAAAGGGTCCCAGGTACCGGGTCCCAGCCTGTGTCAGGAACCTCTGAGGGACTGTGTAAAGAATAGTCTGCTTAAAAAAAAAAAGATGAGTAGTTACACTCCAAGTCTTTTCCCCACAATGATCAAGGGTGAATTCAGAGAGTATTGGCAATGATGCAAAAAGCAAGAGATATGGGGCATAGCAAGTGCCCTTGGGGAACACTACTATGCAACAGGTGTCCACAGCAGTAGCCAAAACAAAATGATGGGATGGGAGGAGGTAGCTGTCCAACATACATTAATTGGATCCCAATTAAGGCCAGGGGCAGTGCATCATTTATCTTTGAATCCTAGTGCATAGAACAAGGCCTAGCAGCTGGAAAACCTGTGCCAAATGATGCAATCATTCTGGAGACCCTTAATTTATTTAACAAATATGTACTGAGCCTATACCAAGAGGTAGGCACCCTGCAAAATACTGATAATTCTGTTGAAGTGACTGACAAAATAATAACTAGTCATGCACAGGTACTGACCAACCAAAATGAACCCCAACCCTTCACAAGCAGTTGAGTTAGCCTAGAATTCACTTTCTTTCAAACCTGGAACCAATTGAATAATGAGGCATAAACCAAAAATATTTACACCCATATCCAAATGATGGGCCTTTTGGGATTTGGGGAGTGGAGTATGGAGGAAACAGATGTCTTAGGGTGCCTTCAAGAGAGGAAAAATGAGATTGGTCATTGAATACACACATGGAAGGAAAAGGCATTTCCAGGTGAGAGGGAGGGTGGGAAGAAATAATGCATACGAAAGCACAGATCGACCATTTCAAAATGAATGGAGCATTCCTTTATGCAGCTGAGAATGAGTCAGAAATACAAATAATAAAAAGTCTCAAGAATTATCAAACATCAAGATAGAGAAGTGCAAAGTACGAATAGCATGTAAAAATGGGATGTCATATTAAAGATGTAAAACTTTATCCTAAGGAGTGAGTAAAAGGAAAGTTTTTTGCCACTTTATCACTTGTGTGCCGAGCTTCTGGAAGGGCTGCTCAGAAAGGTTTATTGGTCAAATAAATGGATGGAGTTTAAACTTCTCATTTTAAAATGAACAAACTAAATCTTGGACTTCTGTTTCAGATTAAGAAAATTGCAAGACACTGTCGCTCTCACCCTATCTAAGAAGGCAAAAATAAAAAGCTCTAAAATCATTTTTGTCAAACTCATTGGAGAGCTGAGGACACAAAGAAGCCTAAATGAGCTAAGATGTCAAAAGTAACCATCTTCCTGGGAGAGGAGAGAGTCAAGGCTGTTCATCCCCAGCAGAGGGCGGAGGAGGAGGGGCCTCTTTATTTAGCACAGGACTTGCGCTGCAAGAAAAGCTCAGAGAAGTTGTATAGACAAAGGAAAATATCAGATGGAAACTCAGATCACTGGTAAGGAAGGACGAATACCAGAAAGGTAAACATAAAACATTTTTTTAAATTATCATATTATAATAAATTTCTTTAAAAGTATATTGATTGGGCTTCCCTGGTGGCGCAGTGGTTGAGGGTCCGCCTGCCGATGCAGGGGACACGGGTTCGTGCCCCTGTCTGGGAGGATCCCACATGCCACAGAGTGGCTGGGCCCATGAGCCATGGCCGCTGAGCCTGCACGTCTGGAGCCTGTGCTCCGCAACGGGAGAGGCCACAACAGTGAGAGGCCCGCGTACTGCAAAAAAAAAAATAAAGTATATTGATTAAGACAAAATTAAAGTATTCTGTAGGGCTTATAAGCATATCATGGTAAGAATAAATGACTAGAGCATAGAGGGCAGGAGGGGAGTAAATTTAACTCTAATTCATACAAGGACAGATGGAGAGATGTGGCAACAGAAAATAAAAATATCAAACGATAGACATAAACCCACCACAACAATAATTATATTTAATTGAAATATGCTGCAACAATGAAACAGGAATTGAAAGACAGTATCTGAGAGAACAAAAAGGAAGACCCAACTATTTACTGTCTAAAGAGATGCCTTTAAAAATAAAAACACAAATTGGTTGAAAGTAAGAGGAGGGAAAAGGATCTAACATACAAACAGTAAGCAAACAAAAGCTGGAGTGGCTGTATTAATATCAGACGAGGTAAACGTCAAGACAGAAACTATTCTAAGAGATAAAGAAGGACATTTTATAATCATAAAAGGAGAAATTTATCTAGAACACAGAAACAATCCTAAATAAGGGAAACATTGAATCACAGAACTTCAAAACACATGAAGCAAAAACTAACATAACATAAGGAAGAAATAGACAAAACAACAGTAATAGAGAGGTCAATGCTAGCTCAGTTATTGATAGAACCATCTAGGGGCAAATATTTGCAATGCACGTAACTGATAAAGGACTTGTATCCAGAAGATATAAAGAACTCTTACAACTCAATAAGACCAAAAAAAAAAAAAAAAATCCAGTGCAAAAAAGGGTCAAAAGACTTAAGCAGACACATGAAAGAAGATACAGTAATGGGCAATGAGAACAAGAAAAGACGCTCACTCCCATTACTCACCAGGGAAATGAAAATTAAAACCGTGGTGAGATGCCATTTCACATCCACTGGAAGACCTAAAACTAAAAAGGTTGGAAATGCGGTGTCGCCAAAAGCATGAAGGCACTGCAACTATAACACAATACATTGTTAAACAAATGTAAGAAGTTTTAACCAATTTGGAAAACAATTTGCCCTATAACCCAGGAATTCCACTGCCAACTATTTAATAGGAGAAATGAAAACCAATGTTCACACAAAGTAGCTTTATTCACAATAGCCCAAATCTGGAATCAACCCAATTGTCTATCACCAGACAAATGGAGAAACAAATTGTAGTACATTGCAGTATATTCATACAATGAGATACTAGTCAGTAGTAAAAAGAACAAACTACATATGCTTACAACATGGATGAATCTTTAAGACATTATGTAGATCAAAAGAAGCCAGAGAGACTATACTATATGGAGCCCAAGAACAAACAAAACTAAACTGTAGGGCTAGAACTCAGAAAATGGTTGCCTCTTGACTGGGGAGGTAGAATTTCTGGAAAGGGACATGAGGGGACTTGCTGGAGGGCTAGAAAATGCTCAATAGCTTATTTGGGGTGGAAATGACATTAGTTCACCACGTCCCTGATACATGAGTGTCAGAGTTCATTAAATACAATAAGAATAGTAAGATCTGTTCATTATATTGTGCACAAATCATACCTCAGACACCTCCCCCCCCCCGAAAAAACCCTAAATCCAAGCAAAATTAATGTCTTTACGTTAACCAGATGTTGCTGCAATAATGCCCCGTACCAAACAACCCCAAGGCTCAGTGGCTTGCAACAGCAAACACTTGTTTCTTGCTCACAAACATGCAGGCTGGCTGGTCATCCTGTGGGACCTGTCTTATCTGGAGGTTCTTCTAGCAGCCACCGAGGGCAAGTTCTTCTCATTGCTGACAAAAGCAGGGCAGTGGGCAGTGAAAGCCCTTAGACCCTCAGTATATAACTAGCATCCTGTCATGTCTACCTTCCATTGGCCAAAGCCAGTCACCTGGCCAAGTCCAAAGCCAATAGGACAGGAAGGATACTCCACCCCCATGACTCATGACAAGGGTAGAGAGGGGAGGAGAGAAGGGTGGACACATAGAACAATCTTACTGTCTCCAGGTAGTATAAGAGGGGTGACAAAAGCCAGGTCTCCCGACAACTAACCCAGCACTTCTGCATCAGCCCACACTGTCTCTGCGTGGTCTGGAAGCCAAGAAACCACAGCTGTGCTCCAGAGGAAAGTTCCAGCACATCTTCACACTGACTGCCTGCAAAGAGGGATGAAACCAGAATCACAGTGCTGCACGCAGATCTGATAGAAAGCTCCAGTCTGGTTTCCCTGGTATTTGGAAATGTGCCTCCCCGCCAGGGAGCCACAGAGCTCTCCATCTGCACCAGCAGAAGAAACCTCTGTTAATGGAAAGAAATGCAATACAGCCATCTAATGGATCCTGACTGTTACTGGCCGGCTTCTGCTTCCCTGGGACCATCTGAAGTGGATGACAGCACAAAGTTTGAGCAGAAGTGTCAGCAGGCAGATGGGCACCTGCAGAGGTGGAGGTGGCAGGGGTATAGGAGCTGTCGCTGGTGTTTTGATTTGCAGCAGCTGCTCTTTGACTCTTTGGGGAGCAGTATTACCTGACTTGAGCCCACCCCAGCATAAAGACTCACAAAGGAGATTAGACAAAACTCTGTTTCAGGAAAAGGAAAGAAACCAGGCCAATTTTCACCCACCTACATCTGGTGGAGATCAGGCCTGGGGTGGCCATTTCTGCCACATGTAGTTAGATAAACCCAACTGGAAAGAAACTTCAGCCTCCTTGTTCTTTCCAGGCAAGTTAAACCATTTTCTCCCTGAGCACCCGTGGACTCAGAGTCAGCACAGCAAGAGTCTCTGAGTTGAGTTCCTTTCCACAAAACTGTGGTCTGACCCACGCCAGTGATCTGAGCTTCCCCACACCCTCCTGACTGCAGCCATTTGTCCACACTCCAGTCAACTGAAGAAGTCATTCGATCCCATCCACTCATACAGCCAATGATGACTGCTCACCTGCTATGTGTTAGGAACTCTGCTCAGCCCTGGGAATAAAGCTGTGAATGAGAAAAACATGGTCCCTTCCTGTTCAGAGCTTATAAACAATAGACAAGATAGACATTGACGAAGCGGGTTAAGTGTGATGAGAGGTAAGAAGCAGAATTGCAAGGGGGTCTTTAGAGCCTCAAGAACTACAGGAAGGACTCCCATGTTATTCCAAGCGTGGTCGGATCCATTAAAGGGGCAGTGTTGCAGGACCATGTGTTTTGGCTGCAGTGTTTCTCCTTTAGCGGCAGTGCTTTTCCTGAATGCTTCAAATTCCACATCCTTCTGCGAGCTCTCTCCTGCTCTGTAGGGTTTCAAGCTGAAGAGCATTTGAATGCACTTACATTTTTATAAACCTAAGTGGGAAAGTTTATCTCTGGCCACACCCCATGAAGAACAGAAACAGCTTTGGGGATCTTAGGGACACGTGGCTGAGGCAACAATGACCCCAGAGACCACATGCAGGTCCCTCTTACACTCCCACTTCTTTCAAGACAGAGCGGGATGTTGAGCAAGTTTCCAGTGCCTCTTGGCCATCTGTATGTCTTCTTTGGAGAAATGTCTACTGAGGTCTTCTGCTCATTTTTTTTGTTGGGTTTTTTGGTTTTTTGATATTAAACTGCATGAGCTGTTTGTATATTTTGGAAATATATCCTTGTCCAGATGCTCAATATCGTTAATTATTAGAGAAATCAAGACTGCAATGAGGGATCACCTCAAACCAGTCAGAACGGCCATCATCAAAAAGTCTATAAATAATATGGGCTTCCCTGGTGGCGCAGTGGTTGAGAGTCCGCCTGCCGAAGCAGGGGACACGGGTTCGTGCCCCGGTCTGGGAAGATCCCACATGCCGCGGAGCGGCTGGGCCCGTGAGCCATGGCCGCTGAGCCTGCACGTCCGGAGCCTGTGCTCCACAACGGGAGAGGCCACAACAGTGAGAGGCCCGCGTAACTGAAAAAAAAAAAAAAAAAGTCTATAAATAATAAATGCTGGAGAGGATGTGGAGAAAAAGGAACACTATAGGGGGAAATGTAAATCGGTGCAGCCACTATGGAGAACAGTATGGAAGTTCCTTAAAAAATTAAAAATAGAGTTACCATACAATCCTACAATCCCACTCCTGGGTATATATACAGAGAAAACTCTAATTCTCTAATTTGAAAAGATACATGCACCCCAGTATTCACAGCAGCACTATTAACAATAGCCAGGACATGGAAGCAACCTAAGTGTCCATCAACAGTTAAATGAATTAAGAAGATGTGGTATATATGCACAATGGAATACTACTCAGCCGTAAAAAAGAATGAAATAATGCCATTTGCAGCAACATGGCTGGACCTAGGGATTATCATACTAACTGAAGTAAGTTGGACAGAGAAAGACATATATCATATGATATCACTTATATGTGGAATCCTGAAAAATGATACAAATGAACTTATTTACAAAACAAAAATAGACTAACAGACAGAAAACAAACTTATGGTTACCAAAGGGGAAAGGGGGAGAGATAAATTAGGAGTTTGGGATTAACATACATACACTACTATATATAAAATAGATAAATAACAAGGACCTACTGTATAGCACAGGGAACCATATTCAATATCTTGTAATAACATAGAAAAGGATCTGAAAAATAATATGTGTGTGTGTGTGTGTGTGTGTGTGTGTATATATACATAACTGAATCATTTTGCTGTTCACCTGAAACTAACACAACATTATAAACTAACTATATTTCAATTAAAAAAATAAGTTTATAAAAAAAGAAAGACTGGGGAGGGAAAGTCCTTGCATTGTGATAAAGCACCTCTTCCACACGGCCACTCATTAGCCATGTATTTCCAAGGAGTTTCTGAAAACCACCAGGGGAGATGGCGTGTGGACTCCTGGGTAACACTCAGGCTCTGCACCCAGCCATGTGGAGTTAGAAAAGGGACTCAAACCCTCATCTCCTTTTTCGTTTTACATCAGTCGAATGAATAGGGCAAACCTAAAAGTCCATGTCTAGCTGACATTCATAAGGTATCATGGGGGCCAAAGCAATGAGAAAAATAAAATTAAAATGTAATTCCTATAGAAAATGTAACTGGAAAAATGCCTTCTAGTTTCAATCATTTATTCCTCGGAAGGCTTTTCCATGTAATAGCTTAGAGCCAGGACCTCAAAAAAGGTCAGCAGTGTTGTTTGTTATTTTTTTTTTTTGGAGGGGGAGATGGATTTTTTTTCTCCCACCCAGAATGTTATATTTAGAAGAAACTGTCATTAGCAAAAATTTGGCATTCGGGCAGCACAGCTTTCTGTTGATAAACAAACACACAGCTAAGGTATGTTTTTAGTTCCCTAAATACAAATATAATTGTCCCAACCAGGTCTGGAGAGTGGTGTATGGTGCTGTGTGCAGAAGTTGAGGGATGGGACATGTGGTATGGGAGACTCCAAGGGGTTTAGGAGCCTGACACAGGAACAAATGGAATGGATTTCCTTTCATTTCATTTCATTCCTTCCATTCATTTCCTTTCATTTCTTCTGACTGTGTGGGAACTCCCGCAAGAGACGGCATTCTTATAATTGGTTCCCAAAGTAGCCCAGAATGAGAGCATTGCCCTGCAGCTGAAACTCAGCCACTCTGGAAACACAAGGCCTTGGGGAGACCCATCATATCACCAAGACGGTGTCAGCATTTTCCTCGGGCTAGAGACGGAAGCTGCACCAAAGTGCAGGACAGACAGGTCAGGGGCTGGGGGTCCCTGGCTCCCCTGCCTGCCCTCAGCACTCTGCATGTCAGCAGCATGGAAGAAGCATAAGAGGAGATGATGACTGCCAAGGGTTGACTCGAAATTAATCACAGTCCCCTTCTCTTGGACTTAGATTTCAGGGCAGCCTCACCTCTTGGTTTATATTAGGGTTCACTCTGATGTCAGAGAAGGTAAATGTGAGCGCACACACAGGGCTATGCACACGCATACACACACACACGTGCGCACACGCGCGCGCACACACGTGCGCACACGCGCGCACACGTGCGCACACGCGCGCACACGCGCACACACGCGCGCACACACACGTTTCTACCATTAACTATATTCTCCTCCTCCCTTCTTTCTTCCAGCAAATATTTGGGGAACTCCTGCTGTATGCCAGGCACTTGATCTGAGAGTCAAGCTGTTAATTTGGAGCTGGTGGTTGAAGTGGGTGCAGACAGGCTCTCAGCGGGAAGCGACTTGGACCCATGTGGGAACCAGTGGGAGAATCCTATGAGCTCTTTACTAGGTCTCATCGTTCCAAAGATCTGGGATCAAAGACTCAGAGCCTTTTATTTTCCCTCTTCTGACTTTATTTTTAAACCAAGTAGAGAGAGCGGGGAGGACAATTTATTCTATTTAAAAAGGAGAAAATGTTTTCTGTAGAAGATATTTGTCCTCTCATGGCTGGTCATTGTCTATGTTCCCTTCCCTAACAGTCCCTCCCTGCCCTCGGAAAAAGGCTGGCTGGTCTGAGATCTTACCCTGTGCGGTAAGATAATGGTCCCTCAAAGATGCCTGCATCCTAATCCCTTGAACCTGCGAATACATTACCTTCCATAGGTGGATAGAGACTCTGCAGGTGTGATGAAGGTAAGGACCTTGAGATGGAAGATTCTCCTGGATTATCCTGGTGGGACCAACGTGTTGACAAAAAAATGCACAGCGTGAGAGTTGCGAGTTAAGTTTTATTGGGGGAAAAATGAGGACGGCAGCCCGGGAGACAGCGTTTCACATAACTCTGAAAAACTGCTCGGAAGAGGTGAGGGGAGGACCCAGGATATACAGGAGTTTTGCAACAAAGGGCAGGTAGTCAGGAACATCAAAAGATTATTGTTAATTAAAGAAAACCAGACATCTCCAGTTAAGGATTTAGCGCATGGGAGATGCAAGAGAATGCACAGCGTGAGAGTTGCGAGTTAAGTTTTATTGGGGGAAAAATGAGGACGGCAGCCCGGGAGACAGCGTTTCACATAACTCTGAAAAACTGCTCGGAAGAGGTGAGGGGAGGACCCAGGATATACAGGAGTTTTGCAACAAAGGGCAGGTAGTCAGGAACATCAAAAGATTATTGTTAATTAAAGAAAACCAGACATCTCCAGTTAAGGATTTAGCGCATGGGAAGATGCAAGAGTCTGGGCTCACTGAAATCATTCCTTTGATATGCACCTCAGCTATCTGGGGCCTGTATCCTGTATTTTCACATCCTGTGTTTCTTCAGGGCTCACAGCAGGGAGTGGCTGCAGTCTGAGAGCTGCTAGATGGCAGGTATTCTTTTCAGCCCTGAGTTTCCTCAGCGCTCACCGGCTCCCGTTGGAGGGCTGCGTCGTTGATGACTGTGACATCTTTTGTTTATGGATATGGCAGGAAATATTCCATTTATAAATATTCCATTTATCAAACGTAATCACTAGGGTCCTTATACGAGGGAAGCAAGAGTGTCGGAGTCAGAGTAACAGAAGCCCATATGACACGGAAGGAGAGAGATGCAGAGTCAGAGGGAGATGATGTTACCCTGCTGGCTTTGAAGGTGGAGCAAGGGGCCTCGAGTCAAGGAATTTAAACATCGTCTGGAAGCTGGAGAAGGCACGGACATAGATTCTCCCCTGAAGCCTCTAAAAGGAATTCAGCCCATCATCACCTTGATTTTAGACTTCTGATCTCCAGTATATAGATTTGTATTTTTGGCCATTAAGTTTGTGGTAATCCAGAAATTCATAGGAAATTAATACACCATGTTAGTGCAAGACTGCTTGGCTTGCAGCTGTCAGATTCTGTTTTCATTTCCCGAGACCACTCCACTCATCCCTGTGGCATTCCAGAAGTGCCTAGGGATGGACTCCCACCACCTCCCTCCACAGCTATCAAGCAATCACTGAAGAGAGCCGGTGGACATCAATCCCAGACCCCTTGCCCTTAGGTGGGATGCTCTGTGGTACGGGTTCCACATATGTTCCCGAGTTCCCCTGTGGGATGAAGCCCCAAGTGCCTGGTATGTTAGTGGGCTTATTCAGGCACCTGGCTGCCTTCCCTTCCCTGTCCCACTTTCCTACTGCCCCCTAGGTACCTCCTGGGATCACCTCCCAAATATACTACTTGTACTTGAATCCTTGCCTCATGGTCTGCTTTCCAAGGAATTCAAACCAAGATGAAGTGTGATGACAGCCCTGCTTTTCTGAGCTAGAATCCCTCCCTTGAGTCAGGTGACTCAAGCCAGATCTACCAGGCAGTTGCAGCCTCGAGCATGAACCTTAAACAGAGAGCAAAGGGCCTTAAACCAAGGAGTACTTGATTCTGGGCAGCCTGGTGACCCCACTGCTCCTTCCGGCATCTCACAGGCTCCACCTGCCTTGGGTTCCGTGAGCCCCTGAGAGCCTTCCAAAGAATCACTTCCTCTTAAATTAGCCAAAGTTGGTTACATCAAAGAAGCTTGACAGATAGACAGTCAGAGCGGAGTGAAGGGAGTAGGTGCATTCTTTGAAAAAGAGGAAGGAACGATGCCCTGAAAGTAAAACAGCAAAGAAGCAGACTTGACACCTGGGAGCCTTAGTTAAACATGGACTTTCCGTGGTTTTCAAATAGAAGACTCCAGGGAATCCATTTTCTTCTTTCTTTTCCAGTTTCAGCCCCTCCCTCAGGACAGGCAGCTTCTATGTGTGGCCATAGGATTATGCTAAGAGGGTTAACTAAACTGGAATTTGGCCATTTTGAACCTAGGAGAATTCTTTCATGAGTAAAAAAGCAGGAGACCAGGAGACCTGTACTTGGAGGTAATGCTTGGAGGTGCCAGGAGGTGCTTGGAGGTGCCCTCTGCTGTTGTTCTGGGTAGACACATGATGAGCTGAGTCCAGCATACAGAGAGCTTGATCCCTGACATCAGAAAAATAGTAAGAGAGAGAAGCACAGCCAAGAAGTTTGTAGTCAACTCGTTCAGTGGTTTAAGGACAATAGAATATGTTGATATAGTGAGAATGACACTTAGATTCCATAAATCGGTGACTAGTTTTAACTCTGCCACTAACTATGTAACCATGGGCAAGAAATTTCACTTCCTTGGGTCTGCATTTCCTTCAATTATTAAATGAGAGAATTGGACAATGTGATCACACTCTGGCCTCATAGCTATTAAGGAGCATCATTCTCGGATGATCTGGTACCAGCCAACTTATCATGGCCAACTGTCATGGTCATGAAGTTGAGTAGATGTATTTCCCCCTGGCCCACATGGCTGTCTCATCATAGACAGCCTCCAGCAACCTAGGAGTTTGAACATGGGAATCCAGATTGTTTTCTTTTAACATAAAATAGAGGCCAGAAGAATAAGGATACAGCTCTAAGCTTAATTTCACGTCCAAGTAACAGGTAGACCAGTGTTGCAGGTGAATGCATTGGCTTTAAAAGGGAAAAAAGTCAAAAGAACATCTAATTCCTCTCAAGGCACAAAATAAAAATATCTCTGTTCCCTTCAGAATGCAGGGGCATGTAATTCCTTAAAGCTGCTTTAAAAGAAATATGTTCATTTTGGGGATACTTAGGCTTACAGTTTTACATAAAACTGCTACTTCTAAGGACTCTAGCTAAAACCGCTAATCTGTTGAACCGATTCATTTAGCAAACATTTTGAGCACTTGTTATTCACCAGACACAGTTCAGCAATGGAATTACAAAGCCATATAACACGTATTCCCTTTCATGTAAAAACTCACCTTTATTCATTTAGTCGACAACTGTTCTGGGCACCTATTCTGTGCTAGAAACCATCACTGGAGAAACAAGAGTGAATCAGACAGTCTCAGCTTTCATGCAGCCCCCAGGCCAGTTGTGGAGAACGTCAACAAAAATGGACTACTCTGATACTGTGCAGAGATATATTTATATACGGAGGGAATTGACCATAAGGAGTGGTTGATGCCAGGAGGGGTCAGGAAAGACCCCAGAGGTGCTGAATCTTCAACAAAGGAACCCGGCAGATGGGGAGCTGGTTGGTGGAAGATTGGTGAGGAGAATTCTAGGCAAGGCATGTGAAAAGGAAATCTGTTTCCTTGTTAAGGTTTACAAAGACCAAACTTGTCAGAAACATGAATAAAGGAAGACTCTGTCTGCCTAAAATGTCTCACTTTCCTGTCTCCTGTGGAGGTAAAAAACATTCAAACAGCCCCCAAGGGGATGAGAAAACTCAATTTACAAACATGAAATGTTAGGTGGTCAGCTCTCTTCTACACTAAGAAGGAGGCAAGAACTATACTCTGGGACTTTGGACTCTCTGGGGTCTGGGTTTAAACTCAGCCCAGCCACTTTCTAGTTCCAGGACTTTGGGCCAACTGCTTAAACTCATCTGTAAAGTGAGGTAAATAAGAAAATTCTCATGATGAATTGGGAGATTGGGATTGACATATATACACTAATATGTATAAAATGGATAACTAATAAGAAACTGCTGGATAAAAATATAAATACAATAAAATTCAAAAATTAAAAAAGAAAATTCTCCCAAAATTGCTGGGAAAATTAAATGAGAAAATGACTATAAAAACACTACTAATTAATCAATAAGTACTACAATTCTTTAAAATTTTCTTTTGATCTCTCATAATGAATAACTTCTTGGCCCCAAAGACAAATCTTTGTAGTTATTAAATGTGTTGAGCAACAATGTCTGTATTGCACGGGGTTGTTCTTTACACCAGCATGTTGAATATGGAGCCAGATTTATTTATTCAAGATATGTAAACATCCCTTTGTAAAACAGATGCTAGTCTAAGTTCCTGGGTAACTTTATTTTTATTTTATTTAAAGTGTCCCCAAATGAGGAATACTGATGTCAATTTCTCCTCTCCAAGTGGTAGTACTTGTAAGCAGACATTCTTGTTTACAAATTCCACTTTTCTTATGAAGTCCTGGCATGGTTCAAAAGATGATTCTGTATGACTGTGTGTGATTTTAGACTTGATGGAGTAATGCATGTACTTGATTTTTTAACTCCTCATATATCACTTACTAGCTGTCTGACATCAAGCAAGTTACCTAACCTCTCTGTGCTTCCTTTTACACATATTTTAACATTGAGATTATAGGGTTGCTTTGACAATTAAATAAGATTATTCATGCAATGCATGAATTAAGACAGTGCCTGAAACATACCAAGTTCACGATAAAAGTTAGATAATATTATTATCACAAAAATTTTTATATACTCAACCAAAATGGGTTGTAAAATAATGGTAAAGACCATGTTTATTGACAGTGAAACTTTCTATATTGGATATTGATTGTTACATAACTCGCTGCCCTAAATCAAAACAAAAATAATAATTGATTATTATTGCTATTAATCCTCCCTAATTTATGGCAAAGATCGCACACCCAAATTATTTGGGGAAAATGCTCTTTTTTAGGATTTGTTTTCATGGACAAAATCACTTAGGGGTCATCCAAAATGGTAGATTTGTTCAAGTAATAGATATTTGATTGGGGCACATTTTTGAATTGGCAAATGAATATGAATATGTTGGATGCTGAGAATTCTTACCTTGGAGGAAAAAATAATTGAAACTCAACTGTGAAAAGGTCATGAGGTGCAGGCTGCCCTACTCCCTTCAACTCATCCATGACTAGAAACAAATTGCTTTTTCTCAGCACTTCTCTACTTGAGTGGCTTCCAAACTCACGCAAGCAGTGGAATCCTTTTTTCAAATAAAAGTTGACATGGAGCTCCAAATACCAAAAAGGCTCAAGCAGGGTGGCCCTTGGGAAGCAGGTAAGGACAGACGAGCCTGCAGGTACCTCCAAATCTTCCCCTGCTATGATGCCCCTGGGAGTCCCTCAGATGTGTCCTGTGTGTGTCGTGGGACACAGTTTGAGTGTCTGCACAAACACACAAATGTAGACTGTGTGGAGGGAAATATTTTAAGGAGTTTGCTTTCCACTTCTTTTCTCAAACCTATTTTTGTAAAAATAACAATGCATCTTTCCCAAGATAAAAAACATTAGTGGCTGATAGGAAGAAAAAGAGTCTTTGGATTTTAAAAGTATATGTGAATTTTACAGGGAATCAGACTTTGCTAATATCCTCAAAAACCAACATCTTTGGTCAAAGCAAAACCCATGCTGATAAGTATATTTGCATATCCATAATGACCTTTCAAGACAGATGTAGTAATCATCCTCTCTGTTGTGGACACTAACCTGTGTTAAGCCTTTATGCCTTAGGCAAGTGAGTTGGTGGGCAAATCTGTAGTCATTGAAGTTTGAAAGAGAAGTCTTAAAGCTGCAACTTCACTTTTGCATTAGGTTAAGAAGATGAAAGTGAAGGAGATCAGGGATGAGTCAAAGATAGACACTAGTCAGAGTTACTAGAAGACACTGATCAAATGAGACCCACAGAGTAACTAATTCAGACCCCTCTTGACTCTGAGCCCCCGAAGTGGAGACTGAGCCATGCTCATTCTTGAATCCCTAGGAATTGGTACAGGGTGGATGCATTTCTTGTGAGATCAGCATTCCTAACTTTCTTCATTCAGAACTCACATGAGAATGACCCTGACACTAGGCAGCTGAAGCTTCCTCTCACGGTGTCACAGTGTGGCAATCACTTTGTTCATATTTTTAATGAATTATATGAATGCAGAATGCTTCACTTTTGGTAGAAGAAAGAGGTATCAATCTTGTCATCTGTAAATAATTCATCAACCTGGAGGACAATTCTTAGTCTACTGACCAACTATCATGTGTGAACTTAAAGGAAAGATTTAACATACTGGGCAAGGGGAGCGCTAGTGTCAGAGTCCTGGGGAGCCGGGCTCAAATTTCAGGTCTGTCACTCACTCTGTGTCCCACCATAGACCCCAGCAAGACACCTAAATGGCTCTGAGTCTGTTTCCTCACCTGTAGAATTTAAGGCTGAGAGATTATCTATCTCATTGGTTTATGAAGATTTTATGAAGCACAAAATTAAACATACATAAAACTCTTGCACAGAGCCCAGAACATATTAGGAGTTCAAAAAATTGTACCTATCATGACTAATAAGAATAACATTTTTTTCCTGTAACCAGCAGTGGGAAGAAATCCCTAAGACTGAGAGACAGGACCAAGACAGGCCAAGTAAAACAGGGATGAAAGCTGAGATCCTTTAGAGGAGATTCCTCCTTATCCAAGATATCCCTCAGAATATGGTCCTACATGATTCCATGGCCATGGTGGATGTAAGCCACGTGTGTGGCTACACAGAACATTTTGAGTAGACTTTCTGTGTTTGGAGAATTTCCCACACTATAAGTCTGCCTCCCTCAGGTAGAAGCCAGAGTTCATGTATTGACTCTTCCAGACTCCCTTATAACTAAGACACAGACATGTGACCTCAACTCCACCAATCACATATTCCCAACTTGGATTTGGAAGAGAAAGTAGGTGCCATGTGGAATCCATTTTCTGTTGAGGGTGACTGAGTATAGCAGAGAGAACTCCTCTTTCAGATGGAACTGTGCCTGAGGTCATGGGAATAGCATCTGGCCCAGAGCACATGTGGTGAAACCTACAGAGCTGGTGCCTGATGGTGGCAGCACCTGGGTCTCCCCTAGAGTGTTCAGTGGTACCATTTAGGCATCATTCCTGCTGCATAGTCTCCGTACCTAATTCTCTTGCCCTCTATCATTCTATGAGCTATCTAATAAATTGGAAGAAGTTTATTACTTAACTAGGAGAGTGGATTCTGCTATTTGCAACCAAGAATACTGCCATATTGTTTGCCCTCAAGACCAACATGGCATCACAGACTGAAAATGTGCACTCAGTAAATACTTGTGAGGTAAAAGAACGCTCATGAAAATAAATCAACAAAAGGAAAAGAGTTCCATGTGTTCAGAAAATTGGGGCTTAAAATTTATGACACATAAAAAGTTTTCCATTTTAGAAAATGGTTAATGCAAAATTTTAGGAAGGAAAAGAATAAATGCCAGTCATGACAGACTTGGTGCTTTGCATTTAACATACATTATCTCATCAAACTGACTTCAGCATGTGGAATTTTATGAATCAAGTACCACCTAATCATTGATCTCAGTCATGGCACACACATTAGGTGCCATCTCCCTAAACTGGAAGGCATCAGCAACCATCTGTAGCCTCACTCTAATTCACAAGATAATTGTGTGTGGGGGGGTACGGGGTGGAAAGACTTTTGCATTTTCTATAAGCACAAGAGAACAAAATAATTAATTGACTGTTGTCCATTAATTACTCTTGTTTAAAAACAGCCATTCATTTATTTATCCACTATTTTTATTCAACAAATATTTATTTATTCAGGGACAACCATGTACCTGATATTATGCTAAGTGCCAGAAATAATTGACAGTTAATAGTATATCATTTCCCGTTGGTTTGATTAAATATAACTCTTCAAATGTTCTCTCTGAAACTGCTTAATGGACATCAACCTGGGTGTCAGCTAAAACTTTCTAGCTCCTTAAGATCTCAACATTGACTCAAACAAGAGGCAGTGAGCCACCCCAACTCCCAGGGCAAGGGGGAGCCTGCTTGTGTTTGTCTCTTGTGTTTTTTGCCTCTTTTTTCTTTTCTTTTTTTTTGCCACATTGGCAGAAATGTGTCCTACCCTGTCCTGTATGTTTGAGTTGTTTCACTAGCAGTTGAGGCTGGTTGGACAGCTTTGAGTCAAGTTGTACTTGGCTCCATTGTTAATTGAAAAGCTGTTTCAACAAAATATTCTTTTCTACAAAAAAAAAAAGTATGGAGTTTTGCATGCTCTGGAAAGTTCCAAATCCCCTCCTCCTAAAAATTTGTAGACATCTGAGGTTATGTTTTTCTAATTCCTTCTGGCCACTACTTCCAGCCTCCCATGAATTAGATATCATCTGTTATACACCTTGTGACTTTTTTTAAAAAGCCAAGTATAAATTCATTTTCTTTCCCTGATCCCCAACTCTACTACCAAAGAATCCCATTTACACCAGCCTTTATGTGTATAGCAGACTTGGAGGTACAGATGTTAATATCACAGCAATGCAAACAACTTCAAAATGAATATTTGCCATCTGAGCTCAGAAGTCCCTCTGCTCCCTTTAAGTGTGGCTCAGCCAACGCATCATCTCTACTTCTATACTTGTTCTTTTTGTCTCTGCATCCCCTAATTCATGTGTATTCCTTTGTATATATAACAAAATAGTTAAGAAATGCAGCTCTGGAGCCGGGCCTCTGGTGTGTGGACCCAGCCCTACACTTTATAATCCATGTGATCTTGGCCAAGTTACCTCAACTCTGTGGACCACAATTTACTCATCCATAAAATGAGGATCACCCAGTTCGCAGCGTTGTTGTAAGAGTTAATGAGTTAATATACATAGGTAGCCCCTAGCATGTAATGAATGTGTACAGGTGTTATTATACAGAACAGCGCAATTACCCTTTCTATTTGTCCCATCACCTGGACTAACCCATGTCTCATATTCTGGCCTGAGGAATGTTTGAAACAAATTTTTCTTCCCTATGAGGAATTCTATTTCCATTTGTTAAGATAATATTTGTTACTGGTCTGAGAGTGAAGGTTGACTTAGCAATACAGCATGAGGGTTAATTAAGCACCTGGTTTTGAAGACAGATGGTCTGGATGGGAGCTGGTACCACTTCTTATAATCTTTTAAGAGAAAATTTATTTATTTATTTATTTATAATTAATTAATTTTATTGGAGTATAATTGCTTTACAATGTTGTTAGTTTCTACTGTACAGCAAAGTGAATCAGCTTCACGTATACATATATCCTCTCTTTTTTGGATTTACTTCTCATTTAGGTCACCACAGAGCACTGAGTAGAGTTCCCTGAGCTATACAGTAGCTTCTCATTAGTTATCTATTTTATACACAGTTATCAATAATGTATATATGTCAATCCCAATCTTCCAATTCACCCCACCCCCCACCCTGTTTCCCCCCTTGGTCGATACATTTGTTCTCTACATCTGTGTCTCTATTTCTGTTTTGCAAATAAGATCATCTTTACCACTTTTCTAGATCCACATATATGTGTTAATGAAGATATACAGATTGCCAACAAATACATGAAAGGATGCTCAACATCACTAATCATTAGAGAAATGTAAATCAAAACCACCTTTGAAGTATCACCTCACACCGGTCAGAATGGCCATCATTAAAAAATCTACAAAGAATAAATGCTGGAGACAGTGTGGAGAAAACGGAACCCTCCTACACTGTTGATGGGAATGTAAACTGATACAGCCACTATGGAGAACAGTATGGATGTTCCTTAAAAAACTAAAAATAAAACTGGCATATGACCCAGCAATGCACTATTGGGCATATACCCAGAGAAAACCAAAATTCAAAAAGACATATGCACCCCAATATTCATTGCAGCACTATTTACCATAGCCAGGACATGGAAGCAACCTAAATGTCCATCAACAGAGGAATGGATAGAGAAGATGTGGTATATATATATACAATAGGTTATTACTCAGCCATAAAAAGGAATGAAACTGGATCATTTGTAGAGATGTGGATGGACCTAGAGATTGTCATACAGAGTGAAGTAAGTCAGAAAGAGAAAAACATATATTGTATCTTATGATCTTTTTTTCTTCTCTTGTGCACCTTATCACTCCCAGAGCCTCAGTTCCTTCATCTATAAAATGGGCTAATAATACTACCTACTTCATAGGGATGTTGTGAGGATTAAATAAGTTAACATTTTGAGAAAGTAATAATTAGCTTGGACTAAGAAAGAAAAAAAATCTGCCTGGCCTTTCATCAGGCTTAAAAAACAGACAAGAGAAAACCAGCTGCAAAGTTCATAGCAAACAATATCCCTCCCAAGGACACACTACAGTAGTAAAGTGTCATAAAATACTCCTCGTTGGGTGACAACTGCTTTCTCACTTACTGAGAAACTTTGTTCTCTAAAATCATAGACTATTAGAAACACTGCTGTTTGAATCAGACGGTATGAATTAAACATCCTATTTTCTGTGTTTGTTTGGTTTGGTTTTGATGCTTTTTAAAAAAAAAAAAAAACACACACACACATTTCTGAAGGTCAGAAGCCCAGATAGGCTCCCCTGGTTCCTTTGATAAGGGTCTTACAGCACTGAAATCAAAGTGTTGGCAGGGCTGAGCCCCCTACCAAGGCTCTGGGGAAGAGTGTCTCCGAGCTCATCCAGGTTACTAGCTGAATTTGGCTCCTTGAGGTTGCAGGACTAAGGTTTCCTTGCTGGCAGTCAGCCAGTCTGGTCTCTGCTCTGGAGGCTTCCCACAAAAGTATTCTACCTCTTACCTAGAGAATCTTCATCACTTTGATACAGGAAAACAGCCTGGACTTAGAGTTCATGTGTGGGCCTTCAAATAAAGGGGCTTCTGGCCATCACACCCGCCTTAAGTTTACTGTTTCAAAGTGAAAGGACACTGGGTCTGTTTGGTGTGCAAACCTAACGCTGACCCCTCACACGTAGCCTGCTTTGCTTTGAGCCCATCAAGATGCTGCTTCAGTTATGCCTAAACTTCACTGTTCTCCAAAATCCTATAGTATCTGCACGTTTTCCTTCCTTTCACACCACACCTCCTCCAGCGTGTGCTCCTTCTTGCTGCAATGAAATGATAATCTGACTTAATAGAACTAGAGGCTCATCCCGGGTGGTTTTCGACTGATTGGGCTAGAAGAGTTTAAAGTGCTTAAAAGAGAGCCTGGCACATGACAATACTTGATTTAATCTTGTCTGTAATAACAAAAATAATAATCATGATGATTATTATATCATAAACTCTGTGGGTAAATGCAAATAAAAGGGCAATGATGCAGTGCCAAAGATAGAAGCTGTGAAGAAGCCGATTGGAGAACAAACAAACAAACCACCATGCACTGTGTCTGCAGAAGTCTCTGTGACTGCAGGGATTTTCCAAAGGCAAATTTCCACTTCAGAAACCTCACTTTCTGTCACGTGGCAGTACCCTTGATGCTGGCAGAATCTGTTCAATCATCTGAAATTCTTCTTCAACATTCAGCCTGGCCCCAAGTTTACTTCTCTGGGACTCTGAGTTAGGACAATTAAGCCACAACATGTTAAGACTTTACAATTGTTTTGAAATCAGCCCTGTGACTGATGCTAAGTGGAAAAGTAAGCTGATCTTGGAAATATCGCTCACTTTTTCCTACTAAAAATGTAAAATGCTTATATTTTTAATAATAATCATGGTAATCCTGGCATAATGTGAAAGGTTTGAGGGGATCTTTTCAAAACATGCCAGGCACCAATTTGAGGTTCAGGTAGGACCTATTGAGGATAAAGAATGTCAAGTATCAGAAAGAGGCCCTGAGAGCATCTCCGTCTTTTGGCTCACCTAGGCACCATCTCTCATTTGAGTAATTAATATTCATAAAAATAGATTCAAAACACCTCCATCAAACACTCAGTTTGAAAGAGTTGAGTCAGTATCTAGCAACATTTGGCACGTAATAGACTCTCAACAAATATCTGTTGAATAAACACATGGGCTCTGATGTGAGCTTCAGACAGAATACAACCCTCTAGAAATGTAAACAGGAGAGAAAATGCTGACACGGGCATGATAAAGGGCATACAGACAGTAGCGTAAAAATAGTTCAGGTATAAATAGACAAAGCCTGCCCTAGGGCCACAGGAACAAAAAAGTTTGTACAGTTCAGGATAGACAGAGCAATTCAGCTCACTGATTGGCAAAGTTCATCTGCCTTCTTTAAGTCTATGAGTGTTCACTGTGTCCTCTGGAGACAAGAACTTCCAGTGTATGGTTTCCTTCCAATCTCAGCAGAGACTCAAGCTCTATCCAGACTTCTTCGTATGAACACACCTGATATTCAATTCACAACGTCTTACTAAGTTAAGAAACAACTATTATTCACAGAAAATAGATAAATGCTTGGTTCATTAATTATATTATTTGTTCTTTTCTGTTGCTATTTATTAATTTATTGGGGGGGTAATATTTAGGATACATCAAAAGACATAAAGAACAATACAGGGAACACCGAGTGTAAGAAATAAAACAACCATCCAATCGAAATTTCATCTCTGATTACAGACCGCTCTCTCCCCATCAGAGGAATCAACAATCCTGAATTTGGTGATTTTTATTTCCAAATCTTCCTTAAGCATTTTAAAGATTTGCAATTATCCCTGACAAAGATATACAGTATTGCTTGCATATTGTAGCCTGAATATAACTGGTATCATACTTTATTTTTCTGAAGTTCTAAATAATCGATGATATTGTTGTGGCACAGGGCAGGCCACCCCTAAAGTTAGTTAAGAAATGGCCAATGCAAAAGGGACGCTTTGAATCTCCTATTTCCCTGAAAACAGGGAATAAATCTCCCATGTGAAAGGTGCCCTTTCTGTACCAGGAGGCGGAAAGATATCCTTACCCCCAGAGATGGGGAATTCAGGGCTGAGAAGCTTATAGGAACAAACTTTGTTACTTCTTTACTAATTTACTACCCAAGCCCAAACTTTTAAGTTCCTTACTAATTAAACATTCAAGTCTAAGTTTCTTTGCCCTGTCACTTCCTCTCAAATTTATTCTTTGTCTAAAATATATGAAAGCTGCCTGCTTTGGCCACTTCCTATGTCCAATTCATATGAGATCTCTGTGTGCAGGAATTAAATTTTTTTCTCCTGTTAATCTGTTTTGTATCAATTTTATTATTAGTCTACCTATAAGAACACAAGAGGAGTAGAGGGGGAAATTCCTCCTCTGACAATGTATTTCTGAGATTCATCCCTGTTGATCCAAGTACTGTCTATATAGTATCCCGTTATGCGAATACACCACAATTAACGTATCCATTACTTTTTTGATGAATAGCTTGTTTCAAAAGTTTTTGCTATTGTAAACAATGATGTTCTGGGTCTCTTTGGGGATATGTACAAGTTTTCTATGAGGCAGAGTTAACTAGAATAATAGAGATACTATTATCATTACTATAACTACTACTATTAATGATATTAAGAGCTAAATTTTATTAGTTTTTTTTTATAGTTACTAATTCATTAACTGCTAAGAATTCTGTGAAGGAGATACATTATTAACTCCATTCACCAATTAAGAAGACATTGGAGGGGAATCAATGAGTTATAGAATGCAAATTTTCTACCTTATAAAATATTACCAAATTGTAAAAAAAAAATTTACCAAATTATAAAAATTTATATTGCTATTAGACATATATAAAAGTTCCTGTTCCTCCACATTGCCATCAAAACTTGGCACTGTCAGATTTAAAATTTGTCTTCAAATATGTATATAAAGATTGGTAAGTGAAGACTATACTCATTGAAATATAGACTGTTTGAAATATAGATCAAGAAAGATTGAGAGATAGAGACAGAGAGAGAGAAATCAGAGTAAAGATGAATGTATTTAAGGAACCAGGAAAGGCAGTCAAATAAGTTAGAGGTTGAAAACTCAGTAAAAACACCCTAACTGAAGCATTAAGCCTAATTGATAGTCTTGTACACACCCTTCCAAGCAATAGAGTCGTCATGTGCTAATTCTTCTTTTACCCAGTACTCATTTGGCTGTAAAAGACTACAGGGGGAGATCTGAATTAGAGATCAGAGAATGGAAAATTCCTTTACCTCTAACTCTCAAGTCTTCCCTACTTTTTTTTTTAATTAATTAATTAATTTGTTTGTTTGTTTATTTTGGGCTGTGTTGGGTCTTCGTTTCTGCGTGAGGGCTTTCTCTAGTTGCGGCAAGTGGGTGCCACTCTTAATCGCGGTGTGCGGGCCTCTCACTATCGCGGCCTCTCTTGTTGCGGAGCACAGGCTCCAGACACGCAGGCTCAGTAGCTGTGGCTCAGGGGCCTAGTTGCTCCGCGGCATGTGGGATCTTCCCAGACCAGGGCTCGACCCTGTGTCCCCTGCATTAGCAGGCAGATTCTCAACCACTGCTCCACCAGGGAAGCCCAAGTCTTCCCTACTTTGAACATTATGACTTTTTAATAAATGTTGTATCCCTAAGCACCTCTGCTTTCTCCTTCTTGTTATGAATAATTTATACAGCACAGAGCAAATCAATAACACACTTTTTAACCTAAAGTTATCACTTTTCAGCATTCATTCATTTTCTTTTGTCTCCTCTAGGAGGAAGAAATGTTTATTATGTATGCTTGATCAACGGGAAAACACACCCAAACTATGAACACAAGAAGATTAAAAGTCTTTAGTGCAAATCAGACCGTCCCTCTACCCACAAAGCCCTCCCCCCAAATAAACCACAACTTTACTAGACCACAAGAGACACCAATTTTCACTAGTTCATTAGCATTAACCCTTTAAGTCCACAGGGACATGAAAGTGGCACCAACTGGAAAATTTCCATAGTGTGGAAAGTGGGCTTTTCACCACAGCTATTACAAATGTCTTCCTCATAAAAGCACCCTCTGTGTTGTGCATATTGCAGAAATTTGAGCATTTTTGCAAGAGAGCTATGAAAACATGCTTGACTGGATAAAAGGATTTGCCTTGTTTTACTAAAAAACAAATGCAGGCCATAAAAAGTGAAGACAGGTTCTAACAACAAAATAAATTATAGTTTAGTTACACATCTTATGTCTTTATGGCAAACTCCTTTTTCCACAGAAAAACTTCAAGGCACGATCACCGCCATAAAACACCACACTCTAATTCTCAAAGGGAGAATTGCAGAATGCTGAAAATCCCAAATCCCTATTAAATTTGATTTAAGAATTTTTACTGGCTATGAACCCTCTCCTCTGACCTTGCAGCTCCAGTAAACACATCAACAGTAACCGAAATATCTCCCCTTTTTGTCTCTCAGTCCCATCCATTTTGAAACAATCTGAGTTTTTAAAATACCAACCTGAATTATCCAATGGGAAATACTGAGAGGAATCATTACCTCTCCCTGGCATTTCAGTTTCAAAGAGAAGCCCAGGCTTGGTGTCACTGACAAAACCACTTAGGCTCGGTGATGGAAAGAATGCCTTATCCCTGCCCCCCGCTTTTTCCTGAAGCAAAGTACATATTTCACAGTAGATTGTTGGTTATTGAAAAGATTTTCAAGCCATTTAACTGTTATAAGCTAGGCTTTATTCTTGCATGAAACCTCCTAAAGGTAGATGCCATCTGCCATGATTTACAAACAAAGAAAAGAAAGAGTTCTTGTACATTTTAAAAGGTATTTCTCTTCATCCGACTCTTGATCAAGTCCAGTTTTATCTATTCCCCATTAGGAGATTTATGTCTGAAGCATAAATTTATACTCAAGACTTACAGCTATAACTCATGACTCTAAGTACACCCAACAGTTTCTAAATAATATTCTAACTACCAATACTTGAACTCTTTTTTCCAAATAATTTAGCAAAAGGTAAAAATATAGGAGGTATGTTGTTACGTAGAAATGTGTTAGCCCTGAGGCAGCGTCTGGAGGTGTTATCTAAAGCTTGGCTTCCTTATTTATTTATTTATTTATTTATTTATTTATTTGGGGTTTTTTGGAGTGCAGTTGATTTACAGTGTTGTGTTAGTTTCAGGTGTACAGCAAAGTTGTTCAGTTTTATATATATATAAATCTATTCTTTTTCAGATTCTTTTCCAGTATAGGTTATTACAAGATATTGAGTATAGATCCCTGTGCTATACAGTAGGTCCTTCTTGATTATCTATTTTATATACAGTAGTGTGAATCTGTTAATCCCAAACTCCTAATTTATCCCTCCCCTCAATGTTTCCTCTTTGGTAACCATAAGTTTGTTTGTGAGTCTCTTTCTGTTTTGTAAATACTTTCATTTGTATCTTTTTTTTTTAGATTCCACATGTAAGTGATATCATACGATATTTGTCTTTCTCTGTGTGATTTACTTCACTTAGTATTTTAAGGTGTCTGCAGGGGGTGGGAGAGGTCCAGAAAAGACCACATGCAGGGAAGGAATAGAAAGTGATAAAGGAGGGGAAGGAACAATGGAGAGAGCTGAACAAACACTTGCTGCATTTCGTCTCTTATAAAATCACAGTTCTCCCTGATAAATGAAGATGGTAAGAAGTCTGATCATTTTCCTTAAGGAACAGACAGTTTTTCTTTCTTTAACCTATTTTAGTTTTATGTCTTTGGGGCTACACTAAACTCCAGGATATCAGTATGGATATATCAATATACAGAATATCAGTAACGAAAAAGCTGCCCCTCAAATGCTGAAGAAATATTTAATTTTGAAAAATAAGCAGGTTGTGCATACACACACACACCAAAATAAACCAAGACCCCACTTCCTCCTCAGCTTTCTTGTGTGGCCGCTTGTGAAGACAGAGGCTAGATCTCAGGGACAATAGAAATGAGAGTCATTTATCAAGAGGACCTTATCTAGAGCCAGTAATGGAAACTAACATTATTGGTCATTGTTTTAGTGCAGGTTTCCCCAGAAACAGACCCTGAGTCAAGAATTTACGGGCATTTATTTGGGTGATAAACACCAGGAAGGAGTGAGGACAGCGGACAGGGAGGAAGTTTATCACCAGTAAGGAATTTATGGTCAAGCCAGGTGTCACCAGGGTGACTCCAGGAAGTCTGGGACCAGTACCACACATAGCACCTCTGAAATAACCCACCTGAGCTGGTGAGGGAGCTGGGAAATATACACACCAAGTCTTGTAAGTCATTGGTTGAGGCTGCTGAGGTGAAGAGTGTGGTGTTAGTTCCCTGCACCTCCTGGGAGCAAAACAGGCTTCAGTGGCCACAGAAAGCCCTTAGACAAAGAAATGTGGTACCAGTAGGTGAAGGCTAGTGAACTGAGGCTGTCAGGACAAGAAGATACGATGGGCACCAACACCATCTGCTTACCGTCAGGCAGGACCTCAACAGTGCTGAGTCTGAAAAAAGGATTATCTGGCCCTCGCATTCCACAGAGCAGCCCACTGAGACACTAAGATCCTCTCCTTCAAAGGCAGGCTATTGAGGGACTGCAGTTGGGGGGCAATTCAGTTTTATGTGGCCAACTCAGCTTCCTTTTGACATTCTAGCAAGATGCCAAACAGAATATGAGGAAGCTGCACTCAGGTTACAGAGCTGTGTCTTTTCGTTCCTCTAGATGGATCCATAATCAGGAAAAGGTGTTCTCTGTTGTGCAATTCCTCATCACATAGATATCCTCACATCAACACCATGGGGACAAACAACCTATTATTTGATCAAGAATTTGCCTGGTTTTTGCCCCTGGTTTCTGGGAAGGAGCCGCTAAACCCTTGGAAGTTCCCAAGTAATAGGAATGTCTTTGTTGTTTATGGTGGGGAGTCTTGGGCCATACCTGAGTTTATGCTATTGAGGTAACTCACAGTAGAACCCTAGTTTCAGGATGGGGGTCCTCCATGCTGGAAAGACCAACCATGTTATTTGAAGGTCACATGATATCAGCATAACCTCTTTGGAGGGAGGGGAGCTTGATTGAATTCAATCATGTGGCCAATGATTCAATCAATCAGGACAACATCATGAAATCCCTGTAAAACATCTGGACACTCGAATCTCAAGCAAGCTTTGCTGGATGGTGATCATACATCAATGTGTCAGGAAGGTGACCAGTCCTGACGGCATGCGAGTTTCACATTTGGGATCCTCCCAGACATCACTTTGTGCATCTGTTCATTTAGTTGTTCCTCATGTGTAACCTTTTTGATAAAAACTAATTAATCATAAGTATAGCCCCTGCCTGTGTCCTGAGGGAATTCTAGCAAATTATAGAACCTTAGGGGATACTGGGAACCCCTAAATTTGTATCCAGTTGGCTGGAAGTACAGATGGCCTAGGAACCCCTGAGCCTGTGTCTGGTGTTTGAAATGAGTGCAGTCTTATAGGGGATTTTGCCCTTAACCTGCAAAATCTGACCTAACTTCAGAGACTTAGAGTCAGAATTACATAGCACATCCCAAGAAGTTATGCGATCCACCTAAGGTCCTTTGAACTCCAGTACAGACCCTGCTTGTTCTAATTACAGGGCTTTCCACTACACCCTCCTGAATTTTAGCCTATGTTGGGGAAGGTTCAGTTTAGGATTAGGGAAGATTCTAGTTAAAGCTGGCTTAAGACCTCTAAAAATATTATAAAGTATGTGATGCTTCCAAAGATATAGAAAAATAACTGAATATATATATGAAATTTGTTTCAACAAGCAATCTATCTAAAAAGGCATCTAGGGCTTCCCTGGTGGCGCAGTGGTTGAGAGTCCGCCTGCCGATGCAGGGGACGCGGGTTCGTGCCCCGGTCCGGGAAGATCCCACATACCATGGAGCAGCTGGGCCCGTGAGCCATGGCCGCTGAGCCTGCGCGTCCGGAGCCTGTGCTCCGCAACGGGAGAGGCCGCAGCAGTCAGAGGCCCGCGTACCGCAAAAAAAAAAGGCATCTAGATGCAACAATGCCTAAATCTGTCCTTAAACTGCTGTAGCCTGGAATTTAATCTAGAGAACTTTGGCTGATACTGCTCTAAAATTAAATATCCAGGCAGTTTGATTTTTTTCCATATGGTATCACAGCCACTGTATTTGGGGAGTTTTCCAAGTTCACTGATTTGTGTTCCTCTTTAGTAAAAGCACACTTTTGTTCACACTAATCTTAACTGTGCAGGAAAAAATAATGCATTTTAAAATTCCTCTGTAATGGACTTTATGTTTCTTACAACCTGCTTGTGTGTGTGTGTGTGTGTGTGTGTGTGTGTGTGTGTGTGTGTTATTTCATTTTGTGGGATAGAGTGCAGATGATCTGTACAGATTTTTAAAGTCATTTTCTTCTGAAGTATAACGTACATACAGAAATATGTACAAATCATAAGTGCACAGCTGGGTGAACTTTCTCAAAATTCTCCATAACCTGAACCCAGATCCAGAAACAGAACATGCCCAGCACCCTGCAGTGACTCTTAAGTGATTCTGGATCATGTGGTCACTTTGCAGCCCTCCAGGACAGAACCTCTTTTCCCCACCATAGTGGCATCCTCTGGTGGGACCTTCTCCCATTCTGCCAATTATTTTTCTTTCCCCTCTTTGGGGGGGAGAGTAAGGGGGATGGGAGCATTCAGGTCCCATCCATGCCATCCCCAACTCAAACTCTCCCTCTGTCTGCCTAAGAAGACTGCACCAGGAAAATGTCATAGATGGGACTGTGCCAGGCTGGGGTAAGGGCATCCTGAGAAGCAGTTGCTAGTCTAAGAAGAAAGGTCTGATACATATGTCTATACCAACTCCCTCTTCTGCTCCTGCTGTCAGCACCATGGTCTAATGTCACATCGAAACAGAGCAGGACCCTATGGTCCTTGCCCGCATGTCCTCTGCCTGCCTTTTGTCTGTGGAAAAACCTTAGCCAAAGAGTAGGTATAATCAGAGAAGTGAGAAAATGCAGAAACAAAGGAAAACCATCCAACAAGACTAAATAATAATAGTTTAGTCACTAAGCATAGGTAAGGACCTTTAGTTCCTCCTCAAGGGCTATAGATAATATTCTGAGCCATATCCTGTGAGCTGTCTTGTACATACTGAAACCCCTGCCAGGTGGAAAAAGTTAACTACACGATGGCCAGAGTGTAACCATGACATAAGCTGCCACAATTCCAAGAACTGGCCTCAAGAAAATGGGAACAAACTGGCCCCGGAACTGAAGAGTAATTGTACTGAAAACAATCAAGATGACGCTGATCAGACCGCTGCATGACCAATTTCAAGATGACTGTCAGAGCTGACTGTGCTGTTTCTGCATGTAGCCCCCTCCCTCTTTCTATAAAAGCTCTTGCCCACTGGTTGTCAGTTGTAGGGAGTCAGCCTTTGGACAGGTGTCCACCCTCCCCTCCCCTGGTTGCCGTTACCCAAAATAAAGCAAACTTTCCTTTCCAGCAAACTTGCTCTTTATTGACTCTTGAACATGAGCAGCCGGACCCCACTTTCAGTAACAACATTGGCAGTGGCCATATGCAGAAATAGGGGTTCCATGTAGTGTGCCCTCGCAGGCTTGCCCAGCCCTAGTGTTCCTGGGATGCTGCACACCCAGCTGAATGAGGTTAATGAAAACTTGTCCCACAAGTAGATCCAACTTCAGCTTAGGAAGCAATCTCTAGCACTTAACCTATTACTGCCCCTCCATCTCCCTTCAAATTTTCCTTTCTTCCATCATATCT
>NW_006775780.1:1553234-1562127 GCF_000442215.2 Lipotes vexillifer | reverse complement strand
CCTGCTGATCTTTTCTTTCCTTCACTGTGGATTATCTACATCCTATCCCAGTGGTTATAACAAAAGGGGTATCTTCTCTACCATGGAAGAAAAGCAGAGTCCTTCAAAGTTAGAAAATACTTTCTGGTCTTCAAAATCCTGATTTTCAAGATTCTTGCCTTGTGGGAAGGGTGAGGGGGACCCTGTATTTCATGTCAAGAGCTGAAGATTTTTTCTCTTTAAATACTGGCTATAATGACCTAATCCTATTCTGTTTTCCTTACTCCCTCCTCCCCGGACTCTATTCATTCCCCTGCTTCGAAGCAAAAAAAAAAAAAAAAAACAAATCTCCTTTAGAGGAGAAAGAGGTCATACACACAGAAACATAGACTCAAAAAACATGCTCATATATTTCAAAATACTAATCTCAAGAGACACAAAGTGCATTAATACAAAATACACAAAAAGCAATTTCGGCACATTTTCCAATATGTCTGCATGTAACAGAACCACACTTGGTAACTAATGAACTCTAATTCATCAACTTCAGAAGCATTGGGTCAAATAATTCTGAAGACAAAAAAGAGACATTAGTAGCTTGCATTTACTCAGTGTTTTATAATTTGCAAGATGCTTTTGAATACTTACCTTATTTTACCTTTACAGCCCCTTTGTGGGCTACGTTTTGCTGTCTTCTCTTGGAGGCCTAGAGCAGTTCATCTATTTGCCACCAACCAATATAGAGCTAGAATTTGAAAACAAAATAAAACTCATTTTAAGTGTGCCTTTCTTGTGGATTTAAAGGTAGAAATGAAATGCGTATTGGGGGCAAACGACTGCTTTTTGGAGGAGACATTTTAGGCAAGTTGTTTAGATGGTAACCAAACACTCCAGTGCCCTGGAGAAACACTCAACAAGTGAAGAAACGGAAATGAGATGTGCTTCTGGGAAAGAGGTGTCCTGTTTAGAAACAAGAAGCCACCATCCTCCCAGAACAGAGCTCCCCTTAGATGTTATTATGATGTGAATTGATATGCTGTTTCCTGGGCAGGGATCAGAGGTGGAGGCTGTAGGTTTGCACTCTGGAGGATCCTGAAAACTTGAACTCTTGAAATGGGAGGCAGGGAGGGTCCCAGAGCAGAAGTAAATTGATGAATTCTAGGCAAGGGGTATCTGGTATTGTAAGTTTCCCTTTTCTGCACTGTGATTTCCTTATATTATCTTCAAGCATCAGTAAGGTCTGTTGAACTTAAAAAGCACGTGTGAATTGTTCTTTGAGGAATCATCCCTGTCCACATTCTTTGTCAAAATGGACCAGAGAGATGTCAACCCCAAATAATAACAATGGTAATGATGCAGGAGGCTGCAAATAAGAAAAGAGTTTATTTGGGTGTCTTAAGAATTGCAATTTGGGAGACCCAGATTCAGGTAAAACCCAAAGAGTGTTCCAAGGAAGTGAGAGAGTCGAGGCTTATAAAGACAAAAAGAACAAGGTTGTAAAATTTGCCTGATGAGAATCGTGATTGACTCTGACTCCAGTCAGAAAATATTTGTCCTTAAGGAGTCATGAGTTACTTTAGGGAAAAGGTCTGATAAGTAGATAGGCTGTCAGATGTTCTGGATGATGTCTTCAGGTCAAACCCATCCAGGCTGAGACTTGCATCCTTTATGGTCTCAGGGCTCTATTTTAGAGCAATACTGACTCCATCTTAATTTCCCTTTCACAGAGGATAATTACATACAAAGAGGAAAAGGGGGCCACAGACCTAGAAGAGCAGAACGGGGTGTGGGGATGAGCATTTGTATGGAATATGAGCTGCTGTGGGCACAAGTGGACCCGTGAAACATTCCTTTGCTCTCCAGTGTTCTCAGAAATACCTACTCACACCCAAAGGGGGCTCCAACTTGGGACCACTGGATGATAAAAGAAAGAGGGCCTCCCATAGCACAGGACACCTGGGTACAAATGCTACCCAGATGTGCAGCAAACCCAAACACTGAGGTTTGCAGCGAAGAGAGGGTTTATTCGCAAGGCATCCAGAGAGGAGATGGGAGAACCAATCTCAGATCCGCCTCCCTGAAGGCAAGGGGCTCAGGTATTTATGGGATAAAGAATAAAGAAGCACGGTGGTCTGAGGCATGGGGAGCACAGGGAAAGGTGATTGGAAAAAGGTACAGTCGTCGTTGTGCCTAAGGATGGGGAATGGTTGACAGGAGGACCAATCATGATTAGAGGGTTGGAACTTTCAGTCCCACTGCCTGATTTCCAGGGAGGGGAGAAGGGCTAGAGATTGAGTTTAATCACCAATGGCCAATGATTTAATCAACAGTGCCTTTGTAATGAGATCTCCATAAAAATCCAAAAGACAGGGTTCAGAGAGCCTCCAGGTAAGTGAACATGTAATAATTTGAGGAGTGTCAGACACAGAAGCTCTGTGACTTTCTCCCCATATTTTGCCCTAATGCATCTCTTTCTCTGGCTGTTGATTTATATCTTTTAATTTGTAATAAACAGGTAATCTAGTGAGTACATTGCTTGCCTGAGTTCTGTGAGCTGCTCTAGCAAATTAATTGAACCCAAGGAAGGGAGCGGGTTGTGGGACTCTGTTGATCAGAAGAACAGGTGACAACCTGAACATACAATTGGCATCTGAAGTGGGGGGCAATCTTGTGGGACTGAGCCCTTCACCTTGGGAATCTGATGCTGTTTCCAGGTAGATAGTGTCAGAACTGAGTTGCAAGACATCCAGGTGGTGTCAGAGAATTGCTTAGTGTGGAGGAAAACCCACCATATTGGAATTAGGTGCAGAATCTTACCGGCCCTTAATAAATGTGCCATGAATGTCATTCTATGCTGAAGACAAATATTGTATATATACCAGCTAACTGGCCACTGGTTTTCAAATTTATTTTAGGAAAAATGAAAACTACAAGTTAATGGGAAATCAAATGTTCTGGCCCTTTGTATTTTGGCATTACAAAGACATTGTTTTTCAAAATGATAGGGGAAAAAAAAAAAAACCCTTCTGTTTGCTTTAGGGTCAGCTTCCAGCTCCTCACAGGTGGCATTTGCGTTGGTCTGGTGGTAAATCTGTCCAGGATGCTGAGTAAACAAGAGATTGCCTCTAGTTGGATTTTCAATTATACCAGATATGTCATCTGATGTCTGGAAGCCCTACGCTGCCAAAGACAAAACTGTCTTTGCAAGGTTATTTTTAAAGGAGATCTTTGTTACATGCCCCCAAACGTCCTCACCTCATATTTCTTGCAGTCTGACATGCTCCCTTTAAATCCCAAAGGCTTTCTGTGTTCAGAAGCTCCTTATCTATTATAATGCAAATGTCCCTGGGAAAAAAATAATTCTTTATCAACCCATATTTCAAGGAGGACCAGAGTATCAAAGGCTAAGAAAAATTTCTTGCAGCCCAGAGTTGTAGGCAAGGTGTACAGAAGTTAAGGAGGAAGGTCTGGGGAGAAAGGCAACTGAGGATGGGTTATCTCTAAATGCGGAGGCCTGAGAAGGACAGGCTCTGGGAACAGATAGGACAAGGTTCAGATCCCCACAAAGCCAACGTCCATGGCCCTCAGTTTCTGCTTCTTCATTTGAAAAAGAGCGTGACAATGTGTATCTTACAGGGTGGTCTCAAACATTAAATGAGACAAGTGGGGACCTTGCTTATCACCCTACCCATTAGAAGGAAGTCGAGCCATAAGCTCCACTCTGGGCTCTGGAGTCTGCGGGATCTGGGTTCAAGGCCTCCTCTGCCACTTGCTGGCTGTGTGACCTCAGGCATCGCTTGACGTCCATCACAGTAAAATGTGGACACATCCTACCCATAAAGAAGGTTATCTATGAGGCATATATATATTTTTTAACTTCTAGTTAGAAAACAACACGAATCACTCAAGCTTATTGCATTGTGTTGACCATTTAAAGGAAAGAGTCATCAATTGATATTAGGTGAATGGTTTATTCATCTGAAGCAGAATTAGTCATAATAATTATTAGCCAGAAATAAGTTTGTCTGTAGTCGTTATAGTTTAAATAGTATCTTTCTTGTAGCTATACTGAAGAAGACTCTTGAAGAGCTATGACATCTAATAAAAAAGGGAAATGGAGAAAAAGTGTGGGCGAAATTTTAAAGCTTAAATCTTCAAGCTTCTTGTTCTCAGACCTCACACCTTCCCTCTGCCCCGCACAGATGCCCCAACCACTCCACGAATTTCTTAGTGAAACGCCTTTTTCCAGCGCAGCCACTAGGTGTCAGCCTAAGCCTAGCCATTGTCTGCATTTTTCGGAGCCTGAACCGACTTCTTCCTTCTCTTCCTTTCCTCTTCGTTTTTCTCCTTGACTCAGAGCAGATGAAGCATCTCTGGATCACGGGCACCAAGTAAACCACCGTCGTTCCGTTGAACTCTGCGCACTTCAAAGGGCCTCCGCTCTCCGCAGTTTGCGGCCTCCGGAGGAGCAGCCCTTCCTTCCCGCCCCCGGCGCCCCGAGCCCGGAGCCCACTGGGCTGGGCGAGCGCATCCGCCCCGCTTCCTGCGCATGAACGGGACCCGCTGTCCTGACACGCGAGGAGGACGCTGCGCACCTGCCTCCCAACAGGTGCGCGGAGGCGACTCCCGGCTGGGCTCAGCATCTCCGCGATGCGCTCGCAGATGAAAAAGGCTTTCCCTCTTGTAGCCCATCTTCCCCAAAGTGTCAGCAGAACCTTCCCTGTATGTGCAAGATAGCTGCGGGAGCTCCTAGAATCACGCTCTTGCCACACCACAGAGAAGGCAAAAACAAGCAAACAAAAAAGCAGCGTTTCTTTGCCCTGGGTATGAGGTGTGTCTACCTTCCTTAAACACAATGCTTGTGGCAGAGATCAATAATTTGGGCTGAATTCTAGGGCCTGGGGTGATGAATCTGAACTTAGGACACTGGCCTGTCTGCCAGGGGCTGGGTGAAAAAGCGGTCCCCTTGATACCAAAATCTGCAGATGCTCAAGTCTTTTGTATAATATGGTGTAGTACTTGCATATAACCTTCATACATCCTCCTATATACTTTAAATTCTCTCTAGATTATTTATAATACCTAATACAATGTAAATGCTTGTACATTTGACCCCTGAAAAACGCAGAGGTTAGGGGCACCAATCCCCCCCCACACAGTAGAAAATCTGAGTATAATTTTTACAGTTGGCTCTCCATATCTGTGAATCCCTGTAGGTATTTATCAAAACTGCTGTTCAAAGGTATTTAAATACAATGTAAATGCTATGTAAACAGTTGTCAGCATGCAGCAAATTCAAGTTTTGCTTTTTAAAATTTCCTGGAATTTTTTTTTCAAATATCTTTAACCCATGGTTGGTTGAATCCACAGATATGAAACCCATGACTACAGAGGGCTGACTGTAAACTACAATAAGCAGTTCAATCAGTGGGAGGTCACAACTTGACCTTGTGACTTGAAGTTATCTTCTTTGGTGGTAATTTCAATTTTTGTTTAAGCCACAGTCCTTGGAAGTGTGTCTCTAACCAGGTTTCCAGGGACGTACCCCTAGAAGGGTTCTTCGTTCTACATTGTCAGTGCTCTCCAGCCAGTGGGCACCAGGAACAGACCTATGGTCGAACAAGTTGATTTATTGCTCATTAAAACAAGGGAAACACCATGGAGAAGTTTGAGGTCTCTCATTAAAAGCAAGATAAGTTTGCAAGTTTCTATACAATAGGATCTGGGCTTGAGTTGGATGGTCTAGGGAGAGGTTCAAGGAATTGAATCTTTGCTCTGCAGTGGATGCTGTCAGGAAGTAGAGTCGTTTCTACGATTGCATGGCTTGAAGAAATCTCATTTAAAATTTGGAAGGCTTTTCTTCCCCAGGCTCTACCGTTGAGTTGGTGCCAGGCAGGGAGGAGCCACAGAGACCTGCCAGAGGAAGCCGGCCCGGGCTCCTGCCCATTGAGTCCCCCATCACATGGGGAAGAGGAGCCGCAGCCATGGACAGATTTTGGAAGACTTCTGAGAGATTGTCAGCAGTGCCAAGTGTTGGAGAAACCTTTTCTGCCCCTTTGATAGAGTGAAGTGAGCAAATAGAACCCAGCAGCAGGCTATTGAAGAGAGCAATCACAGGCTGTAAGAAGACACTCAATGAAATCTGTTGTGATTCACTGCTTATCACCTTGAGCTATTGCCACTCAATGCCAGGAAGGCGTTGAATCTTGTACAGTGAGAGAATAAAATAAAAACCATGCAGCTCAAAACAAAAGCCTAAGAGGTAGCTAAGATGGTGTAGGGAGACCCTGAGCCCACTTCCTCCCACGAGTGCACCAAAAATATAGCTACTTACAGAACACCTATCAATGAGAACAATCTGAGACTAGCAGGAAATATCTTCTACAGCTAAAGATATAAAGAAGGAACCACAATGAGATGGGGAGGAGGGACAGAGATGCAGCCTAGTCACAGGCTATTTTACTTGCCTGGAGTATGTCGGTGCAGCAAGAAGTGTTTGCTATAGTGCTACTGAAGAGAAAATTCACATATTGTGATTCTTCATGTCAACTCTGGCCAATAAATTTAAACTGGTTTTCTGGGCTTCCAAAAAAGAAATGGTGTCATCCACAACATCTGCTAGGATCAGAAATAAGTCTTGAACTTAATGCAACTTTTCCAGTTGCATTATCCCTACCATGGGAGTCGCCATTCCCAATGTATGTGTGTTACCCCACTGTATGTGTCTGTTATCCCTCTTGGAGTTCTCCCAAATAGTCTCTGTTTGCCTCTTTCTGGAGGTTTCTGGATATTTTTTGTTCAGGAAAACATGATCTCCTGGAGGGGTAGTAATTTTAAATATCTGAAAGTCTCTTAACAATTATCCTGAATATGCAGGATGAATATGAGACAGACAATACACACTAAGCTACTCGTATTCAGGATCATCCTGATGGCCGCGGAAGCAGCAGATACTAATGGGGCATGAACTGTATTGGGAGTATTGGGTATTAATTTGCAATAGTAGTGACCCAATATTTTATCCCTCAAGGAATTAAGCAGTTCCTGTAAAGCAGCCTGGAGTGTGTCTGACTATTGAACCAGAGTCTAACATTAGTCCCCACTGGGGTAGGCTTTTTTGAGAGAGTTGTAATAGCTTCTAGCAGAAGAATTGTGTTGACATGGGTCAAGG
The DNA here is from genome assembly GCF_000442215.2 of Lipotes vexillifer. NCBI lineage: Eukaryota > Metazoa > Chordata > Mammalia > Artiodactyla > Lipotidae > Lipotes > Lipotes vexillifer. Next base: position 1,554,977 of record NW_006775780.1, on the reverse strand, counting down.
TTCAATTCTTATAAGACTGAATTTGGGATCAGTTATGTGAGAGAAACATGTACCAGAAAGATCTGTAGAAGGAAATTTACCTTAAGTGTTTACAAGAACAGTTGTTAAAATTTTGTCCAGAAGAGAAAAATATACCACAGTGGTTTGTTTTTTCTTAAGTAGCAGAAGATCATGGCATGGGGAAGAGTGGTCAAAAGTGACAGGATGAATTGGGAGACTGGGATTGACATATATACACTACTATATATAAAAGAGATGACTAATAAGGACCTACTGTATACACAGGGAACTCTACTCAATACTCTGTAATGACCTATATGGGAAAAGAATCTAAAAAGAGTGGATATACGTATATGTATAACTGATTCACTTTGCTGTACAGCAGAAACTAACACAACACTGTAAATCAACCCTACTCCAATACAATTTTTTTTTTAAGTGACAGGATGAAGATGAGGAAGATCATATTAAGATGTTGTCAGAGGACAACCCCAGGAGTGATTTGATTTGAAGGAGAGGAGAGAAAGGGAAAGGTTGCTGAAGGTCAGAAAATGTATCCTATTCTGACACCTTGGGTGAAAGCTATCCACTTCTGCACTCAGCAACAGCTGGAGAATTCCTAAGAACCCTCAGTTTCAGGTCTCCTGAGGGAGTGACATCCAGTAGACAGGAGGAAGTGACATGTATTTTAAGTTGGGAAACAAGCCTAGAGACCATCGCCTTGAACTTTCACTCTGTCAGTAATTTACAGTACAGGACCCTCTTCTCGAGGGTAAAGGGCCATTTTTCTCTGATGCTTTTTCAAAGGACCAGATATCCAGGTCTCAGATCACCCAGTGACTGCTTCAGTGGTTGTTTGAGAAATTGTTTGTACCTGCTGATGATAAAGTCAGAGGTATGGTATGAGACCCCTGCAGTTATTACTCACATCTGCTTACAGTAGAGTAGAATCTAGAACTGGAAGTAACTCTCAAACTCATAAGGCAGCTTGTTATTAAAGCAGGAGATAGCTCAAAAGACTGTTGAACACTAAAGGGAACGTCTGAACTAAAAATCAGAGCGTAGAAAGTCTTGTCTCTAACTTTCAATTCTTTCTCAGCCTGGACATTACAACTTTATGATGAGTAATGAATCCTAAACACCTCAACGTTCTCTTTTTAGTTGTGAATGATTTGAATAACATGAAGAAAATCAGTACCTATTTTTAAACCAAAAATGTTTCCTTTCTTACAGAATTGATTCACTTTTCTTACATCTCCTACAAAAGAAAAGAATGTTTATTATGTATGTTGGATTGATGGGGAGCTCTACTCAAATTATGAACACAAGGAGATTAAGGAGCTTTACAACTGTGTTCAAAGTAGATAAAAATAAAACTTTCCAGTTCATGGAGGTTGTGGGAAATGCCGTCTTCAGCAAACACACTTATATTAACACTTCGAGCACCCAGGGACCTTCAAGTCCCACCGAATGGAAAATTCCCACAGTGTGGGAAGTGGGCTTCTCACCACAGGGACTGCCGAGTCCGTCTTCAGCAAAGGGCCCCTCTGTGCTCAGCAGATTTTAGAAACCCTAGCATTTTTGTCAGGGACCTATGCAAACACACTCGACTGAGGAAAGTGTAAGACTTGCTTTGCAAAGGAACAAAATTCAGGCCACAAAAATTTAGGAGCTGCTCACAGCAGCAAAACACACTGTATTTTAGTCACATATCCTATGTTTTTATGGTCAACTCCTTTCCCT
>NW_006775780.1:1551342-1553163 GCF_000442215.2 Lipotes vexillifer | reverse complement strand
TTCCCTACAGAAAAATTAAAGGTGCTACCACCTCTGTAAAACCTTAGTCCCTAATCCTCAGAGAGCGTTTCAGAACTCTGAGAATTCTGATTCCCTATTGAATTGTGCAGAAGAAGATATATGGAGCCGTGAACCACCCCTCCCATTTCTGCTGTTCCAGAGAAAACACTTACAGTAACAACAGAAGTTTCTTCCTTTTGTTTCTCAGTTCCAGCCTTTCAGAAAAGGTCTCTGAGTTCTTCAAACATCCACCTGGATTATCTAGAAGAAACAAATGAGAGAAAAAATTCTCTTCCTGGCATTTCAGTTATAAAGAGAAGCCCAGGTTTAGTGTCACTGCTACTGACCAAATCCCTGGCCTCAGGGATAGAATGTCTTTTCCTCTTACAAAGAAAAAACATTTCATGGTAGACTCTTGGTGATGGAGGGTTCGGTTTCCAAGTGATGTAGTGATTATAAGCCAGTCCTTATTCTCACATAAAACTACTTGATAGCAGACATTCAAATTGAAGATTAAAAGAAAAATGGTTCATTTTTTAAAAACACTACTCTTCATCTCTGTCTTGGTTACACCATAGTGTGTCTGCTCTCCATAAGGTCTGTGTCTGAGCTCTCTTAAGGTGTCTGAGATGTCAAACTGTAACATGTGACTCCTGGAGAGCCCGTCCCACTAAAAAATATTTTCTAATTAGCAAGACTTCAGCTTATGATGTACTTAGAAACCAATGGTTTTTTGCTTTTTAATTTAACTTAGTACTTTAAAAAAAAGACTGCAAGACTTGTCATCCAAGAGTGAGTATGTTTGTTCTGTGACAGGTTTCAGAATGGATGAGTCATCTGATATTTGTTTTATTTTTTTAATTAATTTTTATTGGAGTATAGTTGATTTACAATGTTGTGTTAGTTTCTACTGTACGGCAAAGTGAATCAGTTATACATACGTTTATATATATATATATATATATATATATATAATCTCCACTCTTTTTTAGATTCTATTCCCATGTAGGTCATTACAGTGCATTGAGTAGAGTTCCCTGTGCTATATAGTAGGTTCTTATTAGTTATCTATTTTATATATAGTAGTGTGTATATATCAATCCCAATCTCCCAATTTATCCCTCCCCCCATTTCCCCTGGTAACCATAAATTTGTTTTCTACATCTGTTACTCTATTTCTATTTTATAAATAGGTTCATTTGTACCATTTTTTTAGATTCCACATATAAGCGATATCATATGACATTTGTCTTCCTCCGTCTGACTTACTTCACTCAGTATGACAATCTCTAGGTCCATTCATGTCACTGCAAATGGCATTATTTCATTCTTTTCTATGACTGAGTAATATTCCATTGTATATATGTACCGCATCTTCTTTATCCATTCTTGCCTCGATGGACATTTAGGCTGCTTCCATCTCCTGGATATTGTAAATAGCGCGGCAATGAACATTGGGGTACATGTATATTTTTGAATTATGGTTTTCTCTGGATATATGCCCAGTAGTGGGAATGCTGGATCATATGGTAGCTCTATTTTTAGTGTTTTTAAGGAACCTCCATACTGTTCTCCATAGTGGCTGTATCAATTTACATTCCCACCAACAGTGTAAGAGGGTTTCCCTTTTCTCTGCACCCTCTCCAGCATTTGTTGTTTGTAGAGTTTTTGATGATGGCCATTCTGACCAGTGTGAGGTGATACCTCACTGTAGTTTTGATTTGCATTTCTCTAATGATTAGTGATGTTGAGCACCTTTTCATGTGCCTCTTGTCCATCTCTCTGATACTTTTTTATAGTGGGGTGGGAAGCTGGGGCCCA
>NW_006775780.1:1535253-1551332 GCF_000442215.2 Lipotes vexillifer | reverse complement strand
TTAGGGGAAGAATGTGGAGGAATAAAAGGAAGGGAAAGAAAGGGGGAAAGGTTGAATAGGAGAGACAGAAGAATCGCACAGTAGAATGAATCCCACTGTTAAATGATGTCATCCTTCCCTGATAGATCAGCACATTCAGAAATCTATTTACCTTAACAAAACATGCGTCTTTGTTACCTTTTACACATTCTAGTTATTTCTTTGGGGTTAGGGTGAGCTCCAAAAAAAATCAGTATTCTGGGGAGGAGAAGCAATGGTATTAAACAATAATGATGATAATTTTTATATTTTGTGATCATATCTGTTTTCTGTATATATTTTATTAGCAATAAATTGTTTATTTTGAAAAAAAAAAAAAAAGAAAGTATGCTAGTGAATACATACATATATCTACCAAAATAAAGCAATACCTCATTCTCAGCTCATTCATACAAGCTTTGATCCTTGGTCTGGAGTCTGGACAGTAGGGGGAAAAAATACAATGAGGCAATAATTCAAGAGACAAAAATTGGAGCCAATGTTATTTGTCATTGTCTTGGTTTGGGATCTTCCAGAGGTGGACAATAAGACAGGAATTTGAAGCAATTAGTGCATCTGGGATGTGAAGGAAACATGGGTAGGACAGTGGGGAAGTGAGACAGAGAAGGGAAGTAACCCCATAATGATATCAGGCCAGTTATCGCTGGAGTAACTGCCATTCAGTCCCACTGCAGAGCTCTGGAAGGCAGCGTAGAACATATGCTTCAGCGTCTTCTCTCTTCAAGGGCAAGGGAGCTGGGACACTGATGACTGAGTGCTGCTTCCAGCACCGTCCATGGGCAGGCAGAGCCAGCCTCACTGACTAGAGAAAGCCCCCCTTGTACAGTGACACAAGAGCTGGGAGTTGGAATCTGTGGTGGGAGAGAGGGGATTGTATGGGCACCAACAGTGTCAGGGCTGAATGGAAAGAAAGGATTGCCTATCGTACTCCTACTTTGCATCAGACCCAGCAGTTGACTTCCACATAACACAAGCTATTTTATGGGTACATCGCTTTGAGTGACAGATCACTAAGCATCATTAATCAGGGGCCAACTGAGTGTTAACGTTGCCAGCGCTGCTTCCTTTAGACCTTCTAGCGAGGTACCAAAGCACTGGAAATATGAGATTATCGTGGAGGTTCTGTCTTTCTTGTCTCGAGACAGATCTATAATCACCCAGAGGTGTCCCGTGAGTGCCGTTTCCATGTCCTTTATTCTCATGAGGCTCTGAGAATAAGGATTATCTCACTGGTGAGGAAGCAGCCCGAGAGATTATGTCCTTCACCTTACGACTGCTAAGAGCTACGGACTCGACCCACTCTCTTCTTTCTCTTTTCTCTTTTCCACGAGACCTTGCTGTACCATAAGACTAATGCCAGTTTGGGGAAGATTTTAGTTAAAGTTCATTTAAGATCACCAAGGGCATTGGAAAGTATGTGACAGTTCCAAAAATATATCAAAATAACAATGAAATATAAGAAATGTGTTTCAACTACTAACACATATGATAGAACAGGCATCATACGTGGGCTTCACAGATACTGCATTTTATACAAATCGAAGGTTTACTGCAACCCTGCATCGAGCAAGTCTGTCAGCACCATTTTTCCGACAGCATTTGCTCATTTCATGTCTCTGGGTCACATTTAGGTAATTCTCACAATATTTCAAACTCTTTTCATTATAATTATTATATTTGTTTCAGTGATCTATGATGAGTGATCTTTGATGTTACTATCGCAAAGAGATAAAGACTTGCTCACGGCTCAGATGATGGTTAGCATTTTTTAGCGTAAATTACTTTTAATTTAAGGTACGTACATTGTTTTTTAGGCGTTATGCTATTTCACACTTAACAGATGACAGAATAGTGTAAACATAACTTTTATATGCACTGAGAAACAAAAAAAAACTGATGTGACTCACTTTCTTGCAGTGGTCTGGAATCGAACCTGCATTATCTCTGAGGCGTGCTTGTGAGCAGATATAATGATGACTAAATCGCTTTTTCAATTTCTGTCACCTGAAATTGATCCTATTTAACTTACTACTCTGGAGAGTATTAAATGTAGAGCTAGCCTGAGTTTTTCCTTACAGCCACTATTTGGGGAGTCTCCCAGGTTCGTGGATTTTGACCCACTTTCATTAGCAAAAGCACATGAAATGAATTCACACATTTACTTGCAGTGCATTCAAATGTATGGGGAAACGTGGCATCTTTATTCCTCTAAAATTGACTTATTGTTTCTCACAAGTGCCACCTGCTGGGCTGTATGTGTGCTTGTGATTGTGCATGGAAGTTCAGAGGCACTAGAATTTTCAAGCAAACTTTTTTGTTGAAGAATAACGTACATCAAAAAACATGCAAATATTTTAAGTGTACAGCTGCATAGATTTTCACAGAGTAAACACACTTATGGAGTGAACACCCAGATCAAGAAATAGAACATTACCAGGACCCCAAAACCACCCGCCTCATGCCACCTCCCTGTTACTAAACCTGGGGGTGGGTGGGGGGGTAATTGATATAATTCAATCTGGTAACCCCAATCTGTTAAAATTCAATTAAGATTCAGTTCAATCTCTTAAAGTTCAATATTTTAAGCTGTGCATAAAATTGTCCATTATGCAAAATGCTCAATCTGTCACATTGCACCCCTTTCTCCCTTCTCTGTGCTCAGCAAGAGAGCATCTAAAGGAGGTTGTGGGACAGAAGTGTCCTTGTGATTTGAAGGCAGGAGGGTCTCAGATCTGCATTCCACACTGGTTCTGGGACAAGAGTCAATACTCACCCTGCTGTCATCAGCTGCTGGCATCTGTCACTCAGGTAATGCTTAGCTGAGCAGCACCTGGTTACTGCCCCCTGCTAACTGGGCCCCCATCAACACATCAGCTCTGGATGGCGCTGTGAATCCCTTCCGGTATATGGTCATGATCTTGGCCCAAATGGTTCCAACATCGTGCTTCTTTCTCCACCACAGTGACCTTCAGGCAAGAGCCTTGACCTTGCGCCCAATTTTCTCTATTTCTCCTCTGAAGGGGGCTGTCGGAGCTTCTCAGTCCCATCCATACTACATAGGAACTGAGGACAGCTTAGGGGTACCCAGTTTCAAGCCCTTTCCTAGTGCATAAGTACATTTCACTGCCTTCAACACGGTGAAGTTATCTTCTCCAGGGTCATAAATGGGAACTTGGTCTTGAAAGCGCTATCAAACACACGTCTGATCCCCTGTCTCCCTACCCTGTCAGTCTTTGGCCCCTGCAGGAGCACCATTGCCCACTGCCAGGTTGGAAGTGGCCACATGCAGTGCTTTTCTAAGAGGCCTGCAGATTCTACCCAGTGTACCCAGGGAAGCAGGCCACAGCCGCAATATTCTTGGGCTACCCCAGACCTATCCACAGGCCTGAACTTTAAAAAAGCCAGCCACATTACTAGGAATGAGAATTTCAACAACTGATATGTTCCCTGCATCTCCTTTCCTCCTTCTCTTTAAAGCAAACTTGGAGTATCTAAAGCAACAATCTTTAGGCTTTTCTTTCTTCGATATTACATCCCACCCAGGGCAGTAACCTTCCCACTGGGCTTTTCTTTCCTCTACTGTCTACCCATTCACCCCTTCCTAGTGGTCACAGATGGAAGGGGTACAGAAGAAACTCTATGATCCAAGCCTCCAGGTCCAAATCTTGATCTGTTCAGTGGGACTTAACAGGAGTTTTATAAGATTCTTTCTCCATAATAAAGACTGATTCTCTAGACTTCTATTTAAAAACAACAGCAACAATCATTTTATGTATCAGATTATCTTCTGTTCTCTTTCAATTTCTGCTATAACAATTCTCATCTCTCCCCATCCTCCCAAACCCTCACTTTACCCATCTGCCCAAGGTGACAGGGTACTTCAGGTGACTATGGAGAAGGCCATATATACAGAATCATAAAATAGAAAAGCACATTCATGTATTTCAAAATGTTAATTCTAACATACTGAAATGAATTAATGTAAAATACATGAAGAGTAATTTTAGCATTTCCCCCAGTAGCCCTGCACTAACACAGAATCATACACTGTAACTAAAGAACTCTAATTTATCAGCTTCAGAAGTATTGAGTTAACGAGACTTGAAAAATAAAACTTAATGCATATCTGTGTTTATATAACCCTTTATTGTTCACAAGATGCTTTCACATAAATTATCTCATTTTATCCTTACTCAATGAAGGATGCATTACTGTCCTCATTTGGAGGCCTAGGGAAATAAAACTCTGCCATCAGCATATAGTGATATAGTGAGATTTAAACAAACAAACAAACAAACAAACTTCTATATTAAAATACATGTAGCTCTGAAGGTAACAGTTTAAATTAGGGACCAGGATAGACTCACTTGGTTTTGAGAAGAACCATCTTTCTGAATCACTTTTGTCATGAAATGTGTAACAAACAGGGGCTCATTATTCTTTGGGAAACTGAACATTGGTAAAGTAATCAAAGTGCTTCAAAATGAGATGGTAGGTGCCCTGTTTAAATATGTGATAAGCATGGCTGTGGGTGGGTACGTGATCGCAGAGCTTAGTGTGATGTGATTTCATGCTTTGCTTGGTCAGACAAGGACCAGAGGCAGTGCTTGGGCTCTTCCGTTCTGGAGGACACTAAAAATTTGTGCTTTTCTTGGGACAAACCACAAGGACATAGCATCAGGCCAGGAGATATGGCCAGTAGAACAATCAAAGGGAAACTGCGGCTAATGAATTCTAGGAAAATATATAGAATTTAAAATTTTCCCTTTGGGCATGGTAGTTCCTATATGTTATCCTCAAGTGTCAGGAGAGTCTGTCTCATTCACAGCCCTTTTTAACTTATGATTGGAAAGATCATCCTTGTCCACATTCTTTGACAGAACAGACTTGAGAGAATAACTACATCGTGGAAAGGGGATCAGAGACGCGCAGGAGGAGACGGAGGGAACTGAGCGTGGAGCCTGAGGTGTGAGGGGCACAGGTGGGCTTGAAGAACTTTCTAGCACTCCTCTGGGGTTCTCAGAAATACCTTCCAGCACGCACGGGGGGCTCAGGTCAGGGACCACTGTACAGTAAAGGAGGACCTCCCATATACTGGAAATGAATTGGATGCAGAATTAGTCATATTTGGAGGTAACTTTAACCTGTGCCATTTGGATTAGCCAAAAATCAATTAGAGTTAAATATTATATTAGCTTTCTCCTGGATATCTTTAAATCCTATTAAAGAATAGCGTCACACAATCCGAAAAAATTAAATGGTCTTTATTATTTTCCATTCTCAGGGCACCTCTGTTCCCACCCGTTCGCCAGTCTGCGGGAGTCGTTTCTTAGTGACGCGCCTGTTTCCTGATCAACCACCAGGTGTCAGTCCAAGCTCAGCCCTCTCGGCATTTTCCTGGCCCACGGAATAAAGCTGCTTTTTTTTTTCTTTCTGTCCAGACCACAGAGGCCACTGGTCGCTCTTCCTGGGTGAGATCCATGGCCTTCGTGGCTCTGAGCAGATGAAGCATCTCTGGATCGGGGCACTAAGTAAACCACCACCGTTCCCTTGAACGCTGAACAGTTCAAAGGGCCTCCGCTCTCCGCAGCCTCCAGAGGAGCCGCCCTTCCTTCCCGCCACCCGCAACCCCGGGTCCCGAGCCCTGAGGCCACTGGGCTGGGCGAGCGCATCCCCCCGCTTCCTGTGCAGGAACGGAACCCGCTGTCCTTACCCGCGGGGAGGACGCCGCGCACCTGCCTCCCAACAGGTGTGCGGAGGCGACTCCCGGCCGGGCTCAGCATCTCCGCGATGAGCTCGCAGATGAAAATGGCTTTCCCTTTTGTAGCCCATCCTCCCGCAGGTGTCTGCAGGACTTTCCCTGTGGGTGCGAGATGCCTGCGGGAACTCCTAGAATCAGGTTCTTGCCACATCACAAAGAAGGCAAAAAAAGGGGCGGGGGGTTGCTTTTTTGTTTTTTCCCCCTTGTGGATTTTTGTGAGGGCGGAAATAACCTCTTCCAGACATGTCCCAGCTGATATAGGCTTTCAACTCGCTCCTGGGTCAGCCTATCCCTGGAAAGGTCACCAGTCAGAGGAGCTGGAACACCATGATGGGTATAGATGGGTTAGACCCATTTCCCAGAGCAGGACACTGCCCCAGACTCCCAAACGGGGCTCTGTAAGCAAGGCTATTGTGGAGGCAGTTAGCAGAATCTGCTTCACCAGGTAAAAAACTGATCCAAAACAAACAAAAAGACGTACCGAAAATTCACAGGAGAATACACTCTGTTCTCAGTAAATAATTTAAAAGTGTGTATACTGTGTGGGTAACTTATAGTGAAACATTTTTAAAATTCTGTGTCCCTCTATTGACTACTCGCAAAGTTGATTTGTGGGAATTTCATTATTTGGAATGCATTTTTTGTCCAGTTCATTAAATCTCAACTTGCGGGGTGGGGGGTAAAAACAAGAAAAGGTGTTTTCTATTTCCCACACTACTGTTTTGCTTGGAACTCCTCTGGATCTCCTTGTCTAGTCCCTTAGGTACATCTTGGGCAGATCCCATGACTTTCTGGTCACTTTCAATTACCAAGATTATATTCAGTTAAAATTTTCATCTAAATATCTAATTATGTTGTATGAATAATACCACAGTGGAATAATACTCAGCCATAAAAAGAATGAAATCATGACATTTGCAGCAACATGGATGCAACTAGAGATTACTGAGTGAAGTAAGTCAGAGAAAGACAAATATATTTTTAGATTCCACATATAAGTATCACTTATATGTGGAATCTAAAAAATAATACAAATGAATTCATTTACAAAACAGAAACAGACTCAGACAAAGAAAACAAACTCATCGTTACCAAAAGTGAAAGGGGGGGAGGGATGAATTGGGAGTATGGGATTAATAGATACACACCACTATATATATAAAATAAACAACAAGGGTTTACTATACAGTGCAGGGAACTATATTCAATATCCTGTAATAACTTATAATGGAAAAGAATCTGAAATAAATAAATATATGTATATATATATATATATATATATATATATATACTTTGCTGTACACCAGAAAGTAACACAACATTGTAAGTCAACTATACTTCAATTAAAATATATAAATGTATACATAACATATCTATATCTGTATCTATATCTATATCTATCCTCTCTCCCTTCTCCAAGCAAAGGCCCCAACTTCAGAATGAATGAGACCATGGTCCTCTCTTTCCTTTCTTCTACTCCTGCACCTTGGAGTTGGTAATGGGAAGACACACTTGACCTCTAGGATCGCCCTTGGTCCTCTTCTAACCTCAAGCTACTCTGGTGTTGGGTGAGGAAGAAGGGATCAAAGAAAATAGTAAAAGCCTTTTTCCCGGGTACGTTTGTCATTGTTTCTCTGTGGTGGCTGCTGCTTCTGAGCTACCACCGACTGGCCACCAAACACTCCAAGAGAAAGGGACTTTCAAATGCTGGCCCTCTCACAGATTTCATGCATGACATTTTTCAAAGGCCTTATTGGAGTCTCCTTACTACACTATTTGCTGATGTGTACCTCACTTCAACTCCTTTCCACTTTCCCTTATCTTGCTTTCCTGGTAGAAAATCCTGCACACTCGCTCCTGGTAGGCAGACTTTGCTTTATTTTATTTTATTTTATTGGAGTATAGTCGATTTACAATGTTGTGTTAGTTTCGGGTGTATAGCAAAGTGAATCAGTTATACATATATCCACCATTTTTTAGATCCTTTTCCGTAGGCCATTACAGAGTATTGAGTAGCGTTCCCTGTGATATAAAGTAGGCCCTTATTAGTTAGCTATTTTATATATAGTATTGTGTATATGTCAATCCCAATCTCCCAATTTATCCCTCCCCTCTCCTTACTTCCTGGTAATCATAAGCTTGTTTTCTACATCTGTGACTCTACTTCTGTTTTGTAGGTAAGTTCATTTGTATCCCTTTTTTTTGGATTCCACAAATAAGCAATATCATATGAACAGCCATCTTCAGTGGAGAATTAATCAGATGACACAAAACTGGCTCTTCTCTGTGATGCCACCGTAGCCAACTCTGGGTTCCAACTGTGGGTGTGCAAACATCTCCACCACCAGTCCTTGCTCTCTCTACTGCCCCCTTGCCTCTTCTCTCCATCTTCAGTTAGGCTGGGACTGATGAGCAAGGCTGCTTGCCTGGGGAGATGTCCATCTGGGGAAGAGATCCAGCCTTTCCCCTCTGCAGGCATCTGCCCTCCTTATGAGCAATTTTCTTAGAAATCCCAACACTTGGCTTTGGAGATTGGAAAGCATCACTGTCATGAACAAGTGCTTCTCCAGACTGACTCCCACACTTCTGATGAATCCCCCACTTCTCCCAGGGCTTCTTTAGTGGGCTAGGAAGGGGTACTGGCTGACTTTGATGGATAGTAGGGATGATGTGTCTCCTCGTGGGAAACCTGGAGCAGGGCTTGGTCCCAGCGGTTTTTAAGAAGGTGGGTGTGTAATACCTCACTTAGTCCTTAGATATGCTGTATTAAAGAAAAGACGGTAACTCTAACATGTTTTGAGTACTTACTTTGTTTCATCTAATTGTCACAAGAAGACAATAAAGTAATATGATTCTCACTTGATAAGTGAAGAAAATTTAAGCTCTAAGTATTCAGTGACTTTCTCACAGTCTTACAGCTGGTAAATGGGATAGAAACACAGGTCTGTCTGATCCCAAAGCGCATACTTTTGTCACTTCTGCTGTGTTTTATACAAATAGTATCTGATAAGTGAGTCTGATAACCTCTCTGAATAACTAGTTTTAAATAAGCTGACATCAAAATTAAATTAAATTAAAAGGGAATGTTCACCACTGGTCATAAACAGCATTCACCATTTTCATTACAACTCACTCAGCTTACTCATTCCTTCATTTAAGGTGAATGGATAAAAAAGATGTGGTATGTATATAAAAATAATGGAATACTGTTCAGCCATAAAAAAATGATTGAAATTTTGCTATTTGCAGCAAAAAGGATGGACTTGGAGGGCATTATGCTAAGTGAAATAAGTAAGACAGAGAAAGATATGTATGATATCACTTATATGTGGAAATCTAAAAAGATACAATAAACTAGTGAATATAACAAAAAGAAGCCGACTCAAAGACATTACAGAACAAACTAATGGTTACCAGTCGGGAGAGAGAAGTAGGGATTGGCAATATAGGAGTGGGGAATTAAGAAGTACAAACTATTAGGTATGAAATAAGCTACAAGAATATATTGCACAGCACAAGGAATATAGTAAATATTTTATAATAACTATAAATGGAGTATAACCTTTAAAAACTAGAATCACTATATGGTACACCTGTAAATTATATAATATTATACATAAACTATATTTCAATTTAAATGTCAAAAAGTTTTTAAAAGAGTAATTGAGGGCTTACTGTGAGAAGAAATGGAATGTAATATGTTCTCACCTTCAAACTAGCTTGCAACTAGTAAAGGACCTAAAGACATAGAGAAAATGACTTAATAAAAGTTGAAAGATCCTAGAACAAAGGTAAACATCAAATTCTGATGGGATTCTGAAGTTCAATTTCATGTTTGGGGGAGTGGATGTCTTAGAAAGTTACAATCTGAGTTGAGTCCTAGGGAATGGACAGACTGTGGCGATAAGAGATGTCAGGGAAAACTTGAGCATGGAGAACAGACAGCATGAAAAAAGCAGAGGCAAGAAATCTTTCAGCAGGTTTGGAGACAGCTGGTTTGGCCGGAATGTAAGCTGTGTAGAATTTATGTACTCAAGATTGGGAGATAAAATCAGAAACTTAAGTAAGGGTCAGATCACAGAGATGGAGAATGGGATGGAAATGTACAGGAACTTCTCGGATGGTGTATATGTTCTGCATCTTATTTTTGGTGGTGGTTACGCATATTATACAATTGTCCAAAACTCATCATCTGAACATGTGACAACTCTACACTTTATGTCAATTACATCTCAGTTAAAAACATTAGGGCATTGATAATGTAGCCTCCACTCAACCTCCCTGAGAAAAACACCTAAAAAATCAAAACAATCAAATACTTTATCTGAGGAATGAATCAAAATAAAATGGCAGAAATAATGGTTGAAAAAGACCTAAGAGTGAGCAATAAAACCAATAAAAACCTACAGTAAATATAAAATAATATGCTCATATTTTTAAAATTAATGTAATTATTTTTGTAAGAGATAGTGAATGTTATAAAATTAATACTTTAGCAATAGCCTATATATCAAATGTTAAATTGTGGCCCAAAACTCTGAAGTCAGTGGGAAAAGATAAAGCAGTGGTTTGTTTAAAGAAATCTCTAATTAAAAGGACTAAAGTCCTGCTGTAGAAAAAGCCAGTATTATGCTCAAATGTCATATTTTCAAAAGTATTCATTGTAAACTCTTTATAAAGAATTAAGTTCATGGTTCATAAAAGTTGCTTTAGGACAAAACTGATTTGTTCTCACACTGAGAAGTAATATAGTGTTTACAGAAATGTGTCCTTCTATCTGTAGGGCAAATAGAGCTCATGTAAAAAAGATGTCATTATAGTTTTATGTAATTAGCTTAGGAAGCAAAATTAAATTATGATTCATTATCTTTCGCTCAGATAAGTTCTAAGAAGTGTATACTTAAGGTTACCTGTTTTGGAAGTCAAAAATTATATTTACTGTTCAAAAGCAAGATAGAAATCTGTAGAATCTGTTATTCTTGTGACTTGCTTAGGGAGTAAAAGTGAGTTAAGGGCAATACAAAATCCTTTTGAGAAGGAAAATATAGCCTTGTACTGTGTATAACTCATGTACCTCTTTTTAGGAGGAAAGCTAAGCTGTTACCTAGAAATGTATTTTCCAGTGGTAAGCAGATAATATTTCTGTATAGGAATACCAAAATTCTGTGCAGATACCATGTAGAAAGGTGAGAGTGTGTGAGAGTGAAACAGAATGCAAACTCTTGAAATATACCAGGATAATCTGGGTCTCCCCAGCTCCCCACTCTGAATACTTGTTAATTCTCTTGGCTTCTACTACTCTAAGAGACTAGCACATGGTTACTGGAAATAAGTGGAATGACTCAATGGGAAAGTGGTTGAATAAATTGTGGTAAATATCTACAAGGAAATATTACTGCTAATAGGTGGAGTTAATTAGATCCGTTTTGACATTGTGTACTATTTGTATGTTAAATGAGAAAAAGAAAATTTTAGAATAATGTGTATTGTGAGTATTCATATTGGTAAAAACAATTCAAAAGGGAAAAACTCCCCATATGGTATGAAAACATACCAGCAAATACCATACTAGAAGAGTTAATATTGTTCAGGTTTAAGAGGGAAAACTTGACAGATCTGTTTAAAATGCATATGTCAACTGCTATAAGGAGATGGCTTAGGAAATATGTGGACTGTAATGGAAAATTCAGGAAAGATGGGGTTAACATGGATGGATGGATGAGTGGATGGACTGGTGGATGGAGAAAGGAGAGAAGAAAAGAAAAGAAAGGGAGGAAGGAAAATTATTTTTCTTCAGAAATATCAAAGCCTTGTTCCATTATTGTTCTAGTATCTGATTTTCCCATGATAATTCTATTGCCAAAATATATTTTGCTCTTTTTATCCTTATTCTGATATTTCATAATCAGGATATAAATGTGAGTCTTTTCTGTTTAAAGAATTTGGTTGCCCTTCAGCTCAGAAATAATCCTCATGTTGCTTCATGGACCATTTAGACCCCTCTATTCCCTCTGTTCTATCTTTCTGGCACTACTACTTGCTGGCCATTCGACCTCTTTTACTATCTCTCTAAAATATTCCATATGCTCTTCTTGTTGCTCCACATTTTGAATTTTTTTCATTTTTCCCCTTTTTTAAATTAAAAGGATTCTTTTATACACTTTTGTCCTTTTTGCAGCATTCTGTTCTTGTTTTATAGATACATCTTCTTAAATTTGTATGTTTCTCGAAGTCCTCCTCTGTGCCGTAAAGTATCTCTGTATCCTCCGGGGTCAATTTGTGTGTATGTGTGTGATTGTATTATCCTAAAACAATGAAGAGAAAAGGGAGTGAGATTATAAAGCGTAAGAGATATCCATAGATTCCTCGACGATAGAGAACATATTAAGGATTATTGATGACTGAGAAAGAGGTGAGGAAGGAAATACGCTTCTTAGAATTCATGCTGAGGAATGGATGTGGAAGAAGAAGCCATTGACCTGGTGGAAATGGGTTGCAATTCTAGCACTGTCACTTATCTCCTAGATTATCCTAGGTATTTTACTTAATTCACAACTTTCACTATTATTTAATAGGTCTTTACCAAATAGACCAGCATGTACCAACAGAATGCTCTGTGATAATGGAAATATTCCATATCTCCACTGGCCAATATGGAAGCCACTTGCCACATGTGTTTTTTGGGCACATGAAATGCCATTCATGTGATTAAAGGAGTGAATTTTTATTTTCATTTCCTTTTAATTGTTTCAAATTTAAATAGCCACTTGTGGCTAGTGGCTACAAGAAGAGAAACAGAACAGAAGAGAAATAGACCTTTATTCATCCATACAAAAGTGCTTTTATGAGGTATAACTATTAGAATCATATATAAATCAGGAGATAGAATTCTTGGCTACATGATTTAGAATGCCATAGCCAAAGGAAAAGAAATAGTATAAAAGAAGTTTAAAAGAGAGCCAGTCTTCTTCTTCCTGAAAGTACTAAGCTTCTGACCTCATTTTCTTTTCGTTTCTTTCTTTTTTCTCTTTCTTTCTTTCTTTCTTTCTTTTTCTTTCTTTCTTTCTTTTCTTTCTTCCTTTCTTTATTTTTTTTTCTCTCTCTTTTCTTTTCTTTTCTGGATGTGTGATATCCACCTGTCTACATCACAGCAAAGGAAGTAGCATAGTTTGTAGGGTTGCACGACTCAAAAAACGTAAACAGTACAGTAAATGGCATGAGGCACTCCCCAGAAGGTTTCATTAGGATAAATCTTATCTCAGCTGCAATGGCCTTTCCCACCAGCCCTAATGAGTGACTCTGACTCTCACTGGCTCTTGAATTCCTGCCAAAGCCAGCACATATTCACAGCTAAGCTCTCACGGAGCAGCCTCTTGTTTTTGTTATTTGTGGCACTGGACCTCTCTTTGAACATCAGGGAAGCATCCATTCAGCAGTAGACCCATCCACGGAGTGACTTCTCCCAAAGTTATTGTCACTAGATACACAAAATTTATATTTCCTTTTAAGAATATGGATGGATATATAAACCATTTCTCTTTTAGACTTATATTCTGCATAGGATAGGCGTAATACTGTGAAAAGAGCTCTGGACTTAGGGTCAGAGGACACGGGCTTTAACCCCAGTTCTGACCTGTGCAGGTCACTCAACTGCTCTAGGCCCCGGTTCCCCCAACTGCAAAAGGGGGGCAATTCTACAACAGCAACATTAGGATCCCTCACTGCAGTCTAACTGAAAAGGCTGCCTCACCCAGAACTGACCCATGTAGATAGGTAGGAGCTGGGACAGGTGGATGGTTCTGTTTCTATGCTGCTGGATGTTCATAATAGGTCATCCCAGTAAAAGGAAAACTAACCTGCTAACTGGTAACTTGATGATGTTAAGGACTTTGAGGATACAGTTCTGTGTCCAGATGATGCCATTTCTCATTGTCTATCAGGAGACTCCTCAATCACATGTGGATAAAGGCAGCACAAGCCTGGCGGCCACATGGGGATTCCACAGGCAAAGATCTCTATCCCCGCTACATCGGGAGCTTCTCAGCCTGGCCGTGGTCGATGGTAGTTTTGAGCTCTCAGTGTCACTATAAGCATCTTGCTTCCACACCCATCATTATTAACCGTATTTACCTTTAGTCCTTTTCACTTTATCCTCAATAACCTGTTGTCTACTTTACGGAAGATTAAATGCTTGTAGTTCCTGAGAGTGTTTCTGGGTCAATTTGGGGGGTTTGTGCCCTCTCTGTAAGGACAGTATTTTATTTCCCATTAATATGCATTTCACTTCCATAAACAGAAATCCCTTGCAACTATAGGATACTTAAAAAGGTAGAAACCATAGAATAAACATATTTAAAACAGCATGCCAGTTTCTTTTTCAAATAATAAGCATTGCATTTAAAACAATGTGTCTAATAGTTAGTTGGAACAAATATAATAAATATACCACGGAATGTCCAAAAGTCTGGAAGCACAGGAGAAATAGTATGTTTATTGTACATTATACAGATGGGGAAATTGAGTCTCTGAATGGCTGAGAACTCAGAGTTGGGTAAGGAGTAGATCAGATCCAGAATCGAAGCCCATATTGGTCTATGTATCTTGTCCCACATTAGGTATAAGCATTTCAAATTAGAACCAGCTTCCTAACACACCTGTATATTTTTTTCTCATCGAAAGCTTATAAATACCAAGACAGCAACCAACTCACCTTGAAAGTGATTCAAGACTTTTAAAAACTTGGGTCATTTGTAGAGACGTGGATGGATGTAGAGACTGTCATACGGAGTGAAGTAAGTCAGAAAGAGAAAAACAAATATCATATATTAACGCATACATGTGGAACCTAGAAAAATGGTACAGATGAACCGGTTTCCAGGGCAGAAATTGAGTTACAGATGTAGAGAACAAACGTATGGACACCAAGGGTGGAAAATGGAGGGGGCAGGTGGGGTGGTGGGATGAATTGGGAGATTGGGATTGACATGTATACACTAACATGTATAAAATGGATAACTAATGAGAACCCGCTGTATAAGAAAAAAAAAGGACATATCAATATTAATGCCACATACTTGAATAAATCTCCATCAGTCCTCTCTATCACTTTTTGTTTTTAACCATATGGGAAAAAATAGTAAATACTGAGTTAAAATAAAGAAACTGCTTTATTTTCTCTAAAAAAAAAGACTTTTAAAAAATTCATTATCTTTTCATTAATTTACTTAAAGAATGTCCTGAAAATATTTGTATACTTTTAAAAAGAAAACTTTTTATCCTGAAGCCCATTTTGTGTATAATGAATGTGTCTTCATTCCGTGATATTAACTATATGTGCGTATCAATGTTCCTGCTTAAAGTAGAAAGCTAATTGCAGGGTGTGTCATGTATAACCTGTTTATACCACATGTGGCCCAGTATCCTAGGCAGCTACAATAATAAAGACTTAAAGAATCTTCAAATGTTTGGGCTAAACAAGGGCCTATAAGAGGTTTACACCAACCTCCTCGCTTCACAGATGAATAAACTGAGGCTCATTCATTCAGTGAGCACAATTTTGTTGGATATCTGTTGTGTGTCTTCCCTAGGTTTCAGTTCAGTAGGTCAGAAAAAAAGGAATCAGCCCAGAGAAGTCAAATGATTGCCCAAGAACACTCACAGCTGCATGCCACACCTAGGATAAAGAGAGTTGGGGCAATGGCAATCAGAACACCTAGGACTGAAATGAGCTGGCACATGTCTGACATTATTTAGGAAGGTGCTAGTGGTAAGAGGCCCAATGGATACAAACTCAGTGAGTATGAAGGGAAGAAAGTGTGGGGAATATTTTTAAATATTAAGATCTGAGAACTTCACAATACTCTGCAATGGCCTATAGGGGAAAAGAAGCTAAAAAAAAAAAGTGGATATATGTATAACTGATTCACTTTGCTGTACACCCAAAACTTACACAACATTGTAAATCAACTATACTCCAATAAATTTTTTTTTAAAAAAAGATCTGAGAAATTCAAAGAAATATTTCCAAGCTTATCTAGCAATGGCACTTGGGTTGAGAGACAAAACCTGTTGGAACAGTTGAGCATTTAACAGAGGATTCTTCAGAAAAAGCCAGGCTTTGGGGTGGTATGATATTCAAAAGGTACAAGGTGAACCCCACTAGGCTCTCCATCCTCTAGACATCAAAAAGTCATTTCTGCCCTGGGTGGGAGCAGATGCTCCAGACTCACATCTTTCTCTCATCCACTCTACTCTGTAAGTGAAATCTAAGGGCATTCCT
>NW_006775780.1:1514016-1535193 GCF_000442215.2 Lipotes vexillifer | reverse complement strand
CATTCCTGCCTAAACAGATACCAAACTACAAATGAAATCAAGCCTCCTTGGGCAAACCAGGAGGTTAAGGGGAAAAAGATAAAAGCAAATCCATTTCTATATCACCTCCCTGCCAAGGCAGCAAATCTACAATAAGAACATAGGACACTGAAGGTTATGATGATAATCTCCCATGCTTGTTCTAGAAAGGACTAGAAGAGGCATTCCAGGCCACTGTGAACCCCAAGCCATCACTGATTCCTCCACCAGATGCTTGGCCTTGGAATTTATCCAAAAGAATTAAAATCAGGATCTTGAAGAGGTTTATGCATTCTCCTGTTTGTTGTGGCATTATTTACAAGAGCTGAGATGTGAAAACAACCCAAATGTCCATCAATGGATGAATGGAGAAAGAAAATGAGGAATATACATACAGTGGAGTATTATTCATCCAGAAAAAGGATACCCTGCCATAAGCAACAACACAGATGAA
Organism: Lipotes vexillifer; assembly: GCF_000442215.2. NCBI lineage: Eukaryota > Metazoa > Chordata > Mammalia > Artiodactyla > Lipotidae > Lipotes > Lipotes vexillifer. The sequence continues at coordinate 1,534,721 of NW_006775780.1, read as the reverse complement.
TCTTGAGAACAGGATGCTAGGTGAAATAAGCCAATCTCAGAAGAACAAACACTGCATGATTCCACTTCTATGAGGAACCTAAGGTGGTAAAGAAACAGAAAATGGAATGGTGGTTGTCAGGGGTGGGGGGAGGTAGGAAAAGGGTATAAAGTTTCAGTCATGCAAGATGAGTAAGTTCTAGAGACCTGTTGTACAACATTGTGTTTATAGTTAACACTACTGTACTGTACACTTAAAAATGTGTTAAAAGAGTAGATCTCATGTTATCTGTTCTTACCACAATTTAAAAAAAAAAGAATTAAGTAAGGTCCCTTTTAGGGTGACTCCATCTCAAAGCCTAAAATACTGTAATGCTGAATTCCAAAGTAGTTGACAAAATTTGGGAACAAAGTCTGTATGGAATGTTTGGTGGGACAGGAGGAAGAGGTTTAGGTCAAATGTTCCCTGAGATTCAAGGCAATAACTCCTCTTTTGCTGTAATTAGGGCATTTCATAACTCAGGGTAATGTACAACTGAGTTTGTACCCTATCGTTTGGAAGAGAAAGAGGCAGAAGTTACACATCAGTTTTTCACCTGAATAGTAAACATTGGGAAAGAAATGTAGGTTAAGAAAAAAGTAACCAAGTTTGTGCCCATAGGTAACAATGTCTCTGGTGCATCAACAATGCTCTGTCAGTGCCTTTGGCTAATGGCATGAGGCCCGTGGTCAGACAATCTTTTGGCAAGAGGAACATGTGACTCTTAGGACATTGCCTGTGATAGACCCTGGGAGCCAGACACCCAATTGTAATGCATCCAAGAAGTGTTTCCTCTGTTCTCTTTAGGGCTCCAGCACTGTACTTACTGAAGAATGAAGAGCTTTTATCCCACCTGTTACCATGAAGCAGGTGGTTGCTGGGGACAAAGTTGGTGGGAGGGAGTACTGCCTCTCCAGTTAAGCCAGTTTGGAGGATGTGAACAGGGTTGAGAATTGGAGAATGCCAGTGGCCACATCTGGATGCTGGTTCAAGTTTCTGCCCCACCCCATTCTAAAGAAACAAAGGAGGGAGGGACAGCATTTTCCAGCTGAAAGTGAGGCTCAGATATTGGGAGATGTCAGAAATCAAGAAAGGCTTCTCACTCTCACTTTATCCCATGCTGTTATTCTTGAACAATATTTAGGAAATATTTAATGAAAATGTTAAGGATGCTATAAGTTCATTAAAAAAAATCAAACAAAACACAGTCCTTATAAGCACCAAAAATGAGCATTGTATAAAATGAATATTCATAATTAGCTTTACATTTGCTCTAGAAGTGTTTGAATTCTTCACGAAACTGCACAAGAGGAATCATTTGTAGATTCTTATATGCCATTTGGTATTAGATGAAATAGCCTCATTAGTAATAATTGTATACTTAACAGTTTGTTATGTCAGAGAAATTCTTGATCAGTATTCAAGTATAAGTGCTTTGGGAAAATCATTGATTTAAAAATGTTTTCTAATAAATTTCTTTTCAGAAATTACCCAATAACACCTACTCAGTAACCTAGTTACTCATTGATGATACATTAAGAAAAAGTTAATATTCATCCCATTTTCCCAGGTAAACCAGAGAATAATTTTGTATATTTCTCTATGCCCCACGAGTGTGTATAGTATTTTGTAATGTTTTTACAAAACCAGTATTATTCATATTAGTCTTCAATCTCTTTTTCTCACTTAGCAATCATTCATGAGTGTTGTTCCAAGTCAGTCTTAGAGATCTAAGTCCTTCCTTATCATAGCTGCAAAATTGTTCATTCTATGGATGTATCACAATTTGCCCAATCATTGCACAGCTAATGGATATTCAGGTTGTGTCCTGGGTTTTTTGTTTGTTTGTGGCTGTTTGTTTTTCTATTACAAACAATGCTGTGAACAACTTGATACATGTGATACATATGTCTTTGAGTCCTGGTACTTTTATTTACAAAGGATAGATTTCTACAAGCAAGATTTGGGATCAAGTTGCACAAGCATTTTTATTTTACCAGTTAACGCTTGTTTATTTTCCAAAGGTAGCAGCAATTTTACACTCAGCATCAATGTATGAAAGTAACTATTTGCTTGAATCATTGCCAACGTTGGAGGTCACTGTACTTTAGCATTTTTGTCATTCTCATAGCTGTCAGTGGACTTTTAGACTTAAAAAGATAGGTTTGTAATTTCTTGCTCCTTTATACTTTAAAAGTCCTGATGTACTGTTATAAAATGTTCCTTTTAAATAGAAAAGCTTACATGTTCTTATTTACCCCATCAGACTTTTATTACAATAACAATTTTACAACATAATAGATATAGAAAGCAACCAACATCTCTTCATAAATATTGTCCAGTTCTTGTCCATATGCATTTCAGTTTTACAAATATATGGTTCTAGCATAGTGTAATTTTGCACTTTTAATTTTTTACTATACATTACAAGATAAATACTTTCCCTGTCTTCCCTTTTAACAGCTGCTTAATGTTTCATGGTTTGTATCTGTGAACTCATTAATGATTCACCCATTGTTGAATGTCTGAGCTACTTTTCTGGTTTAATAATTACAGATAACTGTGAAGTGAAAATATTCTTTTTTTTTTCTTTTCGGTACGCGGGCCTCTCACTGTTGTGGCCTCTCCCGTTGTGGAGCATAGGCTCCGGACGCGAAGGGTCAGCGGCCATGGCTCACGGGCCCAGCCGCTCCGCGGCATGTGGGATCTTCCCGGACCGGGGCACGAACCCGCGTCCGCTGCATCGGCAGGCGGACTCTCAACCACTGCGCCACCAGGGAAGCCCCCGAAATCATCCTTTTTTAAGCAGATTTTCCTTGGATAAATTTCCAAGAATGGAATAGAATAAATGTGTTAAGAGATCTTGAGACACTGTAACAAACTGTTTTCCAAAAGGGTAGTACCTATTCATCCAGGCACAAGCAAAGGATTAGATTTCTTTTAAAAAAAAAAAAATCTTTATTGGAGTATAACTGCTTTACAATTGTGTGTTAGTTTCTGCTTTATAACAAAGTGAACCAGTTATACATATACATATGTCTAAATTTCTGAATGATATGTCAAGCTCTCTAAATTAGGACCTGGCAATCTCTATTTTTCATCAGGGTTTTTTTTTTTTTTTTTTTTTTTTTTGACATTTTAAAATCACTCTATGCCATTAGAAACAGTGGCTATACTTGGGCGAGGAAATGACTGGAATAGGAAGAAGGCAAGGTTCTGTGGCCCTGCTTATGTTCTATTTCTTGATTTGGAAACCAATTAGTCAGATGTGTTCAGTTTGTGAAGACTAAGAGAGCAGGACCCTTCAGATTGGAGCACTTTTCTCTATGCACATCATACATCAATAACTGTCCAAGAAACAGGCTGCAGGAATTTCATGAGAATGTCTGTCACATTGCAGAAAGACACATGGACACTCTAAAATATTTTGCCAGGCACCACTTTGGATTGGATTTGAATTATCTATATATGTCATATGCCTTGCTACGTACCATCAAGGATGTTCCAAAGCACCAAGTCCTACAGGTGTTAGGAAACTGCCCCAAGTCCCAGATGATAAAACATTCTTTGTTTCCTAAACTTTGACAGCAGTCTGATGGAGGCACCATTAGGAAAACCAGATCTGTCAATCTGGAGCTTACTGTTTCTCAAGTTAAACTTTGGGGAACTTACCTGGTGAGAAGGCCCAGGAAGGTTAGATAACTGTTCTGAGACCTGCAGCTAACTAGTGGTAGAGCTAGAACTAAGCCCAGGCCTCCAGTTTCCCAGACCGGGTTTTTTTCCCAACCTTCTCCCCAGCCTGAGGCCAGTGTCAGACAAAAAGTTGTTGACTGAAGTCCTTCAGTGAACTCCAGCGGGGCCTGGTTTAAGCTCTCCGGGTGTATTTTTAGTCCTTCCCCAAGATATTCTCAACCTTACTTCTTTGTTAATTTGGAAACTTTACTCTCCTGCTGGGAGAACCATGGACTTTTATGCTTTGCACCTGTTGCCTCCTTCACCTAGAAGATCCTCCTGTGTTCAGTTCTTCGAATATCTTACCTTATTTAAAATACTCGAAACCAAGATGGCGGAGTAGCAGGACGTGCTCTGACTCCCTCTTGTGAGAACACCAGAATCACAACTAGCTGCTGGACAATCATCAACAGGAGGACACTGGAACTCACCAAAATATATACCCCACATCCAAAGACAAACGAGAAGCCACAATGAGATGGTAGGAGGGGTGCAATCACAGTAAAATCAAATCCCATAACTGCTGGGTGGATGACTCACAGACTGGAGAACACTTATACCACAGAAGTCCACCCACTGGAGTGAAGGTTCTGAGCCCCACGTCAGGCATCCCAACCTGGGGGTCCAGCAATAGGAGGAGGAATTCCTAGACAATCAGACTTTGAAAGCTAGTGGGATTTGATTTCAGGACTTCGACAGGACTGGGGGAAACAGAGACTCCACTCTTAGAGGGCACACACAAAGTAGTGTGCGCATCCAGACCCAGAGGAAGGAGCAGTGGCCCCGTAGAAGACTGAAGCAGACCTACGTGCTAGTGTTGGAGGGTCTCCTGCAGAGGTCGGGGGTGGCTGAGGCTCACCGTGGGGACAAGGAAACTGGCAGCAGAAGTTCCAGGAAGTACTCCTTGGTGTGAGCCCTCCCAGAGTCTGCCATTAGCCCCACCAAAGAGCCCAGGTAGGCTCCAGGGTTGGGTTACCTAGGGCTAAACAACTAACAGGGAGAGAACCTAACCCCACCCATCAGCAGTCAAGTGGATTAAAGTTTTACTGAGCTCTGCCCACCAGAGCAACACTCAGCTCTACCCACCACCAGTCCCTATGATCAGAAAACTTGCACAAGCCTCTTAGATAGCTACATCCACCAGAGGGCAGACAGCAGAAGCAAGAAGAACTACAATCCTGCAGCTTGTGGAACAAAAACCACATTCACAGAAAGATAGACAAGATGAAAAGGCAGAAGGCTAGAAAAGGACCTACAGAAACAAACCCAAAACAATTAAGAAAATGGTCATAGGAACATACATATCGATAATTACCTTAAACATGAATGGATTAAATGCTTCAACCAAGACTCAGGCCTGCTGAATGGATACAAAAACAAGACCCATATATATGCTGTCTACAAGAGACCCACTTTAGACCTAGGGACACAAACAGACTGAAAGTGAGGGGATGGGAAAAGATATTCCATGCAAATGGAAACCAAAGCTGGAGTAGCAATTCTCATATCAGATAAAATAGATTTTAAAATAAAGAATGTTACAAGAGACAAGGAAGGACACTACATAATGATCAAGGGATCAATCCAAGAAGAAGATATAACAATTATAAATATATATGCACCCAACATAGGAGCACATCAATACATAAGGCAACTGCTAACAGCTATAAAAGAGGAAATTGACAGTAACACAATCCTAGTGGGGGACTTTAGCGCCTCACTTACACCAATGGACAGATCATCCAAAATGGAAATAAATAAAGAAACAGAAGTTTTAAATGACACAACAGACCAGATAGATTTAATTGATATTTATAGGACATTCCATCCCAAAACAGGAGATTACACTTTCTTCTCAAATGCACACAGAACATTCTCCAGGATAGATCACAACTTGGGTCACAAATCAAGCCTCAGTAAATTTAAGAAAATTGAAATCATATCAAGTATCTTTTCTGACCACAACGCCATGAGATTAGAAATGAATTACAGGGAAAAAAAGGTAAAAATCACAAACACATAGAGGCTAAACAATACGTTACTAAATAACCAAGAGATCACTGAGGAAATCAAAAAATACCTAGAGACAAATGACAAGGAAAACACGACGATCCAAAACCTATGGGATGCAGCAAAAGCAGTTCTAAGAGGGAAGTTTATAGCTATACAAGCCCACCTAAAGAAACAAGAAAAATCTCAAATAAACAATCTAACCTTACACCTAAAGGAACTAGAGAAAGAAGAACAAACAAAACCCAAAGTTAACAGAAGGAAAGAAATCATGAAGATCAGAGCAGAAATAAATGAAATAGAAACAAAGAAAACAATACCAAAGTTCAATAAAACTAAAAGCTGGTTCTTTGAGAAGATAAACAAAATTGATAATCCACTAGCCAGACTCATCAAGAAAAAGAGGGAGAGGACTGAAATCAATAAAATTAGAAATGAAAAAGGAGAAGTTAAAACAGACAATGCAGAAATACAAAGCATCCTAAGAGACTACTACAAGCAACTCTATGCCAATAAAATGGACAATCTGGAAGAAATGGATGAATTCTTAGAGAGGTATAACCTTCCAAGACTGAACCAGGAAGAAATAGAAAATATGAACAGACCAATCACAAGTAATGAAATTGAAGCTGTGATTAAAAATCTTCCAACAAACAAAAGTCCAGGACCAAATGGTTTCAGAGGTGAATTCTACCAAATATTTAGAGAAGAGCTAACACCCATCCTTCCCAAACTCTTACAAAATATTGTGGAGGAAGGAACACTCCCAAACTCATTCTATGAGGCCACCATCACCCTGATAACAAAACCAGACAAAGATACTACAAAAAAGAACATTACAGGGGCTTCCCTGGTGGCGCAGTGCTTGAGAGTCCGCCTGCCGATGCAGGAGACGCGGGTTCGTGCCCCGTTTCGGGAAGATCCCACATGCCGCGGAGCGGCTGGGCCCGTGAGCCATGGCCATTGAGCCTGCGCGTCCGGAGCCTGTGCTCCGCAAATGGGAGAGGCCACAACAGTGAGAGGCCCGCATAACGCAAGGGAAAAAAAAAAAAAAAAAGAACATTACAGACCAATATCACTGATGAATATAGATGCAAAAATCCTCAACAAAATACTAGCAAACAGAATCCAACAGCATATTAAAAGGATCATGCACCATGATCAAGTGGGATTTATCCCAGGGATGCAAGGATTCTTCAATATATGCAAGTCAATCAATGTGATACACCATATTAACATACTGAAGATGAAAAAACATATGACCATCTCAATAGATTCAGAAAAAGCTTTTGACAAAATTCAGCACTCATTTATGATAAAAACTCTCCAGAAAGTGGGCATAGAGGGAAACTACCTCAACATAATAAACGCTATATATGACAAACGCACAGCAAACATAATTCTCAATGGTGAAAAACTGAAAGCATTTCCTCTAAGATCAGGAAAAAGACAAGGATGTCCACTGTCACCACTATTATTCAACATAGTTTTGGAAGTCCTAGCCATGGCAATCAGAGAAGAAAAAGAAATAAAAGGAATACAAATTGGAAAAGAAGAAGTAAAACTGTTACTGTTTGCAGATGACATGATACTATACATACAGAATCCTTAAGATGCCACCAGAAAACTACTAAGGCTAAGCAATGAATTTGGTAGTTTCAGGATACAAAATTAATGCACAGAAATCTCTTGCATTTCTATACACTAATGATGAAAAATCTGAAAGAGAAATTAAGGAAACACTCCCATTTACCATTGCAATAAAAAGAATAAAATACCTAGGAATAAACTTACTAGGGAGACAAAAGACCGGTATGCAGAAAACTATAAGACACTGATGAAACAAATTAAAGATGATACAAACAGATGGAGAAATATACCATGTTCTTGGATTGGAAGAATCAATAGTGTGAAAATGACTATACTACCCAGAGCAATCTACAGATTCAATGCAATCCCTATCAAATTACCAATCGTATTTTTTACAGATCTAGAACAAAAAATCTTAAAATTTGTATGGAGACACAAAAGATCCCGAATAGCCAAAGCAATCTTGTGGGAAAAAAACGGAGCTGGAGGAATCAGACTCCCTGACTTCAGAATATACTACAAAGCTACAGTAATCAAGACAATATGGTACTGGCACAAAAACAGAAATATAGATCAATGGAACAAGATAGAAAGCCCAGAGATAAACCCACACACCTATGGTCAACTAATCTATGACAGACGAGGCAAGGGTATACAACGGAGAAAAGACAATCTCTTCAATAAGTGGTGCTGGGAAAACTGGACAGCTACATGTATAAGAATGAAATTAGGACACTCCCTAATACCATACACAAAAATAAACTCAAAATGGATTAGAGACATAAATGTATGACCAGACACTATAAAACTCTTAGAGAAAAACATAGGAAGAACACTCTTTGACATAAATCACAGCAAGATCTTTTTTGATCCACCTCCTAGAGTAATGGAAATAAAAACAAAAGTAAACAAGTGGGACCTAATGAAACTTCAAATCTTTTGCACAGAAAAGGAAACCATAAATAAGACAAAAAGACAACCCTCAGAACGGGAGAAAATATTTGCAAACGAATCAATAGGCAAAGGATTAATCTCCAAAATATATAAAGGGCTTATGCAGCTCAATATTAAAAAAACAAACAACCCAATCCTACAATGGGCCGAAGACCTAAATAGACATTTCTCCAAAGAAGACACGCAGATGGCCAAGAAGCACATGAAAAGCTGCTCAACATCACTAATTATTAGAGAAATGCAAATCAAAACTACAATGAGGTACCACCTCACAACAGTTAGAATGGACGTCATCAGAAAATCTACAAGCAACAAATGCTGGAGAGGGTGTGGAGAAAAGGGAACCCTCTTGCCCTGTTGGTGGGAATGTAAATTGATGAAGCCACTATGCAGAACAGTATGGAGGTTCCTTAAAAAACTAAAAATAAAATTACCATATGGGGCTTCCCTGGTGGCGCAGTGGTTGAGAGTCCTCCTGCCAATGCAGGGGACATGGGTTCATGCCCAGGTCCGAGAAGATCCCACATGCTGCAGAGTGGCTGGGCCCATGAGCCATGGCCGTTGAGCCTGCGCATCCGGAACCTGTGCTCCACAATGGAAGAGGCCACAACAGTGAGAGTATAAATATATATATATATATATATATATATATATAAAACCATATGATCCAGCAATCCCACTCCTGGGCATATACCCAGAGAAAACCATAATTCAAAAAGACACATGCACCCCAATGTGCATTGCAGTACTATTTACAATAGTCAGGTCATGGAAGCAACCTAAATGCCCATCGACAGATGAATGGATAAAGATGTGGTACATATATACAATGGAATATTACTCAGCCATAAAAAGGAACAAAACTGGGTCATTTGTTGAGACATGGATGGATCTAGAGACTGTCATACAGAGTGAATTAAGTCAGAAAGAGAAAAACAAATATCATATATTAACGCATATATGTGGAAACTAGAAAAATGGTACAGATGAACCGGTTTGCAGGGTAGAAATTGAGACACAGATGTAGAGAACAAACGTATGGGCACCAAGGGGGGAAAGAGGTGGGGGAGTGGGGGTGGTGGTGTGATGAATTGGGTGATTGGGATTGACATGTATACACTGATGTGTATAAAATTGATGACTAATAAGAATGTGCTGTATTAAAAAAAATAAAATTTAAAAAAAAAACTCCACACAGCAATCTAATAAAGTAATTTTTACAAGTAACAACTTGTCCCACTGCACACAGATACTAAATTTTCACCCAATTCTGTTTAATTCCAGACCCCATGTCTGAACCCCTCCCACTTGCTGCCTCTGTTCCCACTCTGTTCCCATAGCAACTATGAGTCTTGTTAGTTACATGCACACTTGAATGGGCAGTCTCCTTTGCCCTTCCTTACAACCCTCTGAACTAAGCATTATTATTGTCCCCACTTATAGATGAATAAACTGAAGCTCAGAAAGGTGAACAGGCTTGCCCAAGGTCATACTATGATTACAATCCATACCACATAATTTAGTCTCTGATTCTATAACACCTTTTAGTTAATTGTCTACACATTTACTTAGTACTTATTCAAAGTGCATTAAACTGGATACTCTGGGAATTAGAAAGATTGTTTATAAATTTCTTCCTGTGTGTTAGATTAAGTCTCTTCCACTTACTTTGTAAGATACTAGAACAGAGCTCATCCTGTTTGTCAGCCTCCGCCAGTGCTTAGCCCAGCTTGGGGCCCAGAATAAGTAAGTACATAATACTAGGATCGTCTCATCTTGGCCACCAAGATAACCAGATGCCAATAGGCAACCAAACATTCTTTTCCTGAGATTGATTCCAGGGTCATTCATTTCCTGGTCATTCTTACTTTTCTTATGAGAAAAGGAATTCCATTGCATTTTTTAAACAATTTTTTAATTCAAACCAGCCCTAAGCAAAAGTGGGAATTCCAACCTCCCAAAAACTTACAGAAAATCACTGATTGGTTTGCCATTAGAAATTCTTCCCTGAAATGATAGTAAACATATCAAGTTTCAGGGAAAAAATACAATGAATTTTTAAACATTGTCAATTCAAAAATGCTTTGAAATCTTAAGAATAAAGTTCAATGGCACCAAAATCTTAAGAATAAAGTTCAATGGCACCAAAAAGAAAAACGGGTAAATTTGACTTCATCAAAATTTAAAACTTTTGTGCTTCAAAGAATACCATCAAGAAAGTAAAAAAGGGCTTCCCTGGTGGCGCAGTGGTTGAGAGTCAGCCTGCCGATGCAGGGGACACGGGCTCGTGCCCCGGTCTGGGAGGATCCCACATGTCGCAGAGTGGCTGGGCCCGTGAGCCATGGCCGCTGAGCCTTCGCGTCCAGAGCCTGCGCGTCTGGAGCCTGTGCTCCGCGACGGCGAGAGGCTACAGCAGTGAGAGGACTGCATACAGCAAAAAAAAAAGAAAGAAAGAAAGAAAGAAAGAAAGTAAAAAAGACAACCTACAGAATGGGAGAAAATATTTGCAAGTCACATATATGACAGAACACTTGTAACTAAAATACATATAGAATTCTTACAAATTAATAAAAAGACAAATAACCCAATTTAAAAGTAGACAGAGGATTTGAATAGAATCCTTCCTCCAAAGAAGTTATGCACAAAATCAATAAGCTCATGAAGAGATTCTCAATATCATTATCAATCAGGGAAAGGACTAGTGAGATACCACTTCATACTTACTAGAATATCTGTAATTTTAAAAAAAAGATAATTACAACTGTTAGTGTGGAGGTGGAGAAATTAGAACCCTCATCCATTGCTGGGTGCAATGTAAAATGGTGCAGCCACATTGGAAAGCAGTCTGGCAGTTCCTCAAATGTTAAACATAGAGTTAACATATGGCCCAGAAATTCCACTCCTACGTGTATACTCAAGAGAAATAAAAACCTGTACACAAATGTTCATAGCAGCATTATTCATAATAACCAAAAGGTGGAAACAATCCAAATATCCATCAACTGGTGAGTGGATAAACAAAATGTGGCATATCTATACAGTGGAATATTAAACCTTAAAAAGGAATAAAGTAATGAAAGAAGCCATTCCCAGAAGAACACACATGTGTGATTCCATTGATATGAAATGTCCAGAAAAGGTAAAACTACAGAGACAAAAAGTAGATGAATGGTTGTCTAGCTAGGGGGAAATGGTGGGGAGGTAGGCGGAGGGAGAAACTGAGGGGAAATGAAGAGTGACTGCTAATGGGTGTGGAGTTTCCTTTTAGAGTAATGAAGATGTTCTAACATTGATTTGGTGATGATTGCACAACTCTGAGTGGAGTGAAAACCATTGAATTGTATCTTTTAAACGAGTGAATTGTGTGATATTCAATTTCAAAACATTAGAAGAAAATATCTGATGACCTACTTCTGCATTCAAAAGAAGCTGAGGTATAATTGATGCCCATGTTACTTGTGGTATGTTTCTGCGAATTTTTTCACATTTCATCATGTACGTGTGATTTCTTCATACTCATCATCATACTGATATGGCAAGCACTAGACATTAACTAGCTGGGAATGGAGTGAGGGAAAGTTGTCAGGTTCCCAGACCTGGAAAAACAGATTGAGTATAGATCTGGTATGTTGTCAGCTTAAGTTTCCTGCACTAGCTCACTCACAGGAGAAAAAAAAAGAGTAGCCATTTGGAAGAGAAGATGAGGTGATTAAATGTGTCAACCAATATCTTCTGGATATTTAACCAATCGTGGTTACTGGGCAACTAACACCCTATTCAAAGGTCAAAACCCAGTTAATATACAACCCTACTTCCCCATTTCTGTTCAGAGTAGAGTGAATTCATCACAATGTGTCTGTGTATGTGCATACATGACAGAGGACAAATCTGGCTGAAAAGGAAACTTACTATGATAATAGCGGTAACAATTTTAAGATTCTATAAAATGAATGTTACCCAGCAATAAGAATGAATAAATTACCATTACACACGACTATACGGAAAAATCTCACAATCATAATGTTGAGTTAAAGAAAGGAGACACAAAAGAGTACCTTTTGCATGGTTGCATTAATATGAAGTCAAAAAGAAGGCAAGCTAATCTGTGCTGGTACAAGTCAGGATAATGACTACCCTTAGGAAAGTTATGACTGGACGGGGCACAGGGCTGAAGGATTGTCCTTACGTCTAGTCATTCCACATATTTTCTCCATCTGGAAGTTCAAGAAGAAGTGCAGCTCTGCAAAATGTCATGAACCAAGATATCAGGGCAGGAAAAAAAGCAGTGAAGACAAGCCAGTCTGAAGAAAGCAAAAATTCTTATATATATTATAAGAAGTACATCATTACTGGTACCATTCGACTTTGAATTACACCTTCCTTGTGGTTTGGAGTAGTGAGAAAAGGGAAAATAATCAGGATTCACTGACCGATTTGGAATCTGAACACCAAACTGATATAAAGCATTATCTTTTGTGCTTTTCTCTTTCCACCGAGGAGAAAAATTCATTTAATCACCAATTACCAATTAATTGTGAAGTCATCTATTCCTTTTCTGAAAAATGTTGCTTAGGTCTTTTCATCTTAAGGGATATATTCTATTGATATTTTACATGTACATTCCTTGCCTTCACAGCTGGGTTCTTGATTGCTAGCCACTTAAATGTTATCTATTTCTTGATGCAACTGACGTACATTACCCAGCGTCCTGCAGGTCACTCTCTATAAAGTAGAGATGCAAAAGTTATTGGCTCATCAGTCTTGATTTCTTACCAGATTTCGCTTTGAATTTAAACCTCCAAAGTTAACAGTTTGCTTTTTCTTGAAAAGGCTTAAAATGAGGACCATAAGGTCTTCCATTACTTTTAACTTTACAGGAGACTTGCATAATCCCGAGCATTTTTGACTTTAAAATGGTTCAGTGTAAGAAGGGTAAAGAGGTTTGAAGCATGCTCGATAATTAGTGAAAACACAGTTGTCTTACAGAGGACTTTTTAACTACCTGAGACCTACAATTAAACAAATCATGCTCTGAGCCTCAGTTTTTAATGTGTAAAATGGAAATTTTATTGCCTATTATTGCAAAGGTTATTTTGAAGACTAAGTGAAATGTGGAAGAACCCTGAGAAACTGTTTGGAATATTGCTGATGGATCAAAGAGAGGATGAGAACGGCCATTTAGATACCAAAGAAACAGCTTATATGACAAATAGCTACTGTATAATTTTCAAAAGTAAAAACTTAACTTTCAAACAAATATAAAATGAACACATCAAGGATTTTATTCAACTTATTCATTAATAATCAACAGTATTATGTTAACTGGATCAAAGAAGAATTTGAAGAACAAATATTGGTATAGATAGATACGTACAGAAATGCATTTTCTAATAAATATAAAACTGAATAGTGTCCTCTAAGGCAATGCAATATAACGTTTGGGGTTATCTTTTCAAATTGGCAAAAACTGATGTATCTCTACCAGTCAATGTTCATTGGCAGTGCTAGCTACAAGAATCATCATTACCATTGCTATCAGTTTTCTACACGTTAACTTCCACCCCCTACAGAATTGTAAAATAGGCAACAGAAAATCAATCAAAAGACTTACAGAATCAGATGATCTCCTCAGAGTTCTTTAGACTGTATCTTACACTCCACTGAAAGGACACTGCATATTTTTTCTCGCTCATTTCCAAGTCATGACCATTTTTTTCTTACAAATTTATTTACAGTATACCTCAGTGTATGTAAGTATGTAGCTGAATGGAAACAATGTGAAATGCCTAAGCTCACACACATCTATTTCAAATACTATAGTGGCAAATTATGTTCACCTGCTTCCTTTGTATGTATGTGTTTCTGTGTGGTAAGGTAGGTAGGTGAATTATTGCTGTAGAGTATTATTCTAATATCTATATTATTCTAATATATATGGATTATTATTAGAATAATGTATTGACTAATGGTCATCATCACTTTCCTCCTCATCCCTCATCCTAGCTGCTAAGATGCTTTATTCTCATTGAACTAGGAGAGAGAGCTTACAGAACAGAATGAAGAGGAATGAAAAAAATAATAATAATAACCTGTTTTGGAATTCTGTGTTCCAAAAGTGAAGTCTTTAGGGGAACACAAAAGACTCATATAAATGACAGTAGCAGGTTTGAGGAGACAGGGATGTTCTGAGGGACTAGAAGAAAGATGTTTCCAGGTTGAGAAGAGGGTGATAAGAAGGGAAGTAAGGAGAGAGGAAGCACAGGTGGGTGGCCGTGAGAGGCGCTTGCCCTGCCCCCCAGGCAGTGCCCCTTAAAGGAAGAAACTCCCTTGAAAGAGAACAACTGAAGAGGATGGGACAATGGGCAAACTTGTAAGGATCCCTTGTCCCCAACGTGGCAGAGAAGGAGCAGAATGACTACTTTGCCTTCCCAAGTGGCACAGGGAAAGCAGAGAGAAATCTGCCTGAGCTGAAAGGGGCAGAGGGCAGAATGAGAAGACACTCAGGTGCATATGTCAAGGACCAAGGCCATTGACATTCTCCAAGCCTGCTGTCTCCATAGCAACCTGATTTCATGAAAGCTCCTCATAACTAGATCAATGGACTGAGATTATCTCAACCACCTGATGGAATGGGGAAAGGTCCTCAAAATTAACATTAAGTTGTAAGAAAAAGTTATATTTTGGGCACAGCTGAGTCATGCGCTGTGAGTTACATGTGCTATCTATACGATGGCTGTGCCTAGAGACATTTAGCTCCCCCAACAGTCCCAATGCATGTCATCTCCGAAGATCCACGATCCTGAACCTATTACCAGCATAGGAAAGGCTCAGCCACAAACCCCTTGGAAGCTTAGAAAATGTCTCCATCCCAAGGCACAGAATCACCTTGGGATATACCTCCAGGGTCAGGTCACCCGAGGATGGATTTATCCTTCAAGTGTCTGGAACCAGGTGGGCTTTTTAGACCAGATCATGCCCAGTAGGGGTGTAAAATGATCCAGTCACACTTAGGAGTCCAAATACACTGCCTAGCAAAGTGAGAGACAGGCGACGTAAATGTCTCCCACTGAGTCTTTGCATTCAAGAGATCTAGAAATAGGTTTTAAGCAACAAGATAAACATTTCTGAGAGCTTCTCATCTTTACCTGCTTTTGCTGTCACAGAAATGTGGCAATGACTATATTGCCATGATGGTGAGAAAGGTTACCCTGCGTCAGGCTATGGACCATCTGTGGTGAGATGGCTAATGGTCATCAAAATCTACATTCTCCTCTTCTTCTCAGACACACAGCTAGATGGCATTTCCCAGCCTCCCTTGCCATTACATGTGGCCAGGTGACCGAGTTGCAGCTAGTGGAATTAGGAAAACATGATATGTGTCAATTCCAGGCCGGGCCCATAAAACGCTCCCAGGGACACTCTTCTATCCGTTTTCTTCTTTGGCCAAGGAAAGGGAGCTGACCACTGTCAGCCTTGGAGGTCACGGTCTGACATGGCCTGGGTCACTTCAGTATAGACCTAACACCTGAACTAGGTAATGTGGTCCCTGTCAATGTCCAGTCCCTTCCTGGTTTCTTAGGTAGAAGTGAAGAGAGGATGAGGATTATTTGGAGTCACAGTCACTCTGTGGAGCCTTCTTGATGGATGACTTTATATCATCAGTCAAACTTAGCTTGTGGTCTTTGAACCTCTTTTTCTTAACTCTATGAATGTCATTATATCATCGCTAACAGTATCCGTGGGTAAAGGAGGAAGAGAGACTCAAAACTTTTGTACCTTATGCTTTCCAATGTTCTCTCACGTAATCCCTGTAACAACCCTCGAGGTTGTTATCATCTTTTATAGATGCAAACAAGCAAGATTCAGAGAAATCAATTTGCCCAACTCCAGCAAAGCCAGTTACCGACACCACCCAGCCTCCACAAGACACGTATTACTGAAATAAAAGTTGGGGCTGTTTCATTGGACAGAGAACATCCAGGCTACTGTCTATTCACAAGCCAACTACTTTTTCTACCTTCTTTACTTGCAGGCAAATTAAAGATACATGGCACATTTGCTGTAGTGTGAATCATCAAGACTTTGTGTGCCAGGGGCAGGAAGGAGAACGTATTTTAACAATGACATAAATACTTGGTGGTATGTGACTCATACAGGAATGCAACAAGAGCCAAAAACAGAAAGAAAGAGACTATTTTGAAGTCTGAATGCTCTTGAGTTCATTCTTATCACATACTTGTGGTTTGGCACCATCAACAAGAGCTTGGACCCAAATAGGCAAACTTTCATGATGCCAGGCTGCTATGTAATGTTTCTGAGGCTCTGCCTTTCCTTTCCTTGGATGTGTTCCCTCAGGTCAGTAGGTAAATGACCTATGAAATGAGTAACCTATACTGACTCAGTCAGTCCAGTGGTCCACAGACTCGATTGGATGCCTGCTTGTGCCTCCTTATTATGCCTGGCTCTAGAAGTAGTGTCTTAAGATCATGAAGTAAACACAGTTTTCCCTCTTCAACCACAAGAGATTTAATTATCCCAAAACCCTCTTGATAGAAAAATGCACAAACAAAGTAGAATCTTAAAGTTCAAACAAGCTTAGAGTTTGATAAAATTCGTTGAATTGTAGCCTTAAGGTTTGTGCATTTCACTAGCTGTAAATTCTACCTTTAAAAAAAGAAAACAACAACAAACAAACAAATCATAATGAGATACCGTATACCCTCACCCAAATGGTTAACATATTTAAAAGACAGAAAATAACAAGTGTTGGTGAGGGTGTAGAACCACTGGAATGCTCATGGCACAAACACCTGGAACACTTGTCAACATCTTCCAAAGATGAGCACATGCACACTTTGGGTTTGTTAGGTACATACCCAACATTAATGTACGTATATGGTTACCTAAAGATATACTGGAAAATTCACAGTAGCAACAATTGTAATAGTTAAAAACTAGAAACAACCCATATGTCCACCATAGAATGGATAAATAAATGACGATATGTTCATAAAATGGAAACTCTATACCAGTGACAATGAACAACTTATTGGTACAACACAGAAAACTCTCAGGACAATATTTGAGTGAAAGAAGACAGACACAAAAGAATATAGTCTGTATAATTCTGTTTGTATCAGATTAAGAGGCAGAACTAATCTGTGGTGATATAAATCAAGATACCGGTTTTTTGTGGGGAGAAGGGAACGGTGAGTGGGGCAGAGCATGAGAAGTGTTCTGTATGCTAGACGTGTCCTCTTTCTTGATCTGATTGTAGTTCCTAGGTAAGTTCACTTTTTGAAAATTTATTGAGCTGTCACTTAGTGTTCTTTTGTCTATGAATATTAGATTGCAATTAAAAATGCTTTTAAAAGGTTTGGGATGGTCAATTTGAGAATGAACATACGAAAGCCTTGAAAAATACACATTTACAATATTTCTTTAAAAAATAAAAGCAATAAACGAAAGCTACCATCTGTGATTGTTTTATATATTTTAAGTTAGTAGTAATAGGTACTGTGGTAGGCAGCATAATGGCTCACCCAAAGATGTCCATACCCTCATCCCTGGAACTTGTGACTATGTTATTGTGCATGACAAAAGGGACTTTGCACATACGATTGACATTATTCTGACGTTACTTTGGATTATCCAGATCATCACAATCTAATCACATGATTTCTTGAAAGCAGAGAACCTTCCCAGCTGTAGTCAGTCAAAGATGTACAAATGAATAAAAGTTGGAAAGATGCAACATTGCTGACTTTGAAGATGGAGGAAGGGGACCATAATCCAAGGAATGCTGGTGGCCTCTAGAAACTGGAAAAGCCTAAGAAACAGATTCTTCCATAGAGCCTCCAGAAAGGAATACAACCCTGCTGTTACCTTGATTTTAGCCCAGTGAGACCCATGTCAGACTCCTGACTTACAGAACTGTAAGATGATGAATCTATGTTGTTTCAGCTGAGTTTATGGTAATTTGTTACCGCAGCAATAGAAAACTAATAAATACTGAACATATAATTTCCATTTATCATCACTTTCTAGCTAAAAACAGGATTTCTGTCCATCAAATCTTTAAAGAACGGGTAAGTTCAGTTTACTTTTTCTGCAGATAAAACACATGCTAAACGAATTTGTGGAGCCTGTGCCTCATTCAGATGTTTAGCGCTTTTATGATATTATAACTCAAAATGCATGACTTTCCTTCCCATAACTAGGGTGTAAGAGACCCTCTTCTCACAAATATCCCGTAAACCTTTCCTATGGGAGGCACAAGAGCACAGCTTTTCTGTCTCTCTCCTAAATTTATTGATGTTTTTTATTCAATGAACGTATTGAGTTCTTTTCATGTACTATCTCTTATTGATAATTCAAAAGAGCTAACTGGATCACCAATCAGTAGATCTGATAGACTAACTGGGGTTTGTTTGTCTTTGTTTAGGTTTCCTCCAAATAGACTCTGAGAAAAGGGTTTGGGTGCAAGCAGTTTATTTGGCAGTGTTTTCAAGAAGAGTGATAAGTAAAACAAGGAAAGGAGGAAAGCTAACAAGAGATGCTTTCACATGATGGTTACTGCCGAGGCAACAGGGCACATTCCCACTGGGGACTCTGGGGAGACTGTGGACATACCGCAGAATTGTCCCACAGAGAAGAAAAAGTATGGGGCATTTATACACCAACTCCTTTCCTTCGTTGTTTGAGGATTGCTCCTAGGGACGTGACTCCCCAGCACACCTGACCTCACTGCACAGAGAGCACACCCCAAGGTCAGAGAACCTGCACAGGCACAGGGAGATGCAGGAGGCAGTTGGCAAGTCAGGGAACTGTCATTCGGGGACCCCGGGGTCCAAAGTTGTGAATGAGGCACTTACTGCATCCGCTATGGTGGGTATGACCTGGTTCAAGCAAAGGTAGGTGGTGGTAAAGATGTGTTATTCCTGACTTTCTCAATCACAATAGTGCACAAAACCCAGAGATGTAAAAACTAAACTTAACTTCACCTTGGTTAAAAGTAACAATTTCCATCTGAGAGCAGACAAATTGATGTGGTCACTTTCTGGATTTTCTCCAAGAATTTCAATGACTTCTTGGTCAATTCAGGTTTCTGGTTTTGTCACATGTAGCATGTTTTCCCTTTGTCTCTCTCTTTCTCCATTCTGGGGTTGTTCACACAAAAGCCCACTCTAGAGGGAGTAGAAAGTGAGCAATCTTATCTCTGCTCTGCCAGGTTTCCACAAACCTGGGATTTGAGAAAGACAAATGCCAGATGATATCACTTACATGTGGAATCTAAAATGTGACACAAATGAACTTATCTATGAAACAGAAACAGACTCACAGACATAGAGGACAGACTTGTGGTTACCAAGGGGGTGGGAGGGTGGAGGAGGGAAGGATAGGGAGTTTAGGATTAGCAGATGCAAACTGTTATATATAAGATGGATAAACAACAAGGTGCTACTATAGAGCACAGGGCACTATAGTCAACACCCTGTGATGAACCATAATGGGAAAGAATATGAAAAAGAATATGTACATGTGTATAGCAGAATCACTTGGCTGTTCAGTAGAAATGAACACATTATAAATCAACTGTACTCCAATAAATTCATTTTTTTAAAAAAAGAGGGCTGTGGGGTTTCCTTCCACCACCTGCCTTCATCCCTTCCTCATGCTCTCCCAGCTCCACATCCCCTCTGCCATTCACAGAGGACTCCAGACTTACCCCCTCACTTGGAGAAAGTTGATCTGTCTCCCTTCACTCTCACAAGGTCTCTTTTCTCACATATTTTCTCATATATGCCTCACATTTTGCATTTGTGACACTCCCTCTACCTGAAACATTCTTTCCCCGTCTTGTCTCCTGACCCTCTTCTAATCATGTTCCAAGCCTTATTCAAATCCTGCCTCCAATGTGTGGTTTACCATGACTTGGCAAAATTAGGTGCTCCCTTACCTATGCTCCCTGGTTTTCTCACCCCCCTCACATTGGACTAGAGCTCTTGACGTGTCTCTCTTGCCCACAGTTATTTGAAAGTACCGACTGTGTCAGATTCATCTCTACTTCCTAAGAGCTAAGAACAGCGATTGGCCCATTTAGGCAATCATTAATTTGTGAGGAATCTGATTGAACTGCATCTAATAGACACATCTAAAGAGTTTCTTTATTACTAGAAATCTGCTTCTTTACAGGATAAATGGTTTCACATATATATTATCTGTCTTATTTCAACCATTAAAGAGATAACAAAGTAAAACTTTATCAAGACACCATGTCAACACTGTCTAGTAATTTGGTTATGGCTTTTTACTTTTAAATTAAAAAGTAAATATAATTAAAATAAGTTTATCTCAGGGATTTAATTTAATTTTTTTTTTTTTTTTTTTTTTTTTTTTTT
>NW_006775780.1:1481614-1513863 GCF_000442215.2 Lipotes vexillifer | reverse complement strand
TTTTTTGCTGTACATGGGCCTCTCACTGTTGTGGCCTCTCCCGTTGCGGAGCACAGGCTCCGGACGCACAGTCTCAGCGGCCACGGCTCACGGGCCTAGCTGCTCCGCGGCATGTGGGATCTTCCCGGAACGGGGCACGAACCCGCTGCCTGTTCTTTGGTAAGGGACATTCTGAAGGTAATTGCTACTATAAGGGCTTGGGTGACACTTGTCCCTGGAGAATTATTCCATGAAGAAAAGCAGAATTATCCCACTGTTGCAGACATTGGGGTAGTAATCAATAAGTGGTTTGTGTTTTTTTCTAACTTAAAATAGCATTGCCATCCTATTAGCGAATGTCTTGATAGAAAAAAAAAAAACAGACTAATATCTGACATCTATAATGTTGGTATCTAGCCTCCTTCTGTCATGGTGTTTACAAACTATGGATAAGAAAACCTTTGCAACTGAATTGTCTCTACACTGGTAATTTTTCCAGACTGAATTCTTTGAGAAATGTACTTCCTTGCAGAGGAATCCCAGAGTATCAAATTCCAGTAGATATTGTGATGTCATTACGTCTTTTTAATAAATCACAGGATTTTAATGGATCAGGAACGCAAAATAAAATATTTTTTATTATTTGGCCAATTCAATGAAATTTCCCAAATCATAACAGTTTCTGTTTTTCTTTTCTTCTTGGTGGTTGATGATTTTCAAGATAACAGCTGAAAGAGAGATATCATATCTGGGACTTGCTCTGCACCCAGAAATTCTAGATTCAAAACATACTTCTGTCACATAATCATGTGGCTTTGGAAAAGTCACCTAACTTGTTGGAACTTTAGTTTTTGCATCAGCATCACCCTCTATTATATGAGTAAAGATTGAATCACTGAGAATTAATGGATTACTATACATTGTATAATTCTGACCATTTGCTTTGTTTGTGCCCTCCATTTTCTGCTAACTTTCCATCTCTAAGTTGTTCCCAGAGCTTTTTCAGAGCACATTATCAAGCCTCTGAGCACCCCTTTCTTGTCTACCCCTAGAACCTGGTATCTAGGCAAGAAAAAATGTCCCTTCAGGAAATACCACAAGGTCATCATTAACTAATTAGATCTTTGCCTCTAATACACTAATGGGCAGGTTTATTTATTTATTTTTTACATCTTCATTGGAGTATACTTGCTTTACAATGTTGTGTTAGTTTCTGCTGTATAACAAAGTGAATCAGCTATATGTATACATATATCCCCATATCCCCTCCCTCTTGAGCCTCCCTCCTACCCTCCCTATCGCACCCCTCTAGGTGGTCACAAAGCACCAAGCTGATCTCCCTGTGCAGTGCAGCCACTTCCCACTAGCTACCTATTTTACATTTGGTAGTGTATATATGTCAATGTTACTCTCTCACTTCATCCCAGCTTACCCTTCCCCCTCCCCGTGCCCTCAAGTCCATTCTCTACATCTGCATCTTTATTCCTGTCCTGCCCCTAGGTTCTTCAGAGACTTTTTTTTTTTTAGATTCCGTATATATGTGTTAGCATACGGTATTTGTTTTTCTCTCTTTCTGACTTACTTCACTCTGTATGGCAGACTCTAGGTCCATCCACCTCAGTACAAATAAGTCAATTTCATTTCTTTTTATGGCTGAGTAATATTCCATTGTATATATGTGCCACATCATCTTTATCCATTCATCTGTCGATGGACACTTAGGTTGCTTCCATGTCCTGGCTGTTGTAAATAGTGCTGCTTCAATTAAGACATCTCTTAAGTAGAAGATATGCAAGTGCTGCTCTTGGTCCTGTGAGGGTGGAGATTGCAACAGTCTTTTTCATTGTTGTGTAAAAGGGCTGAGCGAATAGCCCAATATATAGTAGTTATTCAAACATCTGTTGAGTTTACTGAAATAAAGTTTAAATGAAATACATTTAGTTATTCAGAGACACAGAATCATACTCGATATTTAGTTTGTGTTTTAGTGTTGATTGAGTTCTTAGCCTACTCGGGCTGCTGTAACAAAATACCATGAACTAAGTAGCTGTTAAAGAACAGAAATTTATTTCTCACAGTTCTGGAGGCTGAGAAGTCCGAGATCAAGGCACTAGAAAATTTGATGAGGGTTTGCATCCTAAGCAGCCACCTTTCCGAGGTAACCCCACATGGCTGAAGGACCAAGGGACCTTGTTGGGGCTTCTTATAAGGGGCCTCCCAAAGCCTCACCACCTAATAGCTTTACCTTTGCGAGTCAGGATCTCAACATGTGAATGTTGGGGGGATACAGACATTCAGACCAATAGCAATTGATATCTTAAAACTGAAACCCACCACTCAGTCAAACAGACCTCCACACGTATTTTGACTGGAGGTGATATGGAACAATAGATGCACTGATTGTACACATCCACGGTACCTGATGCCAGATGGTTGGAGTGTTAGGATGATTCTGTGCACACAGAAATTCACATATTCCAATATGGCAAGTAGACACGTTTCAAAAGTGAGAACCCTGAAGGTTAACGTATGGTTACCTAAACTTGGCAATTGAGATTAGGAATGGAAAACAAAGGAGATTTCAGCATTTTGACATGCTTTCATTTCTTTCTTAAAAAAAATTTATCGAAATACAGTTGATTTACAACGTTGTGTTAGTTTTAGGTGTACAGCAAAGTCATTCAGTTATACATGTATATATAAATATACATATTCTTTTTTACATTATCTTCCATTATAGGTAATTACAAGATATTGACTATAGTTCCCTGTGC
This sequence comes from Lipotes vexillifer, assembly GCF_000442215.2. Lineage (NCBI taxonomy): Eukaryota > Metazoa > Chordata > Mammalia > Artiodactyla > Lipotidae > Lipotes > Lipotes vexillifer. Next base: position 1,511,110 of record NW_006775780.1, on the reverse strand, counting down.
TATAGAGTAGGCCCTTGTTGGTTAACTATATTGTATATAGCAGTGTGTATATGATGAGGGAAGAAGAGGGGGAAAGAGGAGAAGGGCAGGAAGCATATAAGATTCATAAGTTGTATCTCAAAGTCCTTATTCAAAAATTAACTTTGTACGGGTCAGTAGAGCTCAGTCAAAATAACACCACGTCTTCAGTGTGTCTTTCTAAACGGAGGCAGTCACGCTGGCAGTTATCAGGGCCCCCGCTTCCCTTTTCTTCTCTTTTTTGTGTTAAGTCTAGAAGGAAATAAGCCAACATAGGTTCAACTCCCAAATCCTACTGTAACGGCCACTGAAGAGGCAAGTTCTTCTCTGATGACAAAGGTTGGGAGAAATGCAATAAAAATTCTCATCTTGAGACATGAAAGGGAGGGCACACTTGGTATTTATTCCATCATTTGGCCCAAGACCTTATTTTATTCCTCTAGGTCTCCGTGGGATGGGGGAAAAGGACACCTTCACAGACTAATCATGGTTAGGAGAGGCATTATGATCACTTCCTCTGTTTGCCACATCTTCCTAGAGGGGAAACAAACCCTGCCCAAGAGAACCGAGAACCAGGAAATGAGGCTTGACAACAGGACTATGTCTGTCTTTTTGTTGTGTTTCTTGTTTGTTTGTGCCTACTGACCTAATAAATGGGTTTCTTTTCTGAGCGTCTGATGTTAAAGAAGCCTCCATTCAGGAGAACCATGAGGGCGAGGATTCAACAGGCTGTAAATGATTGACACTGTCCAACCAACCATGTCACCACAATGCCTTTAGATGGTGAGAGGAGAAAACAGACCTCTCTGGTGACGGGTGCATTGAGAGAATAGGAGTTGATGAGTAAACCAGAGGCGTCAGGACTGGGATGCTGCCTCACAACACCTATGTCTGTAACAAACTGCTTCACCAGACGTTAGCCCACAAAAAATGTTTTATCTCATCTTATAGCTGGAGAAACTGAGGCAGAAAGAGAGAAAAATCGCTTTCCCAAGGTCCCATGATCAAGGTGATGCAGCTATAATGAGAAACCAAATATCCTGTCTCCCAGACTTCTGTCTTACCGGAATTCTGGATGAGTCAGTACCTCTCATTGATGTCATTGGGGTTTTTTGTTTTGTTTTGTTTTTTCATTTTCACCAAGAACTTTTTTTTTAATTAATTAATTTATTTTATTTTTGGCTGCATTGGGTCTTTGTTGCAGTACACGGGCTTCTTATTGCGGTGGCTTCTCTTGTTGCGGAGCACAGGCTCTAGGCACGCGAGCTTCAGTAGTTGTGGCACGCGGGCTCAGTAGTTGTGGCACACGGGCTTAGTTGCTCCACGGCATGTGGGATCTTCCCAGACCAAGGCTCAAACCCGTGTCCCCTGCATTGGCAAGTGGATTCCTAACCACTGAGCCACGAGGGAAGTCCTGATGTCACTGGTTTTAACATAAGGTGGGTTCTGAATTGTCTTTTTGCCATTTTTGTATTATGGTAAAATATACATTACACAAAATTTACCATTTTAACCATTTTGAAGTGTATAGTTCAGTGGCATTCACATGGCAATCATCACTACCATCCATCACCCCAACTCCTTCCATCTTCTCCAACAGAAGTTTGTACCCATTAAACAGTAGCTTCCTATCTCTCCTCCCTGTGGCCCCTGGCAACCACTTCTGAATGTTATTTCACCGCAAAAAGAAGTGTTGACTTTGACCTTGGTTTACAAACAAAAATGTAATTAGATGCAGGAGGGAGGTGAGAAGGGGATAGACATCAATTTGGCACTGACTGTCCTCCGTAGGAGACACCTGGGGAGTGTACAGTGACGAGTGTGTGTGTGTGTGTGTGTGTGTGTGTGTGTGTCTTTAAAAGATTCTCCACCTCCCTGCTGGCCTCCTCACAGTTTGCCACTGGCTTTGCAGCCTCCTGGTTGCCTCAGTCCAGACAAGGAGCTGGCAAACTCCTCTGTAGTTTCAGGGGCAGTTCTGTTACCATGGAGGCCACATTCTGATTTGAAGAGTGTAAAGGTAATGATTTGTTTTTAGCTTCAAAGATCTTCCCAAAAGATAGGCTGTCGCTCTTCTTCTGGAAAAGCCTGATTGGTAGGATTCCTTCAAGCACTCAGTCTGAAGTGCTTTATCCCATTCCCTCACCAGCTTCAAAAGTCAAGCTTGCCAAGAGCCTCTGGAGGAAAATCTGCCACTTCCATCAATTTCACACAAATGGTTGATCCTGGAGGTGGTGCTATTTGCAATGGAACACTTCACAATCAGAGTGACCACTGTCACAGAAAAAACTGCACAAGGAACGGGATGGTGAAAGAAGCCCAGGTAAGAGGCAATCCCTCCCCCTTACTCTGAGTGATCTGAACATTTCAATATTTGTTGTAAAGCTGTTTGAAGCTGTCCTAGCTGAAAGTTCTTGGCACGAAGTGTTTTCTGTGTTTTGACTCTTCACTTCAGCTAATTTCAAATGCTTGGCTACTAAAAAGTTTGGATGTGGGTTAAGGAGGGAATTTCTTCTCTGTACAAGAGAGGACACACGTAGATCCAAGAGCCTTAAACCCTTAACATAAACACATCCCTGCTAGACTTTTGTTTTCTCTCAAGCATTTTGGAGAAAACAGTTGTGAAGGCTAAAACTCTCCAGCTAAATTTCAGTCTATCAGGAAATCACAACAGACTGAATGCATCATACTTCACAGGGGAAAAAAAGAGGAAGTGAAAGTAAACGCTGCTGAGATTACGTGGAGTAGGTTTTCCCCTGGTACGTGAGGAGTGCCTCTCGGATTAAAAGGGGACTTCTTTTTGGTGTTTGGTGGGGCCTTGTCATAGCTTACAGCTTGATTCGGGGCCAAAGTCTTTCTTTGAAACTTGACATCACAAGCATTCCTTTTTAAGACACTTCAGAAAGTGCGGCTTATTGTTACAGGCTGCACACAGGAACCAAACAGACTTTGAATTGTTTTCCCATGTGATATTTTTTGTAAAATTTTTGGCTCCTGCTCTGACAGAATGTTTGAGGGGAATGTACTGAGGAAGAGGAAGAACCCAAGAAATGTTGTCAGCTCATTCAAAGAGGGAGCCAGGTCTGCAAGCTGCTTACGAACAGGCAGGCCATCGCCAGCTTCCCATTGGATGCCCAGGCCCTCTGCTCTGAGCAGCAGGGGTGAGTTCACCTGCTTGGGAGCAGATTAGCATAGCCAAACAGGCAGCTTCACCGCTGCAAAGTGAGAAGCTGGGCAAGGAACCTGTGCGGGAGAACAGGGGTCGGGGGTGGGGAGGTTGGGCAGTGAGATTGTTCTAAGATCCCAGGACAGGTGGGGCTGGCTGGGGGCCAGCCCACCATTCAGTGAAGGAAATTTGTGTGTCCAGTGGAATGAAACAGGTGTGGGGGGTGGGGCACTCTGGAGCCCGGGTGTGAATAGGCTGTGGTCCCCAAATAGGTTCCCCTCTTAACAAAAGGCATTGCCCTAGCCTTGGAATTGTCTCCCTAAAACCTCAGGTCTGGCCTCTCCCAGATGAGTATAATATGAAGAGAAAATACTCAACTCTCATTCTTTGCACGAGGGCAATCATACTAATACCCACCATCTATTCGTCGCTGTATCAAATCAGACCACTACTACTCAAGACACTCTTTGCCCCTAAAATGGCTGTAACACTGGCCACTGGCCACTGTCCTTCTCAGCCTCTGGACCATTCTGACCCTGAAGCCTCTCATTTGGGTAGAGATGTCCTCAAAGCCATTCTCTCTCTCTCTCTACTTTATCTTGGTTTTGGAACCACCTTCTAGTGTCTGAGGTTAGAGACTTAGCTAAATGGTTACAACCATTCCTAAGGACAAGAACCAGGATCCTAAAGGTTCATTACTAAGTGCTCCTACAAGACTGTGAATATCTTTGGACACTGAAGCTTCCCTAAGAGCAGCAGGAAATATCAGGGAAGCTACTGCCTTTTCCAACAGCTCTTTCTGAAGGAAGGACCATCCAGAACCTATTTGCTCAGATATATTTAGGTGTTACTTAGCTGAAATTGGCTCCCACTGAGAGCCTCAATTATGGCTTAAAAAGTATGTTCCAGAAAGAAGAAACCCTGCTGAGTTCTTAGTGCAGTAGGGCAGACAAAGGCCTGTTTTCCCTTCTGTGATATGGATGAAGTTGTCTTTACTATCATGATCCTTAGTCACTGGTTTTAGTCCATTTTGCTTTGAGGACCTTAAACAAACTGAGCCTTTACCAAAAACCTTGAAGCTTGAACCCAGTCCTCGTAGAACACTCACTCTTGGAACCCAGCCACCACATCTGAAGGAAGCCCAAGCAGCTCAAGAGAAGCCCAAGTAGAGAGAAACCAAGTATCCTTGCTGTGCGCCTAGGCAAGATGCAGCACCAGTTTGTAAACTGTGTGAGTCAGCTACCTTAAAAGTGGATCCTCCATCCCTGGAGTCTATCTGTTCCAATTATACTTCACGGAGTATACATGACTTGTCCCCACTGGGCTCTGCCCAAATTACAGATTCTTAAGCAAACAAATGATTGGGGTTTTTTTTAAAGCTGAGTTTGTTTATCAGACTTTTTATTTTTAATACCTTTATTTATTTATGGCTGCATTGCGTCTTCATTGCAGTGCACGGGCTTTCTATAGCTGCGGCGAGTGGGAACTACACTTCACTGTGGTGCACGGGCCTCTCATTGAGGTGGCTTCTCTTTGTTGCTGAGCATGGGCTCTAGGCATGTGGGCTTCAGTAGTTGTGGCATGCAGGCTCAGTAGTTGTGGCTCATAGGCTCTAGAGCGCAGGCTCAGTAGTTGTGGTGCACGGGCTTTGTTGCTCCGCAGCATGTGGGATCTTCCCAGACCAGGGCTTGAACCCGTGTCCCCTGCATCGGCAGGCGGATTCTTAACCACTGTGCCACCAGGGAAGTCCCAAGCAAACAAATGATTGTTGTTTTAAGTATGGTGGTGGTTTGCTAAGCAACAATAAACATGTAAACACATGTATATTCTATTTCTTTAAAATGCCTAGAGAAATCATTGTACAGTCTCATTACAACCATTTTCAGTGCTTTCATTTTGAGGAAAGAGTTTGTTTTGGCCATCAATCTTTGGCAAAGATGCCTTTCCCTAAGCTTTACACTTTTGTTGTGTTTTATTTTGTGTTTTGTATAAGGACTGTATGCTTAAGATGAGTGTCTGGCTGGTAAAACCAAATACAATGAACTCAAATATCAACTACACAAAAGCACAATCATTTGAGTGCTGTCAAATCTGAAGTGTAATTATTCAATCTGAGGAGGTCTGTAACTTGTTGCCTTATCTATGAAGAAAGAGCAGGCAAAGAAGCATGTATGTGTTCTGGTTCAGATGTTTTGTTAATTAAATGAATACGTGTTTTAAAGTATATTTAATATCTGCCAATTATAAATTAATTTTGTCTATTGGTTAAAGTTTCCTAGAAAATGATTCTCTTTAGAAACACAAGTAGAGGTAGATTGACGTTAACCTAATTACTCTCAAGAAATCCACTACATTTATTCTGAAATACACTTGATTTAATCTTTCTACTAAGTATTGTCACCTTGTCTCAATTGACCTGAACTAATGTAGTTTTACTGGAATTCTAAAGTATATCAACCTGTAAATTCATGTGATAAGAAGTTGTTGCCACCATATTAGAAAGAAAGTCATTGGACCAGTAATTCACAATTTAGATTAAACCTTTGGAAACAAACACTATGAACATAGTTCAGAGAAGTATTCAGAATTGTTCTCCACAATGTACTTCCTCCATCACAGTTCCCTCTAAATCCTGCTCCAACCAAAAGTTTTGCCACATTGAAGATCATTTGATTACAGCAGAGGTTAAGATTACAAATGCCCAGCAGGCTGGTAAGGCCTGGTGTGGACAACAGGAAGGGGTAAGCAAGGGTTTACCTGAACAAAGGTCATTGTCACCATGAGAGAAAGCAGGTCCCATGTTGGCAGATCTTATGATTTTCAAAAGAAACCGGAAATCCAGATGGAGTGGGAGGGAGAGAGAATATCCTGATTTTTAAGTATTGGCATCTAATGCTTCAAATTTCCAATAGTGTAGAGTTCGATGAGACATTGCTACCAGCCACAAATCTGTAATCTCTGAACTATAGGCAAATAGGATGAGAAAAATAAGAGGTCATAAATAGAGTGATTCAGGGAATTTGGATCTTCTTAATTTAGACTTACTTTATATTTTTTAAAAGCAATAGATGTATCTTACATCTTAATTTTCCTGAGCTGTTACATTAATACTTGATCCTGGAGTATGCAAGTTTTAGGAACAATTATGACCCAACCAGTTGTACTAGATTTCTCTGACTAACCCTGATTTCAAATATTAGGTGACAAGATGTCATAGAACTGATACCATTTCACTGCTCAAGCTTCATCTCTCAGACTTTGTAGGAAGTGACACACACACCTTTTGTTAGACAATGCACTCATATAGCTTGGTCACCATTATTTTTCTCTAGATGTGGCATAACTGGGCCTTCAACAGTTGCCCAGGAAAAGGCTATGTGTAAATTATGATTATCCTGTCAACTACAACTTATACCTGACTGTTCTTTCTCTGCCATGTGGAGCTTATCCTTTTGGAAGTCAAAAATCCTTTGAGAAGCTGATAGATACTTTCTGTATTACAGAATTTTCCACGTAGAGGATTCATGTGTTTCCTGACTTTCTCAGATCCCCAGGTTAAGAACCTCAGCTCTCACACCCTGCTCAGAAGAACCAACAAATCAGCCTTTCCAGAGAAGACAGGGTAAAGGGATTCATAAATTGATCTATCAAGGAGAGAAAACCAAACATAAGCCAAAATGACTCAGACCACAAGCCCACATGTGGTATTAATTTATTTAAAAATTTATATTAGAATTTTGTACCCCACTTTATAATACTATTTTAATAATATTTATTTTACTATAAAACTACTTTTATATCCTCCTTGAAAACCTTGAGTATAAATGAACTCCCCAGGAAGATAATTCTTTCCTGGTGGCTTTTCATACGCCAGCACCCCTCAGGATTTCCCAGGGAACCACTTAAGGAAGAATGATAGTTGGAAGACAAGCTCTGACATCAGCAGAATTGGGTATGAGTACTAGCTTTGCTCCCTACCAGCTGTGCCACATTGCGAAAGTAGCATCACGGCTCTGATCCATACCTCACAAGGCAATGGTGAAGATTAGATGAGAGAGTGTATGTAAGACTCCCAGTAACTATCGCACGTGTAGTAGATACTTGATAAATAGTGACTATTATCTATTAAAGTCTGCCTGCAGCTCTTACCCCTCTACTGCTATTGTAAGAGTGTTCAGTACAATGCCTGGCACGTAATAGGTGCTCAATAAATGATAGTCTTAAATCCTTGAATTCCCTCATCCAATGGTGACTTCATTTTACTTGGTCTGTCAGCAGCACTTGACACAATAATTGCTCCTCCTCCTTCAAGCCCTTTTCTCTCTTGGCTTCCAGGTTATGACCCTCCTATATCACCAGCTGTTCCTTTACAGTGTCCATTCCTAGTTTTCCTCAACTCCTTGATATTTGAACAATAGAGTGACACAAGGCTCAGTCCTTGTACCCATTCTCTTTTCTAACTGCAGATTTCTCCTGATGATCTGACCTTGTCTCATTACTATATGTACATGTATATATGTGCAGCTGTGTGTATGTGTGTGTGTATGTATGTATGTATGTATGTATATATATATATATATATATATATATATATATGTCATTTCCAACTGCTTCCTTGATCTTTCGCTTGGATGACCAAAGGCATCTCCAACTTAACATGTCCAAAACTGAGCCCCCGAAACTCCCTCCCTCTGTCCCTAACGTGTTTCCTTTATAGTCTTTCCCATCTCAGTAAATGACAACTCTATCCTTCCAGTGGCTCAAACCAAAAACCTGGGTATCGTTCATGACTTTTTCCTTCTGTACTCAATGAGTCAGCAAATTCATGATCCTACCTTCACAGGATATCCAGAATCTGACCACTCCTCACCTCCCCACAGCAACCACTCTGGTCTCAGCCACCACTATCTCTCACCTTGATTGTTACGGGAGCCTCATGCCTTTTCCCTGTGTCCCAGTTATTCATTACAGAATGACAACCCATCCCAAAACAGAATGACATTAAACAACAACTATTTTGTTATGCTCATGGATTCCACTGGGTAGGAATTCAGAAAAGACTCAGTGGAGACAGCTCTTCCCTGTTCCAGGATATCTGGGGCCTCAATTGGCTGGACCTAGAACAGCTGAGCCAGGAGGATTCGCCTGCAAGATGGTGTCCTCACTACCATGTCCAAGCTGGGTCATCTGAAGAAAAGGACAAGCCAGGACTGTGGGCAGGATTGCCTCAGACAGCTTCTACAGCAGGGAGGGCTCTAGAGAGTTTTCTAGTAAGTGAAAACGTCTCATGGCCTTTTGTACCCTAGTCTCGTGTAAAAGCTGAAATTCTTACAGTGGCCACAAGGAGCCATGGCTTGGTCCTCACTGACTCACTGACTCATCTCCTTTTTCCCAGGGCTCAGTGTATTCCAGCCACCCTAGAGCCAGCAGCCCTGCATCCTCCCACCTCAGGACATTCCCACATCCTCCCCCATTTGTACTTCCCAGATATCCAGGTGCCTGCACCTCCCTTCTTTCAAGTCAAATGTTACTCACAATCCTATAAAAATTGCAACATACTTTCTTCCTGACTCCCTTTCCTGATCCTGCTTTGTCCTTTAGCACTTAACACCATCTACACACACACACACACACACACACACACACACACACTTGAATTTATTTCCTATCTATTGTCTGCCTCTGGCTCTAGAATGGGAACTCCACCCAGGCAGAGATTTCTATCTCACTGCCAAATCCCCAGAACATATACCAGAGCCTGTACACAATAGGTGCTCAATAACAGTTGTGCAATGATTAAAGACCACCTGTTTTTACTAATCTAGTGTTTGTAAGAACTCATATTTCAGTTTGTTTTGTTTATTTCAATTGCCATTTGCTGTCCACAGGCCTGGTTCTTTAAAAGACTGAAAAGGTCCCACTCATATGATACACAAGCTTCTTGCAGATTTCAAGGCGTATAACCTCTTATTAATTAATACACTAATTAATTTCTAATTTATTAGTAATTTACCTAATATTAATTAAAGGTTTCCCATCCTTTGTTGGAGAACATGACTACTATTCACTGCCTTCTTTGTAAAAATCACTAAATCACTAGATTTTTGTGTGAGCAGGTAGCTACGTGCTTTTATATCGATATCCAGATATTATGTATACTCTAAGTTTGGGGTCAGGGAATATGCTTTAAGGAGGTGGAACTTTTTGAAGGAGATGAAAATAGAAATTAAATATTATTGATTTATCCTGATGATTCTACTACCTCTTAATAGGAGATGAAATATGCCTGGATTAGAAGGAAAATGACTAATACCTCAAGGTATACAGACCTGTCATCTGGTTTTAATAAAATTCTGCATTCTCAGGGTTGAATGTCCATGAAAAATCAGAAGAATCTGCTTCCCCATTCGTGACCCTGTATATGAAATGATTTTTAATATTTCATTTAACAAATTTTCCATCACACTATATGCTAGGAACTTTCTAAATACAAACTTATTTGATTCCCACAACCTTATGACTTTAATACTATTACCATCCCTATTTTTTATATGAGGCAACTGGTCATAGAAAAGTTAAGTAAGTTTGTCTAAGATTAAACCTCTAGTTAGTGCAGACTGACCCCAGGGTCTATGTCTTTATCACTAGAAGAAAAAAAAAAAAAGCTTTCTCCTCAAACATTTTATTGTAAATATTTGCAAACTTACAGAAAAATTAAAGAGTTCTATACTGAATCTCATATACCTACCACTTAGAAACTGCAATTAACATTTTACTATATTTGTTTCATCACACGTTTGTCTGTCTATCCGTCCCTCTGTTCATCCATCAAACCATGTTTGGTGCATTTCAAAGAAAGTTGGAGAATCAATAGACTTCACCCCTAAACTCTTCTACATGCAAATTATTAACCAGATTTCAATATTTGTCCATCGTTCTTTCTTTTTTCTTCTTTTGAGACAAAATGTGCAGATAATTCCATTCAATGAATTTTGACCTACACTACCTTTCGATTTTTCTTGCTGGAAAAGGTCTCATTATATAGTTTTGACTGTGCAAAGATTTTATAAAACCATGAGCTGAATCAAGTGTAAATTCATCTATGAGATGAAAGACTCAGCAGGAGGCTACCTCACTCGAGAAACTCCCCTGTTGTACATCTAAAATTCTGACGGGTTCAAGAGCCATCTTCCCTTTTTGTCTGGAGTATAATCCAGCTGGCAGGAAGGGAACTCCCTGTAGAAATTCTTAAAATTCCATACCATGCCCTGTCTTCTTACACATGGAGGAATGAAGCTCAACAAAACGAAGTGACTGTCTCAGAGGTCACACCAGTGTGAGGCACCCTCCCCCACTCTGGTCTCCTGACACCCAGACCAAGGCCCTTTCTGGAAAGGTGCATTTGTTTCTGAAACCTCCAACCTGTGAAAGCAAACAGCCAGGGACTACAGTATTTGATGGCTCAGAGTGGCATCTGCTATTGCAAATTCTTTAGCTTCAATATCAAAATTGATGATGCAAAGTTGCATTTGTCTCATGGAAGACGTAAAGACGTCTCCTATTTCCCAAAATAAGAGCCACGTGGAGAAAGCCTCCTTCTTTGCCTATCTTAGAAAAGCATGTCAGAGAAATCAGTATTAATTACAGTTAATGATTGCCGCCACACACAAGGTCCCACCACGTATTTACGCTTTTTGAAGTATTGTTAATTCTCACCTATTGCTTTCAAATTTCACGTATAAGGACCCAAGGTTCAAAGAGGTCAGATAATCACCCACACGGGTGGCAAGTAATAGGAGGATTTTCTGACCCTTAATATCACATAAATTGTTGCCACCTCCTGCCCTACTGTCCTAGTAAACTGAACCATCATATAGAGGTTGGGAGCAGGGCCTCCCCTTCGCACTGCCTGGGCTTGAATTTCAGCTTCACATCAGTCGCTCTATGACCTTGGACAAGCGGCTTAATCTCTGTGCCTCAGTTTCCTTATCTGGAAGATGAGGATAATAGTAGTGCCTGCCCAATAGAGTCGTTGTAAGAAGTAAATATGGTGGCACATGCATGGCTTAGAATGATTTCTTTAAAAAGCGACCAATGTTTTGCCCCTTTAACCTTCAGCATCAACTATAATGATTCTTATATCCGACGTCTCGTTGGACTCTCACAGCAATGCTGTGAAGTTTTGAGTGCTACTGACCCATTTTAGGGATGAAAAAAACAGAGCTAAGAAAAATAATGAGACCAAAGACACATGGATGATGGGGACAGAGCTGGACAAGAATCCCAGACATTTTTAACTCTAAGTTCAGGAATGTCTCAAAGGACTGGACACGTAGGTATTTTTCAAGCCCTTACTCAGTGCATACAACTCTGTCAACTGGTCCTTTACAAGAACAGGTAGGAAGTTAAAAAAAAAAAAATCAGCACCTCTATTCTTCAGCAGATTAATTCACAGCAAGAGAAAAAGTGCTATTTTGGTTAATACACTTACTCAGAAGAGCAGATTTGGGTGTCAGTTTTAGTAATTTTTAAAAATCTGTAAGATTCTAAAAGTCTTGCAAAATGTTAGTTTCTACCTTAGATTTCCATAGCCAGGCTTTACATGGCACACCAGACAGCACAACTTCCTATAAATCTTTCTTTAAAAATCATTGACCTTTGTCTTTACATCCTTACGGCATGTAGCATGTGTACTCCCCAGAATTACCTTCTTTTGAGCCCTTGTACAGCCTCAACTCCATTTTTAAACACATGCCATCATGAAGGCTTGCTTCCAGACCCAGCAGGGGAGCACAAGTCTATTAATTTCTTGGTTCCTTTGCTGAGTCTCCCCAAGGCAATGACATTGATGATGCGTTAAGGATTCTTAGGTCTTGCAAGATGGCATGTTTCCCAGTCACCTACTCTGATAGTCTGAAAGAAACTAGACTCCAGATCATCTCAAATACTGGAATAATCATGGCAGAAATGATCTCAGATCTCAGAGAAGCATGTTATCTCATTTTCTAGATCTTAGTGACACATTTCTCACTTAATAGAATAGAGAACAGAACTGAGGCACACTTGCCCATATCTCAAAATGGCCAATCCAGGGCAAGACGCACACCTGTCCACTGCCAGTTTCTAGAGCCTCTACACAATACTGCTTTTCATAGTACAGAATCCAAAACAAACCCCGAAGGAGCCCTTGGCAATAACACTTTTGCCAAACCGTGCAAATAACTTAGGGGTACTTGGGAAAATCTCACAACCGACGTAAGATTTGACGGATTGGTTTGTAAGTTTACGCAAAAGGGGCTGGCATTTTGTCTATGGGGTTGTGCTTCCCATCGGTCAGTTCTTTGCAAAACTTCTGAGTCAGGTGTCTACAGACTAAGGCACAGAAGTTCTCCACATAGTAACCTGGGAAAATGATACAATGGCTGAAATAAATAGGTCACAAATGTCAGTTTTTTTTTTTTAAGTGTAATATCAATCTTTATACCAATCAGATGACTCATGCCTTGCACCCAGCCATTACTTAGGGCTCATAAATTACGATGGCTAAAAAAAAAATGCCTGGAATTTTTAAACAGTTGATTCAGGAGTACAGGTAAAAATTAGTCAAGGCTAGCACTGCTCTGGGAGAAGTTACTTTTTTTTCAACATTATATACCACATAAGAAAAGTTAATCAGATAATTATAGCTGTGACCATGGATGTTATCAGATGTTTTGGAAGCAAAGAAACAAATTGTTATGTTGTCATACTCTTGGGCAATTGGTTGTTTGGAGACATTATGCTTACTTTCCCAAGAAGCAAAACGTTTTCATGGAAAATCAAATATGCTCTGCCTTCCACGAACATCAAAGATTCCAGTCAAAAAAACTGTATACATTCAACTAAGCATCATCTCTTTAAGGACACATTCTGTCTTCAAAGGCAAGCAAAAGATGAGTCAGGTTATAGGTTGAAGATGAACCTAGGCTGCTCTTGATGTGCATAAATTGTGAGTGGTTTTATAGGGTGATAGGCAGAAGAAGGAAGGAGGCAAGGAGAATAGGTCTGTACAGCCATGAGCCAAATCCTGATAAACACACAGGGAAGGAAGAACAATGGAATCCTCGGCAACTTTCTCTCTTTCTGGGTAGGGGGATTTCCTGCTCCTTCAGGTTGTTGAATGGCAGGCACCATTTTGTCCATGTTCAGAGAACGAGAAGTTTTGGTTGGGGTCCAGAGATGGTAGTTCAGCATCATCAAGGTGCAAGAAGAAATTGTTTCAATTTGATTCAAAGAGAAAAACCATTGTTTCTAATCCAAGTTCAGTCCCCTGAGCTCAGCCAACCACATTTTGTGTGCTTCCAGAGCCCCACCCTTTTTTTAACTCACCTATGAGTCATCAGCTGCCTGGCATGGGAAGGAGATGCTACAGTACACACCTCACTTCCATGGCAAAGCACATCTCTGGTGTTGGTTCATTCTCATGCAGCTCAGGAAACACTTTCCTTTTGATTTTTGGTCATAGGTTCAAGTGTTCAGGATCAATGGAACAAGTATGTTTCATCAAATATTCTTCTGCAAGGGATACAAGAGAAACTTTATTTTATTTTATATTGGATTATAGTTGATTAACAATGGTATGTTAGTTTCAGGTGTACAGCAAAGTGATTCAGTTATACATATACTAGTATCTATTCTTTTTCAAATTCTATTCCCACTTAGGTTATTACAGAATATTGAGCAGAGTTCCCTGTGCTATACAGTAGGTCCTTGTTGGTTATCTATTTTAATATAGCTGTCCACTTAGGTTATTACAGAATATTGAGCAGAGTTCCCTGTGCTATACAGTAGGTCCTTGTTGGTTATCTATTTTAAATATAGCTGTGTGTACATGTCAATCCCAAACTCCCAATCTATCCCTCCACCCCCTATCCTTTTCCCCCGGTAACCATAAGTTCATTCTCTAAGTCTGTGAGTCTCTGTTTTGCAAATAAGTTCATTTGTATAATCTTTTTTAAGATTCTGCATATAAGAGATATCATATGATATTTATCTTTCTCAAAATTACCGACCACACAACCATGAATCACTGTGAATCATTGGTATGTCGGGGCTCCCCAAAGACCCTTTCACATGCATGGCTTTGCAGGGGGCCTTTTGAAAACACATATCAGATCAGGTTTTTAGGCCGGCATTTGCTTACAGCTCTCATCAATGGCTTCCCTTGTCAAGATCAAGGCTGTGGTCCTAAGCTCAGTTTACAAGCTCTGCACAACCTCCCTGCCGATTCATCCATTGATTCATCAAAGATTTATTGGATACCTACTTCGTATCAGATGCCCTTCTAAGCCCTGGAGTACTAATGATGGACAAAGTGGATGGAGTTCCCCTTTTAGAACTGACCTACAGCCATGCCTGCCCCCTCACTACCCCTGCCAGCCCACCACCCTACCCCCTTCCCTCCCCACAGTTCTTTGGGTTCTTCCTCCTGCTGGTAGCACTGCACCTCATCAACTCCTACTGACTATTCAGATCTTATTTTAAGCGTCATCTTCTTTAGGGAGGCCTTTCTCTTTTCCTGGACTAGGTCAGATCCCATCCTATCCCCTCCATAGGTCCCTGACTTATCCTTCATTTCCCTTTTTGTAAGTATTTGCTCTGGTCTATATTTCCATCTAGACCAGGGGCTGGCAAACTTTCTCTGTAATGGGCCAAACAGTAAATATTTTCAGTTCTTTGGGACACGAAGTCCCTGTCACAGTTACTCAACTCTGCCTTTGCAGTGTGAAAGCAGCCATGGACAACAATAAACAAACGGGTGTCACTGTGTTCCAATAAAACTTTATTTTGAAAGAAAATAGCAAAAGCAAGGGGTAGGCCAGATCTGGCTTGTGGGCTATAATTTGCAGACCTCAGAATAACGGAACCTGCTGTGATGATGGAAATACTGTGTGACTGTCCCACCCAGTAAGGTAGCCACCAGCCACGTGTGGTTGTCCAACATTTGAAATGTGGCTCAGGTAACTGAGAACCTAAATCTCTAAATGTATTTAACTTGAATGATTTAAGTTTGAATGTAAGTAGCCACATGTGGCTAATGATTATTGTATTGGATGGTTCACATATAGACTATGAGTGTCATGAGGTCAGGGGTTCTGTCCTTCCTGGTCACCACTGTGTCACCTGGACAAAGCACAGCAGCTAGCACAGAGTAGGGACTCAATATGTATTTGTTGGATGAATGAATGAACAAATATGCCTAGAGATTATCATACTAAGTGAAGTAAGACAGAGAAAGACAAATATCATATGATATCACTTATATGTGGAATCTAAAAAAAGGATACAAATGAACTTATTTACAAAACAGAAATAGACTCACAGATATAAAAGACAAATATGATCACCAAAGGGGAAAGGTGGGGGGGAGGGATAAATTAGGAGTTTGGAATTAACAGATATACACTACGATATATAAAATAGATAACCAACAAGGACCTACTGTATGGCACCGGGAACTATATTCAATATCTTGTAATAACCTAAAACGGAAAAGAATGTGAAAAAGAATATATATATATATGTGTGTGTGTGTATAACTGAAGCACTTTGCTGAAACTAACACAACACTGTAAATCAACTATACTGCAATTAAAAACATAAATAAATAAAGGAAGGAAAAAAATGAACAAATGTATAAATATGGAATGACATTAGACTTCTGGGATGTTGCCACTGGAGACTTCTTGCTCTCTAATCCTGAAGTGTTGCATTTCTGTACACACGTTTTATCCCCGCCTTAGTTCATGAGTTCCATGGGGATGGAAGCCATAAGAGAAACTACCTGAATGACCCAGTGCCTAGCACAGGTACATGCGCATGGTAGTCAGCTGTCCCATGAGTGTTGACAGCTGCCAGTACCCACCTGGGAAGGACAAAGAGTCAACCCCATGGTTATTTCTGAAACACGTTCCAATCTGTCACATCTCAAAGGTCTAACTTAAAGCTTCTTTCTGATTCAACTCTGGTGCTGTGGACTTGAGAAATTCAACTTCATCCTGACTTTGCCTGCTTTATAACCTTGGGGAAATTGCTTAATGCCCTGTGACTGTCTTATTAAGTGAAGATAATTCTAATTCTATTACTGCTATCCACAACCGACCTCTTAGGAATACCATGTAAGTAAATAAAATCATGGCCACAAAAGCTTTGAGCACCTCAGAGATTAGCACTGTTCTCACCTGGACTGAGAACATCGTAAGTGAACAAGAAGATAGTAGGTAGTAGTTAATTTCAATGATATTAAAACAACAATGCATTGGTTTCTCTGGTTTATCAGGATAATTTCAGAAAAGCTCTGTGCCTCTCAAGTGATCCAGCTGGTTGTGAGTAAAGTTAGAAGATTGCAGTCATTGCAGGGTGGTGAAGGGCAGCCACTTTGTTCCAGAGTTCAATTATGTCCAGCTGACTTTAGGGCCTCCACCCCAGCTGTCATCCCAGGTAGGATCCTGGGATCCTACAAATCTTTCTTCCCTGCATTTCTCTTTCACTGCTCTTTGAAACAGAAAGTCTGGCTTACCCTGCAGAGAAGGCCTGTTCAATTTCAGCAGGCACTACATACCACATCTCCAAGCAGGCAACACATGAGGTCCTTGCAAGGTCCCATTCCTCTCGTTTCTACTCACTAACAAGTTCCCATGCTGGTTCTCCTGTCCTGGAAGGCCCTCACCTCCTTCCTCAATATTTTCCAATCTTGGCTCTCTTTTTCTCTCTCATTCACTCAATCCTACAGCAGATTTTCATGGGGCACACTGCTAGGGACTCCATTTAGTCCTCTCCAAGCCATCCTGCCTTTTCTGTGAATCCCTGACTTCCCAATCTGGAAGTGTGGAAGGTAGGACTCTTCATGGGCTTCCCTGAATTCTTTGCTAACTTCTCTGGTGGTGGATGGGAAAACCAAGATGGTGGGAAAACAGCTGAGCCTCTCAACGACTGAACTTGGGCATCACTACAAAGAAAGTTTGGAGTAGTTAATACATAAAGAACTTGTCCCCGCAAAAAGTTCCAAGTTTATAATCTGTCTGTCTGTCTCTCTCGCTGACTTCTGTGGTCCCTGAAGCCTAAGTCTTATAATGTACTTATTTCTGTCATGCACCACCTAACACTCAGAGATGCTCAATAACTCAAGAATTGAATCTTTGACAACTTCACCAGATTTATTGATTGACTGATTGATTATCCCATTCTATCTTTTTTTTAATTAAAGTACAGTTGATTTACAATGTTATACTAGTTTCAGGTGTACAACATAATGATTTGATATTTTTATAAATTATGCTCCATTTAAAGTTATTATAAGATATCAGTTATATTCCCTGTGCTGTACATTACATCCTTGTATCTTATTTATTTCATACATAGTAGTTTATACATCTTAATCACCTTCCCCTATCTTGCCCCTCCCTACTGCACTGGTAACCACTGGTTTGTTCTCTGAATCTATTAGTCTACTTCTGTTTTGTTATATTCATTTGTTTTATTTTTTTAGATTCCACATATAAATGAGAATATACAGTATTTGTCTTTCTCTGTCTGACTTACTTCACTAAGTGTAATATCCTCCAGATTTACCCATGTTGTTGCAAATGGCAAAATTTCATTCTATTTTTATAGCTGAGTAATATTCCATTATATATATATATATATATAAACCACTGCGCCACCAGGGAAGCCCTTGGCATACTTCTTGACACACATAAGAGCCTACTAAATGTTAGCTACTTAACATTATTATTGTTATTTTTATTGTTGTCAAGAATAGGGCATGTACTTTAAGCAAAAAGAATTTTTCTGTAAAAGCTAAATTATACCTGTTGTACAACTCTCAGATTGGAAGTGTTATAGCACATACTGTTTTGTTGGTAAAAATCAGAGTATTACTCTGTCTTAATTTTTAACAACCTTTGGATCGGAGGGAGATGGTTCATTGGTTTTCCTTTTGTACACTTCATAATACTGAACCATATATATATATATATATATATATATATATATATATATATAGACACTCATACATTGGGGTACATATATCTTTTCAAATCAATGTTACCATTTTCTTTGGATAATTACCCAGGAGTGGGACTGCTGGATCATATTGTTGTTCTATTTTTAGTTTTTTGAGGAACCTCCATACTGTTTTCCATAGTGGCTGCACCAGTTTACATTCCCCAGTTTTAAATTTGATTGTTGGCCAGTGAAGACAGGTCCTGATGCACCCTTTTGCTTGGGGAGGTAACTCAGTTCTCAGACTTCTTCCAAACGCTTCTAAACAAGATTTAGACATGAAAGAATTTTAACACAATTCCTATAGTATCTATTCATTAAGATAATACTAGATGACATAAAAAATGAGCCACCACATCTCAGTGGCATAACCCAATAGAAGTTTATTTCTCACTCATATTAAGTCTTAAGGGCAGTGGCAGGAAGCTGGAGGGGGAGGAGGTGAAGACTCTGCTCCACACAGTAATTCAGGGCACCAGGCTGACAAAGCTCTGCAGATGACAATGTGTGACTTCCAAGGTCACCTTGGCCATCAGAATTCAGATGACAATAGGGGAAAGAGAGAAAGAGATGGATCATGAGAGAAGCTCTTGTGAGCCAGGCACAGAAATGGCACATTTCACTTCTACCAACTTCACATTGGTCAGTCGTACACGTCTGCAAGGGACATGGGGCATGTAGCGTGGCCATGAGAAAGAGGAGAGGAAAATGGTCTGATGCACAGCCAGTCTCCACCACAATGGACAATAGTGTGAAAATATTTGAAATATTCAAAAGGCCTGAGTGAGAGATAATAAAAGCTATTATTTTTTTGCAAGTGATCCTTTATTTTCTGTCCTTTTATTAAATAACTTGTCTTCCTAAAAATATTATTGTAATACAATGTGGTGAGTGTTATAATGGTATTATGTAGTGATAACACCTAGCCTGGATCTTCTTAAGAAGTGAAGCCAGGGGCTTCCCTGGTGGCACAGTGGTTGAGAGTCCACCTGCCGATGCAGGGAACACGGGTTCGTGCCCCTGTCTGGGAAGATCCCACATGCCGCTGAGCCACTGGGCCCGTGAGCCATGGCCGCTGAGCCTGCACGTCCGGAGCCTGTGCTCCACAAAGGGAGAGGTCACAGCAGTGAGTGGCCCGTGTACCGCAAAAAAAAAAAAGAAAAAAAAAGAAGTGAAGTCATAACTGGGTCTTAAACAGTAGATATTAGGCAAGCCAAGGTGTCTATGTGTGTGGGGTGAAGGTGAGAGACGGGGGGCAGCAGAGGACAGTTAGGAAAAGCACAGTTACCTGGCTACAGGGCCAGGTAAGGAAAAGAGGAAAACCCACTGATCCTCACAAGATGACATTGAATGTCCTGGAAGTTTCTCTTTTTATATGTGCCTATGTGACTTAGCCATCCTCTAAGTCAGCCCAAGGGGTTCATTTGTGAGCACATTAAATCAAGGTTCTGAAGTCACCCACGCTGGATGCCCTTCACTCACCCTTTTTCGTCTACAGTGCCCTTAAAATCAGGGGGTCCCAAATTTTGGTCCCAAGCTTCCTGCTCTTCTTTTTATTTTGTGCTTTATCACTTTTGCCTTTAACCATGGCTCACGCTGGGCCTCAGAGTAGTTGAGTCCTAGATCATATACTTCAGCCAGGCCTTTCTCTTTTCCTGCATCTCTAACTACCCCCAAATACCCCCACTTACGCAAGCAGACACCACCCCAACTCAGCAGGTCCCGTGCACGCTCATTGTCTTCCCCCACAATCAGTCCTCCTTCTAATCTCCGCTTTCTTCTTATCCACATTCTTATAACACTCCTCGCAGATACTGTCACGACCTCTTCCTTGACCTCATACCAAACCAGTCACAAAAGTTCATCAAATCTTTTTCATGAGGCTCTCAGCCCCTTTTGCTACAGTCTGGACAACTCCAGGAAGGAGGGAAGCCCCTTGGGTATCCCCATGATGTGGAAAGAACCAGAAGGTGGATCTTAACTGGACCAGGAAGTCACCAGGCATGCTAGAGATGGATGCAGTTCCAAGGTCTCAGACAGAACAGAACCCAGGAAGGGTGCCAAATGTTCATACTAGACTAGGAAGATTGGCCATCCATCAGACCTACGACTGGTGTGAGGGCATAGAGGGAGGTCAAGAACTCAGGAGCAGGGACGGGGTCTGTCTCATTCATCTTGGAATTCCCAGAGCCTAGCATGTTGACGGTTCATGCAAGACATCCAATTAGTGCCCTATGTTCCCAAATACAAGGTATTTGTTATATTCTTTCCTTCACCTTCCATTCAAGACTTCATATTATGCAATGCTCTCTCACTTTAATTATTTTAAACTACCCGGTAGCATTTGGGGAAGATATTAGACGAAAGCAACGTCCATTAATGTTAGCTTGGTTTGTCTGGAGAAGACACTGTTGCCAAAACTCAGCCTCTGTACTCTGGTGCTGAATAGAAAGGTGGAGACAGAATTTTGGGTAAAGTAGAAAAGAATAGCTTTATTGCTTTGCCAGGCAAAGGGGGCCACGGTGGGCTAATGCCCACCAAACTGTGTGTCCCACCCTGGAAGGGGTAGTGAGAAGTCTTACAGTGTTCTAAAAGCAGGACGTGGTCAGCTCATGGTCATTCTTCTGACTGGTCAGTGGTGAGGTAATGAGGAATCAGCATCATCGACCTCCTGGTTCCAACTGGTCTGGGGTCTACGTGCTTGTGGGCAGCATACAGTTAACTTCTCCCACCTGCTTGGGGCTTCAGTATCTGCAAAACAGCTCAAAGGACATGGCTCAGAATATTATCTATAGTCCTTGAGGAAGAACTAAAGGTCCTTGAGTTTGTTTAATGACTAAGGTATTATTATTTTGTCTTGCTTGACTGTTTTCCTTTCTTTCTGCATTTTCTCACTTCTCTGATTAAATTTATTCTTTGACTAAAGTTTTCCTACAGAAAAACAGCAGGTGGATGACATGGGGTGGGTCTATTCTGGGAAGGCCGCATAGGGCCCTGCTCAGTTACAACACTGATATAATGGATAATAAGGAGTTAAGGAATTTTAATAAGATTTAATAATATTTTGTGGGCTTTTGACTGAGCTATTCAAGTGTAAAATCTCATTATAAAAGGGCTTTTTAAAAATTACTTTAAAAACAAGTAATATAAATAAAAAATATTCATCTATCAGATAGATTTTTTTTTTGATTGTCACATATTTTGAGGCTTGGGATGAAACTTCCAGGGACTGTCACACAGATTCCAAAAATACTGCATCTCGAACAGAATAGAGGAAATAAAGGCAATATAGGCTAGAAAACTGTGTTTGTGAAATCTAATGGTGCTTATAGTATGAGAGTAGCAAAAACATTATTTCTAATTAACATAATTTTTATATAATACATCATTTTAAATATATATGTGTAAGCTAAATTAATAAATTAAGTATTAGTAGACATTTGACAGTTTCCTGTAAATCACTAAAAATGGTCAAAACACTTCTTATGGATCATCTCATTGGGAAATAGGGAATCCAATGATTGTATTATATTTGTTGAATAAAAATATGAATAAATGTATAAATATTTATTAAAGACAAAAACTTAATTAGCAGTGTTAAGAATAATTTATTCACTAATGCATTGAGCAAACATTGAGCTACCGTGTGAAAATCAATTAAGCAGGAATAAGAATGGTTTGATATTACAAGTCTACTTTCCACCAGCATGGTGACACCTAAAATAAATGAGAGAAATATTTACTTTGACTTTTTATTATGAAAATTTTCAAACATGCAGAAAAATGAAAAAATAATATAACAATCGCCCACCCATATAACCTCCATCTAGATTCAACATTTTCCCAAAATTGCTTTATGTATGTGTTTAATTTTTGATGAAGCATTTGAAAGAAAATTAGAGCTGTTATAACACTTCACCCTCCTTAATCCTGCAGCATGCATTGACAAAGATTAAAGCATCCTCCCACATAACTATAATACTACTCTCACTCTTAACAAAATTAACTCCTCAATAATATATATTTCCAGTACACATACGGATTTCCACAGTTGTTCAAAATATGTATTTTTTACCAGTTTTTTTTTTTACAAAAAAACAGAAAAAGAGGATCTAATGAAAGAATACACAGTGCACTTGGGTGTCTCTTAAGTTCCCTCCCCCACTCTTTACTCTTTTTTTTTCCAGCTTGATTGAGGTATAGTTAATAACTAATAATTGTATGTACTTGAGGTGTACATGACTTGATATATGTATACATTATGAAATTATTACCGCAATCAAGCTAATTAACACATCTATCACCTCACCTACCTACCTGTGTGTGTGTGTGTGTGTCTGCGTGTGATGAGAACACTTTAGATCTACTGTTTCAGCAAATTTCAAGTATACTATACAATATTACTCCCTATAGGTACCATGCTGTACATTAGCTCCCCGGAACTTCATCTTAGAACTGAAGGCTTGTACCCTTTGACCAACACCTCCCTGTTTTCTCCACCCACTGTCTGGTAATCACCAGTCTACTCTCTGTTTCCGTGAGTTCAGCTTTTTTAGATTTCACATATAAGTGAGATAAGGCAGTATTTGGCTTCTTGAGTCTGGCTTGTTTCACTTAGCATAACATACTCTAGGTTCATCTATGTTTTACAAATGACTGAATTTTCTTTTGTGTGTGTGGCTGAATAATATTCATGTGTGTGTGTACAAAACCCACATTTTCTTTATCCATTCATCCGTCAATACACACTTAGATCATTTCTGAATCTTAGCTGCTGTGAATAATGCTGCAGTGTACATGGAAGTGCAAATATCTCTTCAAAATACTGATTTCATTTCCTATGAATATATGCCCAGAAGTGGGATTGCTAGGTCATATGGTAATTGTTTTAATTTTTGGAGGAAACTTCATACTGTTTTCAATAATGATTGTACCAGTTTACATTCCCACTAGCAGTCCACAAGGGCTCCGTTTTCTCCATATCCTCACCAACATTTGTTATCTCTCTTTTTTTTGGTAACAGCCGGGCTAGCAGGTGTCAGGTGATATCTAATTGTGATTTTAATTTGCATTCCCTAATGATTAGTGATGTTGAGCACCTTTTCATATAACTGTTAGCCACTTGGATGTCTTCTTTGGGAAAATGTCTATTCAGGTCCTCCTCCCATTTTTAATTGGATTGTTTGTTTGTTTGTTTTTTACTTGTATGAGTTCCTTATATATTTTGGGTATTAACCTATTATCAGATATGTGGTTTGCAAATATTTTCTCTCCTTCTGTAGGTTGAATTTTCATTTCATTGATCATTTCTTTTGCTGTGCAAAAGCTTTTTGGTTTGATGTAGTCCCACTTGTTTATGTTTTGCTTTTAAAGCCCAAGCCAATTGCCATATAAAAAGTCCCACATTGTGGATTATCTGTTTCCTCATGAAGTCATTTACCTGATATTTCTTGTAAAATGGAAGTCAGATATTAGAGCTTGACTAAATTCAGGTTAAATATGTCATCAGTGTGTTAAGTATTACATCATGACAAGAGCATAGAGTGGTGAGTTGTTCTAACATCTGTGATGTAATTTGATCACCTGGCTAAGGTGTAACCCCAAGTTTGTGTTTGGGGAGTAACTAATAGGGTTATACTTTGGCATCTTGCAAAAGCCCTATTGCTTATTAATTTTTTGCTTAATGGATTTAGAATCTGTTGAGAATTTTTGCCTGAATTAATTATTTCATTAGGATTTGTGAAATAAAATGTACATTGCTGATTACCCTCTTCAATGATCAATTTCCAATTTTCTCCAAGCAGTTCTTCAAATCTTAAATGTGTTCTTTGAAATGTAAAAGGTCGAAAGTCCAAAATTTTTAATATCTTAGTTTATTGTAATGGAAGAGTAGTAATTTTCCACTTTCTTTTTTCTTTTCAGCAAAATGGAAATTCAAATTTTTATAAGCCAATTGTTGAATCCTTTGAGGAAGCACCCCTACATGTTATGGTTTTCACTTACTTGGGATATGGAATTGGAACGCTGTTTGGCTATCTCAGAGATTTTTTGAGAAACTGGGGAATAGAAAAATGCAATGCAGCCATAGAGAGAGAAGAGCAAAAAGTACGTATGAACACCTCCCTGGGTCTTTGTCGATGCCAATTCTTCTGTAAAGTGTTCTCACAAGTGGTGATGTGTGTACAGATCCTAAAAAGAGTGATACACTCAGGAACTATCCAGGGTAACTTCTATTCCCCTGCACCCCATAAACCCCCAAACATTCCTTGTGTATTCACGCACTTGTTTTTTACAAACATTTATTGAGCAACTACGATTTGCCAGACTGAACTAAAGGTTTTCTTGTACATTATCACATTTATTTTTTATAACGATCCCATGATATAGATATTAAAATAGCATTTTAAAGGTGAAAAATCAAAATATAAGAGTGAGGACACGTGAGTGGAACTGTATTCTGGTCTTCTAGTTGTCAGTTGAGTATTATTTATGTTCTATCCTGGAAGAGGAAAGTGTGTTTGAGTGAAATGTGGGACTTTTATTTCATCTAGGTCAGAGTTTCTCAACTTTGGCACTACTGACATTTCAGACTGGATAATTCTTTGATATGGGAGGCTGCCCTGTGCATTGTAGAATTTTTAACAGCATCCCTGACCTTTACCCACTAGATGCAATTAGCACTCTCCCACATACTTGTGACAATGAAAAATGCCTCCAGACATTGCCAAATTCCTCACAGAGTGCAAAATCACCCTGTGTAGAACCACTGATCTAGATACTTCCAATAATTAACCTATAAAAATCTACATCATCCCCTTTTCACATAGAGCTAATAGGACAACCTGGAAAATATTAAGAGACCTGTGAGCAGCCTGCATCCTTTTAACATGTTTTCCAAAATTGGTTCAAATGATTTATGATGCCATGAATCTCTTTTTCCTAAAACTTACTTTGGAATATACGATTGTGGCCATAGATTATTCCACATGATGGAGCCTTGAACACATCTGAGCAAAGAACATAGGTAAGGCATGAACTTCAATGTAATGAGAGAACTTCAAATCTTGTAACTTAGTGACTAGTACCCATGGTAAGCTAAACTCTTGTTACAGTAACATAACCATGAACAAATCATGTACAACACTTATTTTGCAATTTCCTTAAGTCAAGCATATCACCTTCAGAAGAAAATCAGACCCAGCTTTATTATTGTACTCTCTCCTACCTTTAGCAAGTATTTGAGTATATGCTCTCTACCAAGTAATGGAGGCTAATAGAGAAGAAAATATAGGTCCTTCCACGAGAGAATTTGAAGTCTGGTGTGCAAAACAGACTCACCAGCAAAACAAATGATAAAAAGTGATGATGGGGCGGAAGGTGACAAAGGAAACAGGGATCTGTGCCCTGTGATTCTCTTAAGGAGTCAGGGAGGCATGATATTGGGGCTTGCACGGGGAGCAGGAGTTTGCCTAGTGAACAAGGGTGAGAAGGAAGACACTCTGAAGAGGGCACTGCTTGTGTCAAAGCATTCATTAACTCACTAATCAAGTCAGATTTGTTTGGAGCATGTATCTTGTGCCAGGCACTGTATTACAGTCTTGGAATATAGGAATAACTAAGGCAGATAATGGTTCTGGCTTTCAGAGAGCTAACCATAAAAAAAAAAGCAGCTGCAATGGAATTTGATAAGAGGTACCATAGCGGTAAGTAGATGACATCAAGGAAGCAAAGAAGAGAAACATTTAACCTGAACTTGGTGTTCAGGGAAGACTTCTGGGAGGAAGAGAAAGTTAAATTGACATCTAAGGGCTGAAGAGTAAGTAGTAAGGCAAAGGGTGAGGCAAGATGAGCTGGAAGGAGTCTTCAGGGAGAGGAAATGTGGTACAAAATGGCCCAGAGGTCAGACAAAGCATTGTACATTTAAGGAACCAATGAATTCTAATGACCAGAGTGTTGCGAGTGAGAGTGGGAGCATGTGGGGAGAAAGATTGCTTGAGAGGCAAGCAGGGACCATACTATAATGGGTTTTTATAAGCCATGGGCATTTATTAGAACAATGGGAAGGCATTGAAGGATTTCAGGCAGAGGAATGCAGATTTGCAGATTAGAAAGATCATGTTCACTGCCCTATAAAAAATGGATTTACAGGACAATATAGGGGCCAAAGAAAACAGTTAAGAGGCTGAGGCAGAAGTCCAGTTTGAAAAAAAATCTACATGAGCCCTTGGGCTGGGACCAGGGTAGTGATAATAGGGATGGTGATAATAGACAAGGCCAAGAGAGGTTTAAGAGATGGAGTTAGGATTACTAAGCTATAAGAAAGAAGGAAACCATGCCATTTGCAGCAGCGTGGATGGACCTAGAGACTGTCACACTAAGTGAAGTAAGTCAGACAGAGAAAAACAAATATCATACAATATCAGTTATATGTGGCATCTAAACAAATGATACAAATGAACTTATTTACAAAATAGAAATAGACTCACAGACGTAGAAACAAACTTATGGTTATCAAAGGGGAGAGAGCTGGTGAGGGATAAATTAGGAGGTTGGGATTAACAGATACACACTACTATATACAAAATAGATAAATAATAAGGACCTACTATAGCACAGGGAACTATATTCAATATCTTGTAATAACCTATAATCTGAGAAGAATATATATATATATATAATGTATAACTGAATCACTTTGCTGTAAGCCTGAAACTAGTACAACTTTATTTTTTTTAATGGTGTGTTAGTTTCTGCTTTATAACAAAGTGAATCAGCTATATGTATACATCTATCCCCATATCCCCTCCCTTTGGTGTCTCCCTCCCACCCTCCCTATCCCACCCCTCTAGGTGGTCACAAAGCACCGAGTTGATCTCCCTGTGCTATGCGGCTGCTTCCCACTAGCTAGCTATTTTACGTTTGGTAGCGTATATATGTCCATGCCACTCTCTCACTTTGTCACAGCTTACCCTTCCCCGTCCCCTTTTTCTCCTTGTCCCTGTTAGGAAGTTATATATAATATATCCCTCACTGGTTTTTTAATGGTTCTCTTAGAATATTTAACACATATATTTAGAATTTAGTTACCATTATTTAGTAACTAGAGTCTTCTGCTGACCAGGAGAAGAATTTAATAAAGTTGCACTTTCTTTCTCCCACATACCCATTCTCCATGTTGTCATTTATTTGTGAATTTTTAGTTTCTGTTTCTTTATACTACAAATATAACACTACTTGGGCTAAACCATATTCCATCAGTTTCTTCACTCACTATTTTTTCTGGCATCTGTCTTCCTCCATAGTTATTTCATTGTATTATTGAGGTATATGCTCAATTATTATAGAAAAGGGAATTAAATTCAAGACTCCTTACATATATTGGAAAGTTTTTACTTGGATTTTCACATTTGTTTGCTGGCTTGGCTGATTATAGGATTTTAAGTTCAAAATAATTTCCCCTCATACTCTTTTCCACCATTGTCACCTAAGAAGAGTCCGAGGCAGTCTAATTCATATTCCCTTGTCTATAAACTGCCTTTCCCCCTTCTCTGAAGCCTTTTGAGATTCTTCCCTTTGACTCCTGAAATTTGACCAGGATGTAGCTTGGCGTGGGTTTTTCCTTATTTGCTCTATTCAGGACCTGATAGACTACTTACATCTTAGGATTCAAAACTTCCTTCCTCTCTGGAACTTGCCCCTCCTCCTCCTCCTTTTTTTTTAACTTCCTTTTCCTCCTCTTTCACCTCATCTCCTGCTTCTCTTCCTTCCTTCAATCTTGCAAATCCTTCTAGGGAGATATTGGACCTTCTGAATCTGCCCTTCATATCTCTTGACTTTTCCTTCATATTTTCTTTTCTCTGTCCTGGAATGATTAGTCAACTGACTATGCTAGTTTATTAATTTACTTCTCAGCTGTGTTCATTGTACTTTTGAATGTTTAATTTTTTAAAAGAATCCATTGTTTCATTGTGTCTTTCTAAACACGTTACTTACATATTTTTAAATTCTTTTTCTGTTTGCTCTATGAAGTCTTTTCACTAAATGTCAGTTCTGCTTATTGAATTTGGTGCCTCTTATTGTGCTAGTTTTCCTGTAATAGTGATGACGTTTTGTTTTACGCTCATTTTTAAATTTAGGAATCCTTATTTGCTTACACATTCACCTGTCTTGAGTGATTGTAGAAAGAAAATGGAATGTGTTGCCTGGACCAGGGGCTTGTGTTCTTGCCGTGTGGTCTCCCCACCTCTCTACAGTGGGGCCTTGTTTTTCCAGTCAGTTCTTGCTGCCCATCACAGTGCTTTGTGCTGTGGACAATGCAACTGCTTCTTACTTATTAACCCAATAAAAGAAGAACAAAGAGATATTGCTTCATTAATCACCCAGGGTTATCAACTTCTTGTAGTTATTGACTCTTGGCTTTAAGGATCCCTACAGTTAGTGTATGTCCATACCAGTCTTCTCTGCAAATGTTGTAGGGCTATGGTTTCCTGTGGTCTTATTTCTGCATTGAGCAGATCTTATTTATGTTCTATCTTATGTGATCCTTCAATATTTCTGATTCATTGATGATTTATAAATTTATAAATTTATTTTGGTTTTTAAGTATCTACTTTTTGTCATTTCACAGAGCTCTTAGATGATTGGTAGAATACATACAAGCACTGAATCTGCCATCTTTATTCAACCGTCCTCTAATTTCTTAATAAGAAAAATTAAATTTAGCCATCCTTACTTTGTGTTTCTCATACTTCAAAGAACTGTCTATAATACAGTTACCCTTCCCAACAAAAAGCAAAACACAAACATATTTTATTATTATTCTCAGCTCAACCCTGGTAGGAGAAACAGCTGTTTCTCAAGAGGAAATAATGATAAAAAAGAAATATTAGGTGAGAACAGAAGCGTCAATGTGGGCACAAATGAAAAACTACGTTTGATAATGATTCTTTCTCTCTCTACAAATCCATGATTCTATTTGCTACTGAATGGGCGAGTAGTTAAACCAAAAAAAGAAGGGACATGCTTCCAAATTTGGTAGTATTTTTTACAATGTGCCATGGATATGTTCTCTTCAATCCCTTTTAAATACCTATCCCTGCAGCATGATTTATTCAAAAGAGCATTGGTTATAGAACTGGGTACAAATCCCAATCTGTCCACTCAGATTTTCTGACTTTCTGTTGAATTGTCTATAAAAGTAGGATTGATATACCTATAACACTTGGAAAATGATAAGGTACCCTACAAGCTTAACAGTGAAAAAAGAAAGAGTG
>NW_006775780.1:1450828-1481304 GCF_000442215.2 Lipotes vexillifer | reverse complement strand
GAGTGTCATATTGTAGGAGAAACAAAGGCATTTTTGTGGCAGCATTATTAGGTTTTGTTCAACCCTCCTATATCCTGCTCCCAAAAATGATTGTGTCCTTGTGGCCTGGGGTTCACTTTCACATTTAGCCTTTAGTGTCAGGAAGAAAGATATAGTGAGTTGGTCATGTTATGAGTTAAATCTACAGCTAGATAAGGATGTACCCCATTGCAGTGCTTCTGTTTTTGCCATATCTAGTCCAGTTTCATTTTTTGGTATAGTTACAAAACTGTGGGAGGCTTACTTGAGACTAGAAGACAGTGACCTTTGGAAGGCATTTACTGCTCCTGGAGAAACCTCACTGGTGCTCAAAGGAATGGGTTGGGGTGAAAATACACCCACACAGAGGCAGGAAGCTCACCGGTGCAGAGGAATAGGACAACTGTACCCTCAAAGCAGGTCTTCTTCTATGGACCAGATTTTTTTTTTTTTATTTCATACTGGAGTATGGTTGATTAACAATGTAGTGTTAGTTTTGGGTATACAGCAAAGTGATTCAGTTTTACACATATACATGTATCTGTTGTTTTTCAAATTCTTTTCCCACTTAGCTTATTACAGAGTATTGAGCAGAGTTCCCTGTGCAATACAGTTGGTCCTTGTTGGTTATCTATTTTAAATATAGCAGAAAGTACATGTCAATCCCAAACTCTCAATCTATCCCTCCCCCCAACCCTTCCCCCCTGGTAACGGTAAGTTAGTTCTTTAAGTCTGTGACTCTGTTTCTGTTTTGTAAATACGTTCATTTGTGTCTTTTTTTTTTTTTTTAGATTCAGCATATAAGCAATATCATGTGATATTTGTCTTTCTCTGTCTGCCTTACTTCACTTAGTATGATCATCTCCAGGTCCATCCCTGTTGCGGCAAATGGCATTATTCTTGAATTCTAAGAAGGTTCCCAAGCTCAATTCTCCCTCTCGGGAGCACGGATTCGTTGTCTCCAGCACTCATTTGGGGACTTGTATTTTGCTGTCATTTTTGTTACTTTTATTTGCCACAGGTTTTACCTCCCCCACTGAAAGGTAAGTTCTTTGGAGGTGGAGGACTCACAGAGTTATTTGCGGACCCCACCCAATCCCTTACCCAAGAACCTTGCTCAAAATATTTGCAGATAGATGGAATATTTTCATGGTTCCTCCATGTCTTTTAGTGTTCAATTGCAAATGAACTACAAAAAGCGAGAGACCAAAGGTAAACTTCTGCCTCTGTTATTACAGGATTTTGTGCCGCTGTATCAAAGTTTTGAGAATTTTTATACACGGAACCTTTACATGAGAATCAGAGACAACTGGAACCGGCCCATCTGCAGTGCCCCGGGACCTCTGTTCGATGTGATGGAGAGGGTGTCAGATGACTACAACTGGACGTTTAGGTGAGGTAGCCACCTGGAGGGGCTTGGTTGAAAGAAATGCTTTCAAGGAAATTCTAGCATGGGCACCAGATCACAGATCTGAAAAAAACACAAAGCAATAGAACAGCTGCTTTTCCATCATTCAGCCCTTTGCAAGCCCTCATGATGCCAATGGGAGAAGTCACAGTAATTAAGTTGCCAAGGACAGCTTACTTGTATTGCGATTAAAGAGGAATCAGTGGCAGAAGGTGCAGGATACACAGAGCCAGCTGGGAAGAGTCCTTTTCAGCTTTATTGACAAATTGTACCCTCCTGGTTCCGGCTGAGGGAGCCAGTGATGACCATGGCTCTTTCTGATTTAGAAAGTCCTTGCTGAAATTTAAACCAGAGCACAGGTGTCATGAAAGCAAGCACCCAAGACAAATCAGGGCTGAGTAATACTCCATGGCCTGGAAACTTTTTCCCAGTGCTCTGCCCAGGTTCATTATGAGGTGACTCTCCTCTAAGGGCAAATCATTTTGTGGTGACAACAAGGCAAATCAAAAAGAAAAGATGTGACTTGGGCCAAACCCAAGGTCTCTTTGTGAGAGTCTTTTCTGGAGCACTAGGATGATATTAAATGAGAAAACCCTTTGTGTTCACCTGCCCTTCTCTCTGCAGGTTTACTGGAAGAATCATCAAAGATGTCATCAATATGGGTTCCTATAACTTCCTTGGCCTGGCAGCCAAGTACGATGAATCTATGAAAACAGTAAAGGATGTTTTAGAGACATATGGCCTGGGCGTGGGCAGCACCAGACATGAAATGGGTACGTACATTCACTATTTTGAAATTTTTTTCCAGCTGGGTCTCAGATTCCTTGTGGCTACTTCTCAAATCTAGATCATATCTAGACAGTGTGCCTCAAAATGCTGTTATAAAACACAAAAAGGAAAAGGTATATAACGGTCTTTTTGGAAATTTCAAACATTATACTCTTACTAGGCAGTTTTTAAAGATTTTAATTCTCCAGAGTAAAAAAAAAAATTGTTCTTTCCTGACCACGTTATCTAAAAAAGCAGCTATAATGCCTCTTCCATCTGGTCCTTTTCTGGGTCTTTTTTTTCCCCACTTTTCTTTTCTTTTTAACAGCTGTTTTGAGTTACAATTCCTATTCAAAGAAAACCATTGTACTTATTTAGTATATATAATTTAATGAGTTTGGACATATGCATATACCTGTGAAACCATCACCACAATCAAGGTGATAAACATATCCATTACCTCAGAAAGTGTCATATCGCCCTCCTTTTTAAGAATGCTTAAATGAGGGCTTCCCTGGTGGTGCAGTGGATGAGAGTCCACCTGCCGACGCAGGGGACGCGGGTTCGTGTCCCGGTCTGGGAAGATCCCACATGCCGCGGAGCGGCTGGGCCCGTGAGCCATGGCCGCTGAGCCTGCACGTCCGGAGCCTGTGCTCCGCAACGGGAGAGGCCACAACAGTGAGAGGCCCATGTACGGCAAAAAAAAAAAAAGAATGCTTAAATGAGATCGATCCTTTTTTCTATTTTTTCCCCTAAATAAAATTTTATTTTATTTTTACTTATTGAAGTAAAGTTGACTTATAATATTATATTAGTTTCAGGGTAAACCCTAGTAATTCTGTATTTAGAGATCTACCCTTTTAACAAATGTTCAAGGGCACAGTACAGAATTGTTCCAGGAACTGTGTGATAGGGCAGGTCTCTAGAACTTACTCGTCCTGTATCACAGAAGCTTCGTACCCATTGAACAACAACTTCTCCTTTGGATTTGGCTCTTTCTTCCACTTTTCTTAATGATGCCTATCACTTATCTTGCTTTTGTACTTGTATATTGCCCGTCTCTGCTCCTGCAACATAAGCTCCATGAAGGGAGGAATGGGTCTTATTGACTTGTGTTGAATGAATGAATGAATGAATGATGAATGAATGAATGGTAAAGATGAAACAGACTGCCTATTTATTTCTTTTTTAGCTGAAACATTTTTCTCTTAGAGGAGTAAGATCTTTGAGAAGGAAACTTCTGCTCCCCTCACTTCCGGGAGGATGAGCAGAGCAAGCTTGTTCCTGTGGCCTGCTTTGCTCTTCCTGGCCCACTCTCTCCTCCTATATTATCTCATGTGTTCCTCACAAAGCCCCGTGCTGTGCGGGGCAGGACAGGTGGTGTTATTCCCATCTTCCAGAGGAGGAAACTGAGGACCACAGTGACTCAGTGATGTGCCCATAGTGGCCGATGACCCATCCTAATTCCCGGGGTTGCTCAGCTTTCCTACTAAGCAGTTTCCCAACCAGGATAATACATACAGAGCTCACTAGGTCAGTTTCAGGCCTAAGAATCAGAGGTAAATCTGCTAGAAATGGATTTACCATTCATGAAAAATGAGCCGCATGCCTCTCTCAGATAACCCCTTGGCAGAAGGCCTTTAAAAGCATGTAATTATTCAGACCTGTGCAATAAATAGCCTTTCAGATTGAGAAAAATCACCTTCTTATCCACACAGCCAGTAAATACTTAACTAAAACTCCAGAGTGTATAAGTAGCTGCCCAGACTTCTTAGGAAAGACACGGTATCGTTATTTTGACTCATGAGGGCTGGAGAAATAAGCAGGGAGTGGAAGAAAGGTTCTACTCCTTTAGAAGAGCCGGGTCACCCACAGGACCCCACTTGGAGGTGGGACCGAGACTGGAAGGACACACCCGTCAAAAGAGACACGGAGGCAGCAACCTTTGGGGATGTTGCTTCTGGTGCTAGTGACACCAAATACAAGGGCTGTTCATCAGGAAACACACTCCTCAAGATGAGGACCGCCAACTCACTGAGACAGAACAGTCCCCAGTCACAGCACCAGAAACTAAAGAGAGGCAGCCTGACACAGGCGATGGTTTGCTCCCAGTAAAGACAGATACAGAATAAGGGTCCCTGATTCTGCAGACTCAACAAACCCAGAGAAACCAGGCAGAGACGAAGATCCCTGTTTGGACTGCCTACAGCCTACATGCTTTCTCCACCTACTCATCCTTGTGAATCACTGGGCTTTTAATATTTATTTGCTTCATTGTGAGCTCTCCAGCTCAAGCTCTAGGAAGATTTTAAGAGCTTCCAAGGAAACAGTGAGACGGCAAGGTAAAAACCACCCACAGTAATTTTAGGCAAATAGAAGAACTGAAAACAAGAATGTAAGCAATCCAAAAATAAATGAATAAACGGTACATCTGAAAGTCTTCTGCAAGATAAATAGTAACCTGAACATAGCAGTCAAGAATTGGTAATATAGTTGTTTTTTTTTAATATCTTTATTGGAGTATAATTGCTTTACAATGGTGTGTTAGTTTCTGCTGTATAGTTTTGAATGCCATTTACTTCAAGATATACAAGTAACTTTTGGAAAATGTATACTACATAGTCTTAAGAAAATATTTAACAGGGCCAATGGACTAACAGTGAAACTTTGGTAATATAGAGGCTTAAGAATTTTTAGTAACCAAAATAGCTTCTTGAGGAACCCAAAGTAAATGTTTAGGGACGTTTAATCACCTAAAATACTTCCTAGAGCTTTTAAAAGTAGTTTCCAATGTTCCAGGGGGAAAAGAACACAGAAATCATATTCCAAAATAGGAAAATTCAATGAAAAAGAAATCAAGAGGAAACACATAAAATATAGTAAAAGGGACTTCCCTGACGGTCCAGTGGTTAAGACTCTGCACTTCCGATGCAGGGTGGGCAAGGGTTCGATCCCTGACCAGAGAACTAAGATCCCACATGCTGCACAGCATGGCCAAAAACAAAAAGTAACAAGTAAAAAATAAATAAATAAAAATAAAATATAGTAAAAGGATAAAAGATCACATATTTTATTTTTACCAAAAATATATAACTAGAACATATTTGCCTACTAGAAGCAAAGGACTGAGATTTGGCCAAAAACTAAACTCAATTATGTTCTGTAATCAAAAATAAATACAAATAAATTAAAGTTATTCCAAAGGATGAAAAGCAGAGAGATAGGTCCCAGCCAGGCACCTGGTTCCACCTCCCCATTGTAACCAACAACAAAATACCCTCAGTGCCCAAGAGGGAGGTCAATTCAGTGGAAGGAGCAGCAAAAAGTGCCCTAGAGTAAGGTTGTTTGCCAAATCTACACCTGCAATTGTTAAAACTAGGCCCAAAATAGAACTGGAAAGGACACATTTCCAGACAGATATGTACAGAATTTTAAGTGATATTTTAAGATGTAAAATGATGTGCTACTGTTTACTTTTCTGTACAACTAAAAGATAGAAGAATATGGAATTAGGGGAGGCTTTGACCCTCTTGTGGGTGGATTTAACATTTCACATGCTGATATGGGTGGGATGATTGTGCTTTTCATACACCCTAAATATGAGACAGAGTGAAATGGCAAATCGGAGTCATCATCAAGCATTTTAAATATCTGACACATTTTAAATTCCTATCTTCTATACTCGTGTTGGTTTTTGTTAGAATGCTCCCTGATCCCGGCTGTCTCCCTGAAACTGCATGCCTTATGTGACATCTTTGGTAATTACAACCTAGTTTTTGTTTTGTTTTGTTTTGTGTTTAATAATGTTGTTAATGTGTTGTGAAAGATTAGAAATTTTTGAGTTTAGGTGTGTGTGACATTACATTGTGAATTAGGGACCTCTGGAGTGAACAGCCTATCAAGTGTTGAAATTGGTACTCTTTAAGCTGGCTTGCCTTCAAATTTTTAGCTGCAAAGTCTGTAGATTAACTGTCTTAGCTGAAAAACGCTAGAATAACTACTATAATTTGTTTATAAACAGACTCTAAAACTACACGGATGTTTAGATTTTTAGCACTAAGATTGAGAATTGTGTAAAAATTGTTCATAATGTCTGAATAGTAACATCAAACAATCAGTAGTATCTTCAGGAATTCCCTGGCTGCCCAGTGGTTAGGACTCAGCGCTTTCACTGCCAAGACCCGAGTCTGATCCCTGGTCAGGGAACTAAGATCCCACAAGCTGCTTAGCCTGGCCTAAATAAATAAGTAAATAAAATGAAAAAAACAATCAGTAAAACTTCATTATGCAAGATATTTCTATCTATGATCTTTGAGTTTCGTTACTGGAAAGAACTATTTAATTTTGCTGTATGTGGAAGGTGTTTGTTTGAATATATTGATTTAACAATGGAAGACGTTCATGCAGCCACCCCTAACGCAAAGTCAATGCAGAATTGTTGTTCTTCCTTCATATGAATTAAGCTTCAAGTGAAGAATAAACTGAAACTTTAAAGATAAATAAACAAACAACCTAAAGGTGTGGTGCAAATGCAAACAGAAAGGAAAACAGAAGTTAAGCTTAGTGTATGAATTATTTTATAACGAGAGATTCACGTTATAAAAATTATGTGGAGAGCCCATAATGAAGATTCTTGCAACTCCTATAGCCTCTGTGCATTAAGTAACACAGCAGAGACATATATGGCTCTTTACTTTTCTATAGAAACTGGAAATTAGTAGGACAATGAATTATGGGAGGCTTCAAAAATCATATGGGTCAACTTAACATACTTGATTAAAAACAAAAGTGAGAAAAATAAAAAGTGAAATAGTGATAGGAAACCCTAAAGTTCCTCCCAGTCCTTGAAAAATGAAGAAGACAAAAAAATAAGCAAATAAAGACACAGAAGACATTAACAATGTAATTGTTGAGTTTAGTTTAATATTTATATATTGAATGCTGAACCTTAAAACATACTACCAGTAGACGATATCTTTTTAAATATTTACTGAATTTTCATATAAATTTACTATATATTATGCACAAAGAAAAGCTCATTGAATTCCAAAAAGTGAAATCTACATAGGTCACGTTCTTGGACCACTGTGAAATAAAGCTAAAAATTAATACCAAAATTAGAAATGAATCCTTTTTAAAAATCACTTGAAACTTTTAAAGCTCTCTCATAAGTAACTCTTGAATCAACAGAGAAATGAAGTTACAGTTACATCACGTTTAGAAACTAACAATTATGAGAACACCATAGGATCCAACTAGTTGTGTACTCAGAGGAAAATGTGTATTCTTACTTTACTAAAGAAGTAAGATCGAAGCTAGTAAACTAACAACCAATGGAGTAAGGAATAAAAGGAAAGTAAAAGTATTACACTATTAAAGATATAAACAGGAACTTATAAATTAGAGAAGAGTAATTTCTATTGGGCTGAGGCACCTAAATTTTAATAAGTCACTAGAGGTGATTCTGATGACCAGCCAGAGTTGACAGCCACTAAGCTAGCATAACCCTGATCCCAAAATTGGACAAATGAGCATTTAATAAAAGGAAAATTATAAGACAATATTACTTGGGAAAAAAATTATACAAGAAATTGACATTGCAAATTCAACAGTATAGTCAAATAACATGATACCATGATCAAGTAGTTCTATGGAGGGATTATAAGGACAGTGAGTTCAATAAGAAAATTTGTAACCTTGAAAGATCCAAGAAGGAAAACATATGATTATCTTGATAGATGTCACTAAAACATTTATAAAATTCAGTATCCATTCCTTATAAAACTTTTAATAGAATAAAAATAAGAGATTCTTGAATGGAATAAAAAATATCTACTTCAAACAATGAGACTTGTACTACACTTTGTGATGAAACTTCTAGTTACTAGAAGCTTTCACTTTGAGTCAGGGAAAAGATGAAGATGTGTTTTTACCACCATTTTAATAACCTTTGGAAGTACTAGGCAATATAATTATTCATTTATTTTTTACTCCTTACATCAATAAATATTTATTGAATAACTACCATGTGACAAAATAAGAAATATACGTGCAATAAAAGAAGAGGTGAACTAACCATTATTTGTAGACGATCTGGTTGTTCCTTTCTCTATTTTCTAAACCATGATCTGTGAGTAGTAAAGTGATCCTCAGAAGGGGCTGTTCTTGAGGCCACTGTAGAGATGAGGGGCTGCTGAGCAGGAGGGACAGAGTTTTAGTCCACTTTCTTTCATTTTACATATTAAACTATCAAGAATTTACTAGAAATAATAAACATTTAATAAAGAATTCAATAAAGAGCTACATTCAAAAACCCCTAATTTTTAAAATTCAGAAAGTCTATAATCAACAATCAATATGAGGATATACTGGGGAAAATAATATTATTAGTAAATATGAGGAAAAATGGCACAGACCTAGGGAATAAGCTTATTTTGAAAATGTGGTTTTGTTTGTTTGTTTACATCTTTATTGGAGTATAATTGCTTTACAATGGTGTGTTAGTTTCTGCTTTATAACAAAATGAATCAGTTATACATATACATATGTTCCCATATCTCTTCCCTCCTGCATCTCCCTCCCTCCCACCCTCCCTATCCCACTCCTCTAGGTGGTCACAAAGCACTGAGCTGATCTCCCTGTGCTATGCGGCTGCTTCCCACTAGCTATCTATTTTACATTTGGTAGTGTATATATGTCCATGCCACTCTGTCACTTTGTCACAGTTTACCCTTCCCCCTCCCCATATCCTCAAGTCCATTCTCTAGTAGGTCTGTGTCTTTATTCCTGTCTTACCCCTAGGTTCTTCATGACATTTTTTTTTCTTAAATTCCATATATATGTGTTAGCATATGGTATTTGTCTTTCTCTTTCTGACTTACTTCACTCTGTATGTTTCTGCTTTATAACAAAGTGAATCAGTTATACATATACATATGTTCCCATATCTCTTCCCTCTTGCATCTCCCTCCCTCCCACCCTCCCTATCCCACTCCTCTAGGTGGTCACAAAGCACCGAGCTGATCTCCCTGTGCTATGCGGCTGCTTCCCACTAGCTATCTATTTTACATTTGGTAGTGTATATATGTCCATGCCACTCTGTCACTTTGTCACAGTTTACCCTTCCCCCTCCCCATATCCTCAAGTCCATTCTCTAGTAGGTCTGTGTCTTTATTCCTGTCTTACCCCTAGGTTCTTCATGACATTTTTTTTTCTTAAATTCCATATATATGTGTTAGCATATGGTATTTGTCTTTCTCTTTCTGACTTACTTCACTCTGTATGACAGACTCTAGGTCCATCCACCTCATTACAAAATGTTTAGAACCTATTTGAAGGAAACTAAGATTTTTATAAAAGACCTAAAATAATACTTGAAAGAAACAGAAAGAGACACCAATATCCTAGAAGGGAATGGCTCAGTATTACAATTTGATCAAATCTTCCTTAAAATGAATATGTAAATTGAACACAATCTAGTGACATTAATAGACAAGATGGGTGGTGGGTGGTCTCAACCGAAAGTCTAGAGACAAACAGTTTGGTCCACTCATCTGTATGTAAAAAGAACAACATTTCAAATCAGCTAGAACAGGATCAATTATATCACAATTAGTTTTGTGATAACTGGCTGATCATATAAGGAAATAAGCCAGATTCCTATCTCATGCATTGTATCTAGGTAAGTTACACTTAGGTAAATTGCAAATGCATTTGCAATTGCAATGCAAAAGCAAAAGCAATCACCACCAGAAATAACTATATAAATAAAATTGAAACTGAGTGAATGACTAAATGGATGAATGAGTGAACAAATGAACAGAACAAAACTACTCAGACAATTCAAATACAAGATGCACTTGTGTGTGTTCCTTGGTAAAGGCCCTGCTAGAAATATCAGACTGCAGCTCCCTTTATGTGAGCAATGCTTGTGTCTTAGTCCATTTGGGCTGATATAACAAAATACCACAGACTGAGTGGTTTATAAACAACAGAAGTGTATTCCTCACCTTTCTGGAGGCTGAAAGTCCAAGATCAGGGAGGTAGCATGGTCAAGCGGGCCCTCTTCTGTGTTACAGACTTCTCCTTGTATGTGTCCTCACATGGCAGAAGGGGTGGGCTAGCTCTTTGGGCCTCTTTTGTAAGGGCACTAATCCTATTTATGAGGGCTCCATCCTCAAGACCTAATCACCTCCCAAAAACCCCACCTCCAAATGCCATCATTTAGGACATTAGGTTTTCAATATATGAATTTTGGGGGGACACAAACATTCAGACCACAGCAGCCTCTTCTCTAGCTTGTCACTTCTGATCATCCCTCCATTCTACAGCCCACAATGACCTCC
This sequence comes from Lipotes vexillifer, assembly GCF_000442215.2. Lineage (NCBI taxonomy): Eukaryota > Metazoa > Chordata > Mammalia > Artiodactyla > Lipotidae > Lipotes > Lipotes vexillifer. The sequence continues at coordinate 1,470,765 of NW_006775780.1, read as the reverse complement.
AGTCTTTCCAGCAAAACTCACCTCACCTGGCAAGATGCCCTCTTACATGGCAGGGATGCATTTTAAATGATGCCCAGGCTCACTCCTTGCAACACAGGCCATTCAGGTCCATGGAAAACAGGCACTCTCCCTGTTAGGAGAGACAGCTTGCTCCCAACCCAACCAGTAGCCACAGCTGTTTGCCCTTCAGATTTCACAAGCCTGATTCAGACAGTAGTCTACTGTGTACTCACACTCCAGGGAACCAGAGAAAGCTCTCCCAGAAACATGGAGGGAAAAGATCGAACAAAATGAAAAATTTAAACTGCTGTACAAAACAAAACAAACAAACAAACAAAAACCAACAACAATGTCAACAAAGTTAAAAGTCAAAGAACAAAATCAGAAAAAATTATTCACATATATTTAACAAAATGTTAATGTTCTTAACGTCTAAAGACGCTTACAAATCAAAGGAAAAGAACATCCCAGTTTAGAAGTGGGCCAAGATTCTGACAAAGTTCTAAACAGGCAAAACTACAGAGTAGGATAGTGTGATATCCCTCAACCTTTTTTTTTCATTATCACTTCCTCTCATGATACTTTAATACCACAGATACACTATATATTTGTTTATGTAGTACATGGATATCTCTGCTTTACACATAAATAGAGTAAGATATTCCCCCTCCAAAAACCAATTTTCACCTCTTTGAAAGCAATATCACCCCTGTTTAGAATGCATATGTTACATTTGGGGGAGGTGGATGGTGACCAAAGAGGGCAAAGCTGTTCATATATTTTTTTTAACCTTAATACAGTTATGTGAGTTCACTTTATGAAACTTCATAGAGCTCCATATGTACAATTTGTTTCCCATTTTCTATGTATGTTCTAGTTTAAATGAAAATTTTACTTTTAAAAGTAGATCCAGTACATAAATGGACAATTAAGAAAAATAAATAAATATAAATGGGCAATGAGCTTGTGGAAAATACTCTGCCCCTTAAATAATCAAAAAATTATTAAGACACAGAGTTACCATTTTCACGCAATTGGCAAAAGACAGAAAATAATATCCCAAAGTTTCAAAGGAGTGAAGAAAAGGGCACCCTTATAAACGATTGACAGAGTAAATTGCAGGGCAATTTGAAAATGTATCAACTGCAAGCCATTTAACTCAGCAATTCCATTTTGAGAAATTTTGCTTTGAAAATTTTGAGTAAGTATTCAATGATGTATGATCGAGAATAATCATTGCATTGTATTTGATAATAGAAAAATTGGGGAAGTGAGGCGTTTCCAGCAAGGAAAGTGATTGAATATACTTGGTAGATCTGTTTAACATAATATTATTTAGCCATACAAAGTTATAATGTAGTTGCTCAGCACCATGATTTAGAGCAAAGGCTCTGGGATGAGGCTGCTGGGATTCAAATCCAAGTCCTTACTTTTAACTAGCTGAGGCCTGAGATAAACTATTATATACGCCTTCCTAGTCTTCAATTTTCTCTTCTGTAAAATGGAAAATACATTGCTAATGAACTTACATAGGAAAGAAAAACAGACTCACAGACATAGAGAACAGACTTGTGGTTGCCAAGGGGGAGGGGAGGTGGGGGAGGGAAGGAGCGGGAGTTTAAGATTAGCAGATGCAAGCTATTATATATAGAATGGATAAACAATAGGGTCTTACTGTATAGCACAGGGAACTATATTCAATAGCCTGTGATAAACCATAATGGAAAAGAATATGAAAAAGAATGTATGTATATGTATAACTGAATCATTTTGCTGTACAGCAGAAATTAACACAACATTGTAAATCAACTATACTCCAATAAAAAAAGAAAATACATTGTTAAGAGACTAAAACAAGAGCAGTATGTATGAGTCCACTTTTTAAAATATATTTTACATGAATATCTGTATTGATAAAGATGGTTATATTTTATTTTATTATGTAGTATTTTCTATTTTTTCCACAATGACCTCACATTTTTTGGTTTAATTATTTCCCTAAAAGTCACCAGGAGCCTAAGATGAAGGCACAGTCTTATGAAAATAGTTATAGTACTTCTAAGACATTACCACTGAATCAGACTGACCAGATTTCTTCAGTGTACTGGCGGGTTTCTGCTGCAGGTTATGTGGATTTTTTACCTTCAACCTGTGGTTTTCAAACTTTAGCTCACATTCGAATCACCTGCAGGGCTTGGAAAAACACAGATTGTTGGGCCCACCTACAGAGTTCCTGATGCAGTCAGTCTGGAATAGGACCCGAGATTTTGCACTTCTAACAAATTCCAAGGTGATATTGATGCTGCTGCTCTGGGGACCACACTTTGGGAACCACTGGAAACTATCTAGCATGGCTGACTTTCTTGACCAAATTTTCAAAACTTTTCCAAAATGCAATGGTCTTTCACCTTGTGTGGAATGAATACCACATATACCTGGGGGGTGGAGCCTATAAATAAAAACTGGAAAGTAGGTAAGATACACCCAGAAATCAGTGAAGCAATTTGATTTTTATCTCTGAGTCTATTCTGACACGCATTGCTGGTCCAGATTTCCAAATTTAGGAAAGGATAAACTCAGGCAAACTAGAGAGAAGTTTTGTTTCTGTTTGTTGATGGAAAGAATCAATAAACAATCTATAGCAGGAATAGAAAAGAGTTTTATTCCAGCCCAACTGAGGACTATAGGCAGCCTGGGAGACACAAATTCAAGAAGCACTAGAATTGTATCCCTCCAGACTATGAAATGTGGGAGGCTTATAAAGGCAAAAACTGCAAGGTTCCAGTTAGTTACATGAGTTTTTTAATCAAGAATTATAACTAGAACTGGCAAGAGGTAAGGGTGTTTTCAAGTAAGGATTGTTTGAGGTCTGAAATGGTTGCATAGTTACAAGGGCAGACCATGAGACCATAAGTTTGCAGCTGGCACCTCTTAGCTGATATTGTTTTAAGGATGGCTGGTGGTGTCCTTGAGTTTGATAAAGTTCAGAAAATTCAAGTCTCAGTGATGCAGGAACATGTCTGAAACCACATCCACAATAGCTGCCTGGCTCCACTTTCGATGCCTGAACTACAGTTACTCCATTTTTTTTAATGCATTCTTTTTCTAAATGGTTAAATCAGATGTACAATGCATGTTTGACAGGCCATAGACAGATTGCTCTAGTTAGCATAAAGTTTGTTAAATCATGTATAAGCCAGAATGATTTCTCTATACCTCAATATGTAGAAATTTCTTCCTTCACTTTCTCCCCTCTTCTCTGCTTTTGGTCAACAAGGAAGTGTAGCTTCTTGGTCTTTGTTTCCCTAAGCACTGGATGGTTAAAAGTGGATGTCTAGTAACAGTACATTATCTAAATCTATATGCTCTATAAGTGCTGCCAGAGTTTCACCTAGCAACTGTTAGTCAGAAGTTCACTTCTAAGAAAACAAACTCATGGAATGCCAGAAGACTAATTCTGTGCCAATGAAAGAGCATTCATACGTGGAGACTTTTCTCCTTTGAGAAGGAAAGCCTTGTGCTTGATTCATCACATCAGGAAAACCTGATTAGTACGTCTACCTAAAAACTGCCTAGTTGAGAACCTTCTTTCAAATTATAGTTGCAATTTCAAGAAGTAGGCTTGAAATATTTTCATCTTAAAAGCATCAGAAAGAACACACTTAGGAACACTTAGGAATCAATGAAACTGGATATAATAGGATATTATTTTCCATTCTCAGGTTTCGGATGTGATTTTCACGTTAGTTATGTACAAATTTCCTGAAATTTCTATTTCTCAGTTTGAGAACATTGTTCTTAGCCGTTAGACAGTGTGTCTCCCTCTTTCTCTACCTGACAAGTTCTCTGCTATTGTTTCATTCTTGTGTTTCTTTCTCAAACCTTTGTACCTAGATTCCAGGAATGTGCAATCTTGCTGACCTAAATATTGAAGAAGGGGCCAGCCTCAATTTGCAAAATGTGTAACTTAAAACATATTTCAAATAAATATCAGCTTCAAATTCCTATGGAAATCTCAGTTTCTAAGAAATTGCTACCAAGTAGAGACCTTGCTTTCTTTTTTTAAAAAAGCAATTTTAATTAACAGGATTTTATGCAAATCAATGCTATAAATATGCTTTAAAGCAGTGGATTCAGTTAAATAGGCTATAAAGGTCTCCATCTCAATTAGTATTACCTTCTTAATTTACACAGCAAAACCTTTATTCATAGACAGTGCCAGCTCCTTGCAGACTAAATTGTTGTAAATTCTGATCAATGAGATTTCATTGCATTTCTCTCAAGCCTTTTTATTTTCCTTTAAGAATATTTGTAAAGGAAGGTGGACCCTCAGGGGAATAGTTTGGGAGGAGGAAAATGAAAGTGTCTTGGTTTCTGAAAGCCTTTTGGCAATTTCCTGATACCTGTTATAATTCTGACAAGGTAATTGCCCTTCTCTTGAGAGTGATAGAAATTACAGCACAGCCAAATTTCAACTAGCAGAGATATTTCTGCAAGTGAAGAATTTGGCCCTGTAGGTTCAACAAAGCCAAGCAAACATAACAACTTAACAAGATATGCCAGTGATTTTACATAAGTATAATACTTGCCAGCAGGGTAACACCTGGGATGATTGAAAAAAGCTGAAACTCACAGACTTTCAGAATATGCAGATCATCTACCACTTCCCTTCACCTAGAAAAATACCATAAGATACATGAAGACTAGAGATTTTTTTTTTTTGCGGTACGCGGGCCTCTCACTATTGTGGCCTCTCCCGTTGAGGGAGCACAGGCTCCGGACGCACAGGCTCAGTGGCCATGGCTCACGGGCCCAGCCGCTCCGGGGCATGTGGGATCCTCCCGGACCGGGGCACGAACTCGTGTCCCCTGCATCGGCATGCAGACTCAACCACTGCGCCACCAGGGAAGCCCAAGACTAGAGATTTTTAATGACTTGCCAATCGATGTTCATGCGGTCAGTAGGCTGAGAAGACTAGATACCAGTTCACCTGAGTCCCACTGAAGAGCTCTTTGCACTGCCCCATACTGTTCAAAGTTAAATCAGAGACCAGCTACATCAGGGGTTACCAAACTAATTAATCCAGCTGCCCCTGTTTTGGTACTGCTTGCAAGTTACAAGTCATTTTTACAGTTTTAATTGACTGAAAAAATAAAAATAATATATTGTGACATGAAATATATTGAATTCCAATTTCAGTACCCATAAAGTTTCATTGAAACACAGCCATACCCAGGATTTTGTGTATTGTCTGTGACTGCTTTCACTTTATAATGGTAGAGTTGACTAGTTGCAACAGAGACCACACAATCCACAAAGCCCAAATATTTTCTCTCTGCCTCTCTATAAAAAGTTTGCTAATATAGGTAAGTACCAGCCATCACAGCAACTTGGGAAAAAGAATCCCCTAGATCGAATAACAATTGTCCACATTTCCAAACCCAGTGTACATCAAACTATAGTCTCCTTTACTTCATTTATTTATTTTGTATTTATTTATTTTTTTAATAAATTTATTTATTTATTTTTGGCTGTGTTGGGTCTTCGTTGCTGCGTCCGGGCTTTCTCTAGTTGTGGCGAGCAGGGGCTCCTCTTCGTTACGGTGTGCGGGCTTCTCATTGTGGTGGCTTCTCTTGTTGTGGAACACGGGCTCTAGGCACATGGGATTCAGTAGTTGCCGCACACAGGCTCAGTAGTTGTGGCTCGTGGGCTCTAGAGTGCAGTCTCAGTAGTGGTGGTGCACAGGCTTAGTTGGTCTGCAGCATGTGGGATCTTCACGGACCAGGGCTCAAACCTGTGTTGCCTACATTGGCTGGCAGATTCTTAACCACTGCACCACCAGGGAAGCCCTCCTTTACTTCATTTAGACTAAAAATCCTGTTACATCCAAATATACTAAGGATATAGATTAACTTTCATAGACATCAGTACCTGTGTATATCCTTTAACCACTGGTAATGTCAAACAATAATTAGTTTCAAGGCTGCCAAGAACAAAGAGCTTTATTTTGTGTCTTAAGAGTTGTAATTCAGAAAACACAGATTCGGGTAAAACCGAAAGAGTGGGGGACTTCCCTCGTGGCGCAGTGGTTAAGAATCTGCCTGCCAATGCAGGAGACACGGGTTCGATCCCTGGTCAGGGAAGATACCACATGCTGTGGAGCAACAAAGCCCGTGTGCCACAACTACTGAGTCTGTGCTCTAGAGCCCACAAGCCAGAACTACTGAGCCAGCGCAGCCCAATAACTGAGGCCCATGTACCCTAGAGCCCGCGCTCCGCAACAAGAGAAGCCACCGCAATGAGAAGCCTGTGCACCACAACAAAGAGTAGCCCCAGCTTGCCGCAACTAGAGAAGCATGAGCTAAACCTAAAGCATTGTCATACCCGAACCTGGAACCTAAACTGTCCCTGTATCCTAACCCTAACCCTAAAACTTACCCAAAGCCTTACCCTAGCCCATGAACTCTTCCTAACACGAAGGCTAACACTAACATATGCCCTAACACGTACGTTAAACCTAACCGTTGTCACACATGCTGAATCTGAACCTTGGCTCTAGACTTACTAACTGCATGACCTTGTGAACTAAACTCTCAGGCTTTGGTGTCCTTATCTATAAAAGGAGATAACAGCAGTACCAACTTCAAAAATTTGTATGACAATTAATTGAGATAAAGCTTGAAATGTTTCAGCAGGGTAGGTTGTCACGTTGTTATGTAGGTGGCCTGCACTTATTAGCTCTATCTCCTTTGGGTAAGTGGCAACACTTCTGCATCTATTTCCTCACTGATAAGGACCAGGATGCCTATTTTATAGAGTGTGTGGAGGCATAATAATTAAATAACCATATACATAAGTGGACCCTCATTATAAGTTGCTTCAGTCCCCCTCCTTCTTCTATCTTTGTTTCCAGAGGTGGGGTTTTTGTACTTGAACATTCGTTACATTTTTTAAAAAAATTTACTTATTTATTTATTTATTTTTGGCTGTATTGGGTCTTCGTTTCTGCGCGAGGGCTTTCTCTAGTTGTGGCAAGCAGGGGCCATTCTTCATCACGGTGTGCGGGCCTCTCGCTATCGCAGCCTCTCTTGCTGCGGAGCACAGGCTCCAGATGCGCAGGCTCGGTAGTTGTGGCTCACGGGCCTAGTTGCTCCACGGCATGTGGGATCTTCCCAGACCAGGGCTCGAACCCATGTCCCCTGCATTAGCAGGCAGATTCTCAACCACTGCGCCACCAGGGAAGCCCCAGAGGTGGGTTTTTAAAGTGAGAGAATCAAACGTGAATTAGCTTTGTACAGTAGATAATAGTATTATATCAATGATAATAGTACTGGCGTTACATAAGAGAGTGCCCTGTTTTTAGGAAATACAGAGTGAAATATTTAAGAGAAGAGGGGGCATCATGATCGCAATTTATTAAATAGTTCAGCAAAAAATTTCATATAATTGTATATATTATATATAATTATATACACACATGTGTGTGTGTATGTATATATATATATATATATATATATATACATACACACACACACATAGAGAGAGAGAGAATGATATTTAAAGAAACGTACTAAAATGATAACGTATGGGGAATCTGGGTGAAAAGTATTTGGGGATTCTTGGTACTATTCTTGCAACTTTTTGGTAGGTCAAAAATTACATCAAAACAAAATGTTAAAGAAAAAAAGAAGGGTGAATCATGACTCTATTGAGTATGTGGTCAGAGGTGAGGTAGAGGTCATCATTTGGTCCACTTAAAAATTCTTCTCTTATCAAGATGATTTGTGACAGGAAAGCTCATCATAATTACATATCCACGCCTCAAGGTTTTTGTTTGCATCGGATTCTAATTATCTATTAACGTTTTAACCTGCCAAGAGATGGCAAGTGGTTTGCTAAAAATAAAGGCCTGGGAAGTTGGGCAGATAAAAATTGTTTCTGCTGTTTTACTGAACTTCATCAGGATGGGTGGTCTCTTGACCCAGCAGTGGAGTGGTGGCCTCTGCTCAGTGTGACAGTGTGTTCTAGACCCATTTCAGACAACCCATCTGGCTTCAAGACTTTTCTCTGAATGTTTCACAGGAAAACAAAGGTACTCAAGAGGCTTAGTAGCTCTGTAACCCCTACCAGACTGTACACAAGCAGAATAAGCAGAAGAACAGGGTATTCTAAGTGCTTTTGGGTGAAGAGCTGAAAGGTGGACTCCTTTAGGCAGAAGGGTTGATGCTGATTTTAATGCAGGAATCACCAGTTCAAGCAAAGTGGCTCAGAAGTGGGCTGAGAGCCATAGCACAGTAGGAACAGCCAGATGAGATGGCTGGCATGTTGCCACAATAAATGACCACCTACTCCTAGGTCACATCTAAGGAACAATCAACAAACGGGATATTCTGAACGAAAAGAGACTACTGTCACAGTTTGGAAATTAGTCTTCACATGTGCTACACAGGAAGACTAGGTGGTTGTGAAACAGGCTTGTTAATAACACCTACACCCTTTACTATTAATCAGTGTCAATATGAAGGCCGATATCATTAAAAAAATCAGCTGAAATGTAGAGTTCATAAACATAATATTGCTACTTTTTCCTGAGTCTGAATTTTATTGATTTGACTGATGGTGGCAGACCCTGTGCTTGGCATGTGAAAATACTGCTGAGAGATCTGGCAAGAGGATACACCCAGCTTGTGTTTATTCTTTTATTCACAAAGCAGATTTTCAGTATCCACTGGATAAATAAACCTCCAGGATAAGAACAAGTGTCAATATATGCACAACACTGAAATTTGGAGATCCATTCTCACCAGCCTATATGTGACTTTCAGAGACTAAAGAAAAAAACAAAAGTCACAGAGAAATAAAGATTATATTTGTACCGTCAGTTAGGACTATAGCTCTGCTTTCTTGAGATTTAAAAAAAAAGGCCCACAGTTATATGTCAGCAACAAAATGTTGAATATGATTTCTAGAATTCCTCAAGTACTCAGACCACCAAGGGCAAACTTGACAGGACTCAGGCATCTCCATTCAATCAGGGTATGGCTTGAATGTTGGTGGAAACAAGCTAGTTAAGTTTCTAGTGACAGTTTTGTTTCCCCAAGGTCCTCCTACATTTTCATTTCTTTTTTCTTCAGTTTTAATATTTTTTATTGAAGTATAGTTGATTTACAATGTTGTGTTAATTCCTACATTTTTATTTCTTGAATTTGAGGAAGAGGAGGCAGAAAGCAGCAGTCCATTAATATGAAAGAGACATATTATCTATTCTTCCTTAAAAACCCCACCCCATCCCAGACCAGCCCAGTCTAACGCTGCAAAGCATGGCTTCTTCTGGAGACCTAATCTGGTCACCTGCTTTCCCCCCCCTTCTCCCTCTCTTTAAGTCAACATAATGAAAGAGACCTCGTAGAGGGGGATTCCTCAGGCTGTTCTTAGACACACCCATGTCTAATTAGTTGGTTGGCTGTTTAATCATTTACAAGACATCCTGTATTATCCTAAGGACTTTTAGTGATGTAACTGTTATAGATAAGGCCTTGGAATGGCAGATTTGGGGAAGATGTAGGTGAAGGAAGACATCACTCAGATTCATCGTGAACGCCTACTCATGCACTTCTGGGTGACTGGGCCAGGACACAGTTGTCCCCTGACATCTGAGCAGGAAAGGCTCATGGGGAAAGTTACCAAGTTAACAATGTTTGGGCACCCTCCATCCTTGCTGGACACCTTCTTCAGGTGTCGGTGTTTCCAAGCTGGTGCTCACTGCCTGGTCGCCTTGTTGCTCTGGCATCACATGACTTCCTGACCTTTTTCCTTCCTCTAGCCTCAGTCTTGGCCTCCTTCTCCATCAAAAGACAGAATGCAACTCAGCAAGCACCTACTATGTGTCAGTACTGCAATAGGAGTGCCAGTATCTGCACACCCAGTATCTGCACTCCAAGAGCTCTTTCTGTAATAAAGCAGATGGCCCCATGAACATCCCCAGTGAAACTTACTAAGTGCTATAATCATTATGTGATGAGGCTCATGCGACCTCAGAGGAGAAAATGACCAAGTTTGCCTGGGGAAGCTGAAACTGCATCCGAGAAAAGAGGCCATGTTAGGTGGATCTCAAAGAGTGACTAGGAGCTGCCAGAAGACCATTCTAGGTGGAGGAAAGACCACTCCCAAGGGCAAAGATGCCTAAAACAGCACCTCTCCCAATCTCTCCAGAAACTGCCAGGAGGGGCAGCCAGAGGCCCCCCAGCTGTTTCGTGGAAGAGCTGGGGTCAGAACCAGCTCTCCTCACGGCCAGGCCGGTGGACTTTTCACTACCTGTTCTTGGAGGTGTTCCCTTTGGAATGCAGTCTCTGCTGGGTAAAAACAAATCTGACAAAAGATTATGGGCCCACGTTTTATCATTAAATTTCAGTTTCTCTTTTCACACTATAGTGTATGTTGGATAATAAAGTTTTAAATTACAATTTAAATTTCTAACTATTCCCCACCCCCAAATCTTGAGTACAATTGACTCTGCTAGAATGTTTGTTTTACTATGTTTTCTGACAGTTTGGAGCATAAATGAATTCTGATTTGAGAAAAAGGCCACCAGCCAGCAGCGTGAGGAGAGGGGAAGGGCAAAGATGGGCCACCTCGTGTTCTCTTTTATGTTAAATGCAAAATAAAACTTCAACTCACCATGCAATGCCTTCTAAAGTTCAACTCCTCACCATTTTAGCTCAATAAGCAAGCTAATTTACCAATTTAAATAAAATTCTGATGTCACACTCTGTAGTAATATATGTTAATCTTTAGATTAATAGAAGCTTGTTTATAATAGTCCTAGATATGCTAACAACATTCCTCTAACTTAAATCTGAGTTAAATCTGCATATGGATGGATGCAAATTCCTGTCCACTTGTACATTTTTTCTATTCTGTTAAGTGTATCATCTAGACCAATAAAAATATAATGTAAGACACGTGTAATTTAAAATTTTCTAGTAGCCACATTTTAAAAAGTTTTTAAAAATCAGGTAAACAATTTCATAATACATTTTATTTGATCCAATATATCCCAAGTATTGTCATTTAAACATGTAATCAATAAGTAAAATATTAAGGAACTATACTATATTATTTTTATTGTTTTTGTTCTCTCTTCAAAAAATGGTGGATAGTTTACCCTAACAGTACATGTCAATTCAGACACCAAATTCTCACTGGTTAAAGTGAAATAAGTGGGAAATAATCCTACCAAAACAGTAAAGTTGTGTTTAGTGGAAAAAAATAACTAAAATTAAATAAAATTTAAAACTCAGTTCCTCTGTTGCACTAACCATATGTAGTTGGTGGCTATCATAGTGGACAGTATAGATCTAGAAGTTAGAGTGATGGCAAACAAGACTATGGGAAACATTAGTATTTACTCTCAGTAAGGCATGAGGGATTATTTATAAGAAGGGGTCAGAGAGTAAGCATTTAAAGGTAGTAGAGTCTTAAAACTATGAACTTTGGAGTTAGACTTGAGTATCTCTGTTGCTTTTTATCCATGACCTTTTCCCACTTCAGTTTTCTTATCTGTAAAGTAATAATACATGCATTATTGGGCCCTTAAAATTAAATGAGATAACCTAAATAGTGGGCTTTGAAATCTAGCACATTCCAAAGGTTCAATAAATTATAGCTCAGTGCGTGTATGGAAGTCATGAGCTCTGTTTGCATTTGAGTGTCAGGAACCCTCTGAGGGAGTTAGAATTTAATTAATTATTCATGGGATGTAAGGTGGAAAGAAAGAGGAACTGTGGCATTTTTTATAAATTTTATTGCATTATAAATTATATATAGAGAAAAGTGCACCAATCGTAAGTATAAAATGGATTTTCACAAAACAAACATACCCATGTAACCAGCACCCAGATATAGAAACAAAACAGAGCATCTCAAAGTTCTCTCCACTCTCTCAACAAAAGTAACCACTTCACTGACTTCTAACACTACAGGTTAGTTTTGTCTGTTTGTAAATTTCATATAAATGGATTCATACAATATGAGTGTATACATGTCTGACTTTTTTCTCCCAACCACATATTTGTGAGATTTTCCATGTTGTTGTGTGGGACATTAGTTTGTTTTTTCTCACTGCTGTGTTGAATTCTACTGTATATGTATTGATCCATTCTACAGTGTGTGGTTATTTGGGTTGTTTCTAGATTTGGCCTATGGCAAATAGACCTGCTATGTGCACTCCTGTATGTGTCTTTTGGTAATGGGTAAGCATTGGAATTTGAGTTTTCAATCTCGGACTTGTTGAGAACAGGAGATTCACCCATCCTGTCATTTCATGAGCAGGAACCTTGGATAAACATAAAGAGTTGGAGGACCTTGTGGCTAAGTTCCTGAAGGTAGAAGCTGCTATGGTCTTTGGGATGGGATTTGCAACGAACTCAATGAATATCCCTGCACTCGTTGGAAAGGTGAGGATTTGTTAACATAATTGTCTTCTGCTGTGTTATTCCTAAGACATAACTCTGAGCAGGTCCTTTGTTAGACGTATGACTGAGAAGTTTCTTTTCTTAGGCTTGGATGTTCAGCTTTTTGAATACATGTACTGTTACCGACCAGGGTGCCTGGCCTCCTTAATCGATAGAAATTGATAAGAGGCCAGACAAGAGATTCAGGCAAGGCTTTACTGGGGCCCCTGCTTCAGCAGCGGGGGAGCTTGCCCCCAAGGAGGGGGGCGAGCTAGTTCCTCGTATGGGGTGAGGGTAAGGGCAGGTCCCAGGGTAAGGCCAGAGGGGTGGCTTAGGAGGTTTGCCCACCGCTTGGGTGGTGTTGTGTGCAAGAGGCATATGCGGTACCCTGCTTTTGCTTCTGGCTCTTCAGAAGTGGCAGTTGGGTTTTTTGGTCTTTTTGTATCTTGTTGTCCATAATTTGCCCCAACTGCACAAGCACACAGTTATTTTTAGTCCCATATAATTTCTTTGTATTTTGTTGCACAAGGAGATGAAGAGGTTTGTCCAGGTGCAAGCATTGCAGCAAAGGGTCCCAGGTCCCAGCCTGTCTAAGTACTAGCTGAGTCCAGCAAATCTCTTCATCATGATATCTGGTTATAGAATTGCAGCCCTAGATGGGAGTCAAACTTCCTCTTCAGTGACAGATTTGCAAAATCAATTAAATTTTTAGGCCCCCGAGTCACCATGTTCAGCATAACAAATGCTTATTAAGCATTTATGTTAACCAAACCTTTTTCTCGTGTTATTTGCCCCTTTATTCATTCAATAAGTCGCTTATTGAGAATCTACTGTGTTCTCATATGAGGCAAGTTACAGAGTATACAGAGATGAGCAAGACCTTTGCCCTGTAAATTCATGCAGTTTCTAATGGGGGTAATAACACACCAAGTAGCATAGGATAAATACCACAGAAAAGGGGTGCCCATAAATGGAGAAGGACAAGAGTTGTCCCCTAACTCTTCTCGAGAAAGGCTGAGATGATTGTGCAAAGTAGGTGACATGGGAACAGAATCGGTTACTTATCTGTTTAGGTAACTAAGTTATTTTCTTAAGGCAAGGAAGAGTTAGCAGCATGTGTGAAGAACTGAGGTTTGGAAGAATTAGAATGTAGGAGAGTGGATGAAAAAGAGACCAGAGGTGAAGGCAGTTACCAAATTGTAAAGATCCTTATAGTGTAAATCATGCTAGAGTGTTGGGAGTTCTCCTGGAGAAAATGAAGAGTTGGTTTGTTCATTTTAAGTAAGCAAGTCCCATAATCAGATTTATGTTTTTAAAAATCTGACTCATGACAACTAATCTAATGCAGTATATGATCTTTGATTGGATTCTGCATTGAAAAAAAATAGAAGGAAAGGAAACATCTGTAAAAGGCACCAAGACATTTTTAGGACAGTGGGAAAACTTTTAATTTGAACTGTATATTAGATGATAGCATTGTATTAATGTTTAATTTCAAAGGTGTGATAATTGCATTGTGATTTTGTAGGAGAATGTCCTTTTTCCTAGTAGACACGTGCTAAAGAATTTCAGGGTGAGGTATCATGAGGTTTACAAGTAACTCTCAAATGTCCACCAAAAAAAATTATAAATACACACACAATGTCTGGGGTATGGAGATGTGAGAATTTTGCTGGCTTTGGCTTCAAAAACTTAAAAATGTATCATGTGTGAGATTTCTAAAATATAAGGGAGAACTCTAAGATTCTGGGTGTCCATTAAAAAAAGGTCTTTATTTTTCATTTTTTTGCATGTCTCTGCATTTTGAGCCTACTTGAGCAATTTCATAATTTAGAAATCTTTAAATTAATAAAGAAAAATAATTTTACAAACAGTAATTTATATAAGCAGTAAATTAGAGTGACTTTCTCTCCTTGCCTCAGACTGAATTGCCATCCATACTTTTCCATATGCAAAGTTTTTAACTGTAAAGCAGTGATGCCTCTGTCTACATGGATGTTAATATAGTAGGGAATGAGAATCAGAAAACAAGAGCTTGAAATGTTTTGCAGAAATTATCCCTGCCTTCCAGTAGGAGTGCCCTGAAACCATTCCAAATAATCGAGCACGGGATTGAAAAGCCTCAGCAAATCCACAACCCACCCAAAATCATGTTAGTTTTCCTGCCAGCCATCAATCCTTTAGACTCTACCCAGTGCTTAATCTTGGATGAACTCCTCTGCTGAAAACTATATGCAAATGTTTCAAAAAGGTGTTAACCCTTAACAGATCCCCAACTCCATCAGCAAATTGCTCTAGAGGATTTTATCCACGTAGACACCAGTTTAAACTCTTGGACTTTTAAAATTAAAGAGGGTTTTGGAGAATCTGTGTTATAGATCTTAAAGTGAGTTTCTGTTCCCACATGTTTTCCCTTCATTTTATTTATTGGCCTATGTTTCATGTGCTTGTTTTCTACCAGGGATGCCTCATTTTAAGCGATGAGTTAAACCATGCATCTCTTGTGCTTGGGGCCCGACTCTCGGGTGCAACCATAAGGATCTTCAAACACAACAGTGAGTATCAGTGTTTCTATCCAATAGATACCTCTTGCTTCTAGACAAAAGTAAAAATTATTGATGGGGCTTAGTCCTTGCTCTTCGACCTGGGAGCTTAGCTAATGAAACACAGTCATGTTTATACTCACTACTGGCTTGTTAACCTCTGGTGACCTGGAACAAATGTTTGAACTGCATTAAACACCCAGATTGCTAAGTGTAACCCAAACACATTAGTGTCTCTGCCATTAGTGGTCTTCCAGCGCAGCCTCTGAAGCCATGACTGAGCTCTTAGACTGCACGTAATTATCAGAAGTATGATAATGCCTCCTCTTTTGTAACTCTGCCTTGAGAAAGTTTAAAGAATTAAGTTTTTTTTTTAATTTATTTTTTCAATGAAGCACAGTTGATTTACAGTGTTGTGATAATTTCTGCTGTACAGCAAAGTGACTCACTTATATATGCATTCCTTTTTATATTCTTTTCCATTATGGTTTATCTCGGGATGTTGAACGTAGTTCTCTGTGCTGTACAGTAGGACCTTGTTGTTTATCCATTCTATACATAATAGTTTGCATCTACTAACCCCAAACTCCCAGTCCACCCCTCCCCCACTCCCTCTCCCCCTTGGAGAGCCACAAGTCTGTTCTCTATGTCTGTGAGTCTGTCTCTGTTTTGTAGATAGGTTCATCTGTGTCATATTTTAGATTCCACATATAAATGTTACATGGTATTTGTCTTTCTCTGTTTGACTTTCTTCACTTAGTACGATAATCTCTAGTTGCATCCATATTGCTGCAAATGGTATTATTTCATTCTTTTTTATGGCTAAGTTGTATTCCATTGTGTATATGCACCATATCTTTTTTTTTTTAATGCTTTTATTGGAGTATAATTGCTTTACAATGGTGTGTTAGTTTCTGCTTTATAACAAAATGAATCAGTTATACATATACATATATCCCCATATCTCTTCCCTCTTGCATCTCCCACCCTCCCACCCTCCCTATCCCACCCTTCAAGCTGGTCACAAAGCATGGAACTGATCTCCCTGTGCTATGCGACTGCTTCCCACTAGCTATCTATTTTACATTTGGTAGTGTTTATATGTCCATGTATACACTAACACTCTCTCACTTTGTCCCAGCTTACCCTTCCCCCTCCCAGTGTCCTCAAGTCCATTCTCTAGAAGGTTTGCGTCTTTATTCCCATCTTGCCCCTAGGTTCTTCGTGACTTTTTTTTTTTTTTTCAGATTCCATATATATGTGTTACCACACGGTATTAGTTTTTCTCTTTCTGACTTACTTCACTCTGTAGGACAGACTCTAGGTCCATCCACCACACTACAAATAACTCACTTTCGTTTCTTTTTATGGCTGAGTAATATTCCATTGTATATATGTGCCACATCTTCTTTATCCATTCAACTGTTAATGGACACTTAGGTTGCTTCCATGTCCTGGCTACTGTAAATAGAGCTGCAGTGAACATTGTGGAACATGACTCTTTGAATTATGGTTTTCTCAGGGTATATGCCCAGTAATGGGATTGCTGGGTCATATGGTAGTTCTATTTTTAGTTTTTTAAGGAACCTCCATACTGTTTTCCATAGTGGCTGTATCAATTTACATTCCCACCAACAGTGCAAGAGGGTTCCCTTTTCTCCACACCCTCTCCAGCATTTATTGTTTGTAGATTTTTTGGTGATGGCTATTCTGACCAGTGTGAGATGATATCGCATTGCAGTTTTGAATTGCATTTCTCTAATGATTAATGATGTTGAACATTCTTTCATGTGTTTGTTGGAAATCTGTATATCTTCTTAGGAGAAATGTATATTTAGGTCTTCTCCCCATTTTTGGATTGGGTTGTTTGTTTTTTTGATATTGAGCTGCATGAGCTGCTTGCAAACTTTAGAGATCAATCCTTTATCAGCTGCTTCATCTGCAAATATTTTCTCCCATTCTGAGGGCTGTCTTTTCGTCTTGTTTATGTCTTCCTTTGCTGTGCAGAAGCTTTTAAGTTTAATTAGGCCCCATTTGTTTCTTTTTGTTTTTATTTCCATTTCTCTAGGAGGTGGGTCAAAAAGGATCTTGCTGTGATTTATGTCATAGAGTGTTCTGCCTATGTTTTCCTCTAAGAGTTTGATGGCGGCTGGCCTTACATTTAGGTCTCTAAACCATTTTAAGTTTATTTTTGTGTATGGTGTTAGGGAGTGTTCTAATTTCATTCTTATACATGTAGTTGTCCAGTTTTCCCAGCACCACTTATTGAAGAGGCTGTCTTTTCTCCACTGTATATTCTTGCCTCCTTTATCCAAGATAAGGTGACCATATGTGGGTGGGTTTATCTCTGGGCTTTCTATCCTGTTCCATTGATCTATCTTTCTGTTTTTGTGCCAGTACCATACTGTCTTGATTACTGTAGCTTTGTAGTATAATCTGAAGTCAGGGAGCCTGATTCCTCCAGCTCCATTTTTCTTTCTCAAGACTGCATTGGCTGTTCAGTCTTTTGTGTTTCCATACAAATTGTGAAATTTTTTGTTCTAGTTCTGTGAAAAATGCCAGTGGTAGTTTGACAGGGATTGCGTTGAATCTGTAGATTGTTTTGGGTAGTAGAGTCATTTTCACAATGTTGACTCTTCCAATCCAAGAACATGGTATATCTCTCCATCTATTTGTATCATCTTTAATTTCTTTCATCAGTGTCTTATAATTTTCTGCATACAGGTCTTTCATCTCCTTAGGTAGGTTTATTCCTAGGTATTTTATGCTTTATGCTGCAATGGTAAATGGGAGTGTTTTCTTGATTTCACTTTCAGGTTTTTCATTATTAGTGTATAGGAATGCAAGAGATCTCTGTGCATTAATTTTGTATCCTGCTACTTTACCAAATTCATTGATTAGTTCTAGTAGTTTTCTGGTAGCATCTTTAGGATTCTCTGTGTATAGTAACATGTCATCTGCAAACAGTGACAGCTTTACTTTTTCTTTTCTGGTTTGGATTCCTTTTATTTCTTTTTCTTCTCTGATTGCTGTGGTTAAAACTTCCAAAACTATGTTGAATAATAGTGGTGAGAGTGCACAACCTTGTCTTGTTCCAGATCTTAATGGAAAAGGTTTCAGTTTTTCACCATTGAGGATGATGTTGGTGGTGGGTTTGTCATATATGGCCTTTATTATCTTGAGGTAAGTTCCCTCTATGCCTACTTTCTGGAGAATTTTTTTCATAAATGGGTGTTGAATTTTGTTGAAAGCTTTCTCTGCATCTATTGAGTTTATCATATGGTTTTCTCCTTCAATTTGTTAATATGGTGTATCACATTGAGTGATTTGTGTATATCAAGGAATCCTTGCATTTCTGGGATAAACCTCACTTGGTCATGGTGTATGATCTTTTTAATGTGCTGTTGAATTCTGTTTGCTAGTATTTTGTTGAGGATTTTTGCATATATGTTCATCAGTGATATTGATCTATAGTTTTCTTTGTTTGTGACATCTTTGTCTGGTTTTGGTATCAGGGTGATGGTGGCCTCTTGGAATGAGTTTGGGAGTGTTCCTTCCTCTGCTATATTTTGGAAGAGTTTGAGAAGGATAGGTGTTAGCTCTACTCTAAATGTTTGATAGAATTCACCTGTGAAGCCATCTGGTCCTGGGCTTTTGTTTGTTGGAAGATTTTTAATCACAGTTTCCATTTCAGTGCTTGTGATTGGTCTGTTCATATTCTCTCTTTCTTCCTGGTTCAGTCTCGGAAGGTCGTGCATTTCTAAGAATTTGTCCATTTCTTCCAGGTTGTCCATTTTATTGGCATATAGTTGCTTCTAGTAATCTCTCATGATCCTTTGTGTTTCTGCAGTGTCAGTTGTTACTTCCCCTTTTTCATTTCTAATTCTATTGAGTTGAGTCTTCTCCCTTTTTTTTCTTGATGAGTCTGGCTAATGGTTTATCAATTTTGTTTATCTTCTCAAAGAACCAGCTTTTAGTTTTATTTATCTTTGATATTGTTTCCTTCATTTCTTTTTCATTTATTTCTGATCTGATCTTTATGATTTCTTTCCTTCTCCTAACTTTGGGGTTTTTTTGTTCTTCTTTCTCTAATTGCTTTAGGTGTAAGGTTAAGTTGTTTATTTGAGATGTTTCTTGTTTCTTAAGGTAGGATTGTATTGCTATAAACTTACCTCTTAGAATTGCTTTTGCTGCATCCCATAGGTTTTGAGTTGTTGTGTTTTCATTGTCATTTGTTTCCAGGTATTTTTTGATTTCCTCTTTGATTTCTTCAGTCATCTCTTGGCTATTAAGTAGTGTATTGTTTAGCCTCCATGTGTTTGTATTTTTTACAGATTTTTTTCCTGTAGTTGATACCTAGTCTCATAGCATTGTGGTCAGAAAAGATGCTTGAAACGATTTCAATTTTCTTAAATTTACCAAGGCTGGACTTGTGCCCCAAGATATGATCTATCCTGGAGAATGTTCCATGAGCACTTGAGAAGAAAGTGTATTCTGTTGTTTTTGGATGGAATGTCCTATAAATATCAATTAAGTCCACCTTGTTTAATGTATCATTTAAAGCTTGTGTTTCCTTATTTATTTCCATTTTGGATGATCTGTCCATTGGTGAAAGTGGGGTGTTAAAGTCCCCTACTATGATTGTGTTACTGTCAATTTCCCCTTTCATGGCTGTTAGCATTTGCCTTATGTATTGAGGTGTTCCTATGTTGGGTGCGTACATACTTACAATTGTTATATCTTCTTCTTGGATCGATCCCTTGATCATTATGTAGTGTCCTTCTTTGTCTCTTGTAATAGTCTTTATTTTAAAGTCTATTTTGTCTGATATGAGAATTGCTACTCCAGCTTTCTTTTGGTTTCCATTTGCATGGAATATCATTTTCCATCCCCTCACTTTCAGTCTGTATGTGTCTCTAGGTCTGAAGTGGGTCTCTTGTAG